>NC_056506.1:23984741-24011029 GCF_014905685.2 Nematolebias whitei
AGGCAGGTGTTAACAGCAAAACAGATACAACACCTGAAAACAGTTTGTGTGAAAGAATTGCACATCTGGGTTACTTTGACTATCACAGATTTACAGCACTGATTATTTGACTCCAACACACACATTTCAAGGAGTTATGTACATTTTTTAGTAAACACACACACACACACACACACTCATCAGGTAAGAGTCCAGAATGATGATTGTATTCAAAGAAGGAACAATTCATTCAACCTTTAGTTAGTCTCATGGAGTCACGAGGACTCAGTTACAAGACGGACCTGTTTTAGACAAACCACAGATACAACAATAAACAGCCATAAAATGCATATAAAATAAAAACTTAATAAAAATAGTGATTTAAAACAAAATTTTATGGTAAATGGACTGTGCTTATATACAGTAGCACATTTCTATCATACTCACAGCTCTTTACACTACAACCTGTGCCCGCATTCACCCATTTATACAGCACTCTACTAGATCTCTACAAAGACTAATCAGAGCTTTATCACATTCATACACTGATGGGACACACATCAGAGACAATGAGGTGTTCAGTGTCTTGCCCAGGGACACTTCAGCATGTGACTGCTGGTGGAATCGAACCCCCAACTCTTGTATTGGAAGACAACCGCCCAAAATCAAGCCACACTATGAAACCAGGTAAAATACTGGTGTTTTGGAACATTAAAAAGTCTTCAAGTTTTCCATAAAGTTGCACAACACCCGAACTATGCTTCTTATTTCACCTGAAGTCCTTTGACAGATTACCATTAGCACAACACGCTCCTGTACTGTAGCCTAAACCAGAAGGTTGGAAGGTTGGAAAGGCTCTAAAAAGCAATAATTCAGTTCCACTCTACATCACATCCAGCAGTTTCAAACTAGCCATTGCAATGTTGTTGTTTTTTTCCATTCTTTCATTCAACCTTTATTTATACAGGCTAGTCTCATTGAGCCACGAGGCCTCATTTACAAGAGAGACCTGTTCCACATAGAACATATAAAGTACAGACAATAATAACAATAAACTACAGTAAAAATGCAGTTAAAATAAGAGTAATGCATAAAACAATAAATCAGGGTGTCATAAAACAGGATGAAATACTAAAAACAAGAACATATTTGCTTTGATTTATCTATTGACATTATCAAATGTTTGAAACCCCTTAAAGAAATCAAGGTGGACAAACTTGATTCTGCTCCTTTGTGGCAGAGCAAGGAGGGATTTATAGATGAACATGAACCAGTGTGAGAGCCTACATGTAGATAATGAGGGTGATGATGGGTACGGTAGTTGCAACCAGTGATAAATCTTAGTGCAGCATGATAGACAGCATCCAACATCTGCAAGCAGCTGGCAGAGGCATTCATGTAAATAATGTCACCATAGTCAATGGCCGGTAAGAAGGTAGTGGTTTTAATTTCCTCTGTTGCTTTATTTTCTGTTCAACTGAAAAACACAAAAATATGACACTGTCGTCTTTAGTTTCAGCAAAATGTTCAGGGATTTTATTCCGGGGCGCTCACTTGAATTTGAGGATGAACCAGTTTCTGTTTTTGGACCAACACAAAGAACATCCATGTGAACTTCTGGCTGAACTTAATTACAGCCGTAAAAACAGCAAACCTGCTTCATCTGTCCGTGTCTCCATCTTCCTCTTCCTTTGTCACTTTGTCTTCTATCTTTCTGTCTCTGTCTCTCTCTGTATCCCCCCCCCCACACACACACACACACACACACACAGGCAGGCCACAGATGGCATGGTTGTGTCAGGCTGAGAGGGGTTTGTTGGGATCAAAGAGCTCCAGTGTGTGGCCCCCTCCACTCTTCACTTGCTTTATTCTTCTCTTTATTTTTTTCCGTTTGTCATTTTATTCCTCCCCTTCCTCTGCTTTTAATCTCTCTTCCTCTCTCCTATGCTCCCCCTCACGCACACCACCACCTATCCAACTCTCTTCCACCCCCCCACCCCCACCCCCTAATCTGTCCATCAGAAGTGTGGATAAATTATTCATGCCTCTGTCTGTCCCTGAAGCCTTGTCACCTCTCCTCTCGCCAGTTTCTCAGCTTCCTCCTCTGCTGCCTTCATCCCTTCCTCCTCCTCCTCTTCCTCCTGCTTAGCTCCGTGTCCTTTTCCGTTCACTTCACCGCCGCCACCTCCTCCTCTCCAGTCTTGCATAAAGCTTGACCACACACGATCAAAATACAGTAGTGAGTTTATAAAAGCAATGTTCAGAAAACTCTTATTTTGTTTTGCACGGCTTCAATCAGTTCTATCAGACCAAAGTTTCTTTGAGATTTTAGTCTAAAGCTAAACCATGTTTATTTGTGTACCAGTAGTTTTAATGTAAATGGATAAGGCAACCTGCTGATAGACAGAACAGGTAAAAAAGACGTGAAAATCACAACAGATTCTTCAAAAATTGACTTAACTTCTCCTTTTTGTGTTTTTCAGTCTCCTGCACCGTATACCAGATAAAGTTTCCAATATAGATCACACACACAAAAAGTCAAGTGTGCAACCAATCCAGCATTACTGTACTTATAAACTGTTAAGGACTGGTCTTCTTGGAGAACTTACTTCCAAACACTCGTTTTAGTGCGCTCCTCGGAGAAATAAAGTTTGCAGCGGAAACCTATTAATCACATAAAATCCAGATGAATACAAAGTTTGGGAATCCAGTGATTAGTGATAAATTGCCTTGCATTTCCCATAGGTGGAGCGTATGTGTGCACGTTGGCTGATACAGCAGTGTAAAGCACTTGGGCTGAACCCTCGGGACATTAAGATGCAGCTGTGTGTGTTCCTGTGTGTGTGTGTGGACATGTTTGGGTATGTGTCACATATGCTGTTTCTCTCTCAAAAGATGGGCCTGTCGCAGCCACTCTCATCTGCTGTTACAGCGACGATTAATACATTTTAAAAAATGTCCCCTCCACTTTTCCCCTGTGCCGGTCACACTCTCTCTCACACACAGACACACACACTGCTCACTATGCAGCGAGGGTTACTGCAACATCAGCAGCCCACACGTCTCTGCCCTCAGAGGCTGATCAATCCATGCTGCCACGGCTCTGATGAATTGCAGAAGTCACAAAAGACAGTGAGAAGAAGAAAATAAAGGGAGGGAGGGAAAAGGACAAAGAAATTAGTGAGAGGATGAGGAAGATGAAGGAAAACAAAAACACAATCGCACAGGGTGATATATCTGAGGGAAGTGAAACAGACCCCCCCCCCAAAAAAAAAAAAAAAGAAACGAGCTTTAAAAAAATAAATATTACGAACAAATTTGATGGAAACGAAGAGAAAACAGATGAAAGCAGCCGAACATTTTGATCTGAAGCCCACATTTCATTTAGATTCATCCAGCGCCACTTGAACATTCGGGAAGTAAAATGCAGAATTCATGCTTTACTCCTGGATTTTGACAGACAAGAGCTCTTTATGTCCACAGAGTTAGGACTAAACAGATGACTTGTTTGTCAGGGGGTTCTCGTCTTCTTTAAGAGCTGTCACAGAGTCCAGAGTGGTACTGATACACGATGAAGTGTCCAGCTTTGTACCACGAAGCCTTTAGGTCATGCAACTGAGTTATTTAGAACAGGGGTTCTCAAATGTTTTGGGTTCAGGGACCCCTACAGGGGAGCAAAGGTTTTAGGGACCCCCTCATATCCCTCATGTTGATTAAATAATTTTCTTCAATTTGTCTCTTTAATGCAATAAATACTTAAGACCTGTTCTTTAATAGTGCTAATACAATTTTAATACTTTTAAACATGGGCTATTTTTCATTCAAGAAACACTTAATAAATAATATTTTCAATTTCAACTTCCAAAAATTACAATTTTTTGAGAAAATTAACAGAAAAAAAACACTTTGAAATTTACCAATTCACTTTTTTTTGTCTTTCGGCTGCTCCCTTCTTCAGGGGTCGCCACAGCGATTTAAGCTGCACGAAGACTCGGCGATTATTTTTACTCTGGATGCTCTTCCTGATGCAACCACAGCCCACTGAGCTACCACAGCCCTCTGTGTGGAGCAGAGAGCTGCCATGGGGGAGCAGATGGTGGGGATTCAAGGCCTTGATCAAGGGCCAGAGTGGTGCTAATGAGGGTGGAGGCAGGTGTGGGTGTTTCACCTGTCCCACCCACATTTTAATATTGTCTGTACCAGGAATTGAACCAGCGACCTGTTGATCACAGGCCCACCTTCTCTAACCTCTTCACCACCACTCCTCATAATGAACATACATGTATCGTTACTTCTTCAATTCATTACATTAAACTGAACAGAGTCAGACCAAGTGACAGGGCTTCATCTGTAAACTGATCGATGCCAGAACGCAAGAAGGGGCTGGGAGGGGGGGGGGGGGCATTTACTGATAAAAATTTAAAAAATAATTATTAGTCAGATAATAAAGATTTGACAATTACTAGTGCCTGAAATTGCGATATTATATAAATGTGTTTACTTCAAATTAATCTTTTTACCTATCACAGTCTCCTTTTACCTTTTTTTAAATTTAATTGTTAAAGAGATAAATAAGAAATAACTTATTTCCCCTCTTTAAATCGTTTCCCCCTCTCTCCAGTCATCTTTATTCCCTTCTCCTTGAGAAGGATTACAGAAGCTGAAACTTTACCTTTCACTATGTCTGAGACAAAATGTGAAAAATATTTCTTCCTCCCGCCCTCTCTTTCTATCCTTGTTGGTGATAAATCTATAGCGATCTATGACAGCTTTGTTGCTGCTGGGAGGCCCCTCCTGTCTTGTTTGGCTGTGATTCCAGCCGACAGCTTTAGGAGCGTGTCTTTATTTAAGAGCTGCTGTAATTACACAGGCTTTAGCATATGTAGACGGCCAGATATGATTCAAACCACCGTGACAGGGAGAGGGGAGCTCAACGGGTGAATGAGAAGAGAGATAAAACACAATACCGGGGGAAAGCGAGTGAGAGAGAGTCAAGGAGGAGACGGAGAGAGCAGGCAGAGGGAAGAGACAGAGAGGGAGAGATATGGTGAGCAGGGTAGACTGATAGAGCAATTGAAAGACGAGGAGAGGGCAGCCTGGAGAGGGGGAGAGGAAGAGATATGGTTTGGCAAATAAAAGAGGAGCATGGCGCTGCTGCAAACTGTTCGCCTTATGATGCCTCATTAGGGCTTAGGGCTGTAGATAGTGCCTGTTAAAGAGATCTATGGCCTCGGCACTGTGAGGGAGGCAGAAGGGGGGGATAGAGAGAGGAAAAGATCAGAGCGAGAATGACAGAATAAAATGCAAAGATTAAACCAGCTTTGTAATAAGTCAATTCAGTAAAGCATACAATTTTATTTTTTATAAATGTGACCCTTGTATTGCTTGAAAGTGTCAAAATTTTCTAACAAGGTAATTTTGTTTGAGCTCCACTACATTTTAGACATTTTACTGCAATCTGAACAGAGTTCTGGCTACACTGCTCTGGATACTGTGGAGATTTTGGTAAGGAGAATGTAGTTTTTAAAAAAAAAAAAACTTGACAAAATGAAGATTTGACATAACTCTGTGATTGTTAGAGATGCAAGGACTCAACTTATGGAGCGTTTAAAAGTAGTTAAGTGCAGTAGCAGCCGATTTTACTCAATCACTATGGGTCCTAGAAACCAAAACAACAATAAAGCAGTTTTTTACCTATTTTTCTACAGTGCTCTCACTTTATCCCAAGTTTTTCAGTTGCTATAAAACCTTCATGTGCTGAAATAGTTAATGAATAATAAGAAAATGTTTACGGCATCAAAGACAAAACTATTTTATTTTTATTTATCTATCTTGTGTATTTTGATCTGTGTTAATGTGGATTAGCCAGCTAAAGAAACAACATGGATATTTAACTTTTTTTTTTAATTTATAATAATGTGGACTTTTTTAATGGAGAATAAATATTTTAAAAGGAGTTTGGAGTCAAAGTCAGGAGACAAATGAGGGTCATGAAATTTTAAGTTGGAGGTTGAGTTGATCTCAATAAATAAAATAAAATTACAATTATTTTCTGATCACATGCTTTCACAATAGATAAAATAATACAGTCATAAATAAAAATTATTAATGATTTAATTAATAAAAGTTGCATGATGATAATGTGAATTGAGACTGTTCTCATTATTCGTTTATTTTTTAGCTGTCACTGTTTGTGTCGTTTAATTGGCCTTTCAGTCTCTATGCTTCATAATTTTGTGGGTCAGAAGCTGGAAAGTTGAGAACTACAGTATCTATTTAGATGATACATATAATAATTATTTTTAAGTGTATTTGGAGGATCTGTTGCAATCATTTGTGCTGGAAAACAAGAAGGCAACATCAAAGTTAATGCTCAATAATCCAAGTAAAAAAAAAAAATCTAACAAAGTTCAGTCAAGTCATCTGGACGGTTTCTGTCTTTATTTATTTATTTATTTTTAGTTGTTTCGTCCTTCATCCAAAGGACTTCATCAGTCCAAGGAGCCACAAACAAACTCAGTCCCACAAGAAGTACACTCAGTTATTTTGTGGTTCCTCTGTTTGATGAAGTCCTTTGAATGAAGGATGAAACGTCTTGACAAAAAAAAAAAAAAAAAGACAAGGTGACCTAACTGAACTTTGTTGGATTTTTTACCTGGAATGTTGAGCATGGACTTCGATGTTTTGAACCACTTTTGCTATGGCTGCCTCAGAGGAGTTGACATGGGAGAGGGCAGGCCCCAGAAACCATCTCATCACCACAAACTGGTTGGTCGACTATGTGCTGCTTGTGGGACTGAGTTTATCTGTGGCTCCTTGGACTGATGAAGTCCTATGGATGATGAACGAAACGTCTCAACAACAACAACAAAAAAAAAAAAACATCAAGAGGACCTGACTGAACTTTGTTGGAAGAAGACAACAGTTTGTTTTTTGTTTGTTTCTTTGACAACAACATGTCCAACCTTCTTTTCTTCCCCACAACTTTCGCTGATTTGTTATTCCAATTAGTTTAACTGTCACGGATAAGTAGCGCACATTTTTGTGACACGATGTCAATGCTGCTCTGAATACAGACTAATCTAACATGGCAACAGGCAAGCGGAATGAAAAACAAGCAATTGTGTGAAAAGAGGAATAAAAGACGACAACAGAGCTGAGGAAATAAAAAAAAAACCTGACACTGTCCATTTGACACGGTCAAGAAAAGAAAACAAATGTCTCCTTTTCTTTAGCATGTGCAAGAAAGATAGAGTGTATGACCCCACTCCGCAAGCACTAATTAGGAACCTGAGTTTTACAAGGCGAGTGAAACAGTGAGACAGTGGGAACGAGAGGGAGGGAGGGGACAGAGCTGGGACGACGGCTGAAGGTGGACTGTTAATCCTCCATTCATTGTCTGCTGCTACAGAAAGGGACGTTCCGCCATAAATCTACAACGCAACCTTTAGACGGCACACTCACAATACGATACAGATGCACCCTTACTTGATACCGGCTGACACGAGTGTAGCCGCTCGCTGATGAATAGCTTTCATCAGAGAGACGACACAAATCACACAGACACACACAGACACTCTGACAGAAGCATAATCAGCAGGCATTCTGCTGCAGTTAGCTAAAGTAGTAAATCAAAACTTGTTGTTTCTGTCATGAAAGGCCAGCGCTTATCTGCCAGCTACAGGTGTGTGTGTGCATGTGTGTATAAGATCTGATGGTTATCTTTATCTTGTAGCCACAGAGGGGCCCTTTGTGGTCTGTTGCTGATTAGCTGTCTGTACATGGCTAGCCATAAATCTACGGCAACCAATATTAGCACTAATGAGGCATAAGAAAAGGAAGTGCATGCGGTGCACAAGGGTTTTTGTGTGTGTTAATTATTGCATTGTCATTTCCACAGGGGTCCAGTTCAGTTTTTGCGCAGAATTTGTTACGTTGATTCATAAGAGCGGGCCGTCTGCTGTCTGAGCGGGCCTCAGAGACAACTATGTTACACACAAATTATGCACCGCTGTGTTCTTCACTCCTACCAGGACCTTGCCCACCTGTAATCACACCACCCTCCCGAAAACAACCAGGTGCACACGCTTCCCACTGTCCAACACACAAATCACACCTACACCTCCCACTGACTCCCCAAGGTCTAAACATTCATGTTCTTTATCCTAACCACCATCATTTCCCTAAGTGCTGCTTTTGTTATCCCATGAGGACCCGTTGTACGTGCTGATCATAGTCATGATAGGCTGCATGCAGGATGCTCCGCAGGGTGCTGGGCCAAAGTGCTCAGACTCCTGCATCCGACCAACTGTTCTGCAAATACATGAGAGCGGACCTTCAAACAACAGCAACTGAAATTTTGCAGTACTCTTTTTTCCAGAATAAAACAACACATGGAGGTCATAAACTAATTTCAGACTTTTAATGAGTGCATGACGTGTATTGCTTGAAAAAATAACCTGTTACATCTCGTCCTGATGCATGCTCAAAAAATACATCTAACAAGGTTGAGTCAGGTCCTCTGGAGGGGTTCTTCTTTGTTGAAACATTTTGTCTTTTATCCAAAAGACTTCTTCAGTCTGATAAGCAGCACCTTCTCATAGTGGATCAACCAGTTTGCTGGTGGCAGCCAGAACTAGCTGTTCACGTGATAAGACAGGACCATCATGTTACATCTCATGTATGCAGGCACCTTGCTGCACAATATCAAAGTCCATGCTCAATAATCCAAAAAAAAAAAAAAATCCAATGAAATTAAGTAAGGTCATCTGGAGGTTGTTTTTTTTTTGTTGAGACATTTCATCCTTCATCCAAAGAACTTAATCAGTCGGAGGAAGCGCAACAAACTCAGTCCCACAAGCAGCACACTCATATAGTGGGCCAACCAGCATGTTGGTGTGCTGCTATTGGGACTGAGTTTGTTGTGGCTCCTCGGATTGATGAAGTCCTTTGGATGAAGGACGAAAAGTCTCAACAAAAAAAAAAAACGTCCAGATGACCTGATTGACTGTTGCTGCACTATAATTCTCATCAACCAACTGGAAGGTATTTAGGGTGCATTTCCACTAATAGAGGCTTAACTGGGTGCGTCCTCTCATTGTTCTTTCAAATGGGACCTATCGACTGTTTGTGCAATCACAGTCCATCACTGCACGTGTACAGTAGATTACAGTAGATACCTCCCTCACAGTCTCTTTACATCTATTTATCTCCTTCTGTATTTGTACTTCTTTTACTTTTTTCACTTTCTAACATGCCATTTGCCTGCAAGAGGCGTCACTGTTGAAAAATTGCCCGTGTTGACGACGAGGTTTACAAAGAGTAATGATCACAACAAAACAAAGAAATGATTAAGGTATAATGTAATCATTTATGCTGCCTTTGTTCCTCTCCGTGCTCCTCTCTCTCTGCATATGACAGCAGGTAAACAACCTTGTAGCTTGTAGTGGTTAGGTGATTCAGTAGCGTGGTGCGTTTCCGAATGGTAATTTGCAGAAATGAAAACTTAATCAAGCGTGCTGCAGAAGTGGTCCTGAATAATTTAATAGTGAGGGGAAAATAAGCAGGCAGGGGATGCTGTCAGGAGGAGAGGATGAGGAGACGGAGGATGAAGAGATTTCTTCCTTCTGTTCAGTTTTCATCCTGGACTCATTTTATGTTGTTGCTTCTTATTTTATTTAAATTTGTTGCGTTTTTCCTACATTTTTTAAAAATTCTTACCAACTTCTGTGGATTTTTCCACACTTTTATTGTGCTCATTTTTATTTTCCACGTACTTACTCACAGTCTACTTTATCAATTTAAATGTTTTTCTAAATATTTTTCATCTTTTTTCCTCCATTTTACATTCTCCATTTTTTACTCCTAAATGTTCTTTTATAACAATCTCAAAACATCGCACATGCCAAAACAAATCCCAATTTTAAGGAGTTTATCTTGTCAAATATTTCAGAGTGGATAATTAAGTACTAGACCCCTCTTAAACTTTTAATATCTTCCTTCTCTTACTTTATATCTGATTAATTTCTCATCCGGGGAAGGAAAGTGTTTCATTAACACTAAAGTCATTAGTCTTCTTGCAGGCAGGAAGCCCATATTTGGTAACTCCAGACAAATGATCTAACCTGCAAACCAATAAAGAGGCACAGAATAAACATTTTTCTTTCTTTTTTCCTCCTGTGCCAAAGAAATGTCTGAAAAGTGGCAGCACTGGCCTTCCTCATCCAAAGACAAGGAAACGTATCATATTTTAAAGAACTACTGCTTGTCATTTCTTTTAAATCTTAATTTATTTTCAATTAAATTAGCCATACTGTTATTGTGTCTAAAACAGTAAATTCTGTTTTGAATAAAGATAGTTTAATTTGTTCATTAAAAACTTGGTGTTATACTAAAAATACTGTCTCTTTCCATTGCAACTTTCGTGTTAATTGATTTTCTATGAAGAATCATGTTGATGTATGAAGCTCTATCATGCTGTAACAAGCATAATGTTAATGTATTTACTCACGTAGGTCTGTTTGTTCTTTGGTTGAAAGAAATTAGATTGAACTAAAGCCTCGGTTTGTCAAAATTTGTTCTTTTCTTGTTATTTTAATTTATTTATTAACAAACATGCATGCCTGTGCATTGTACTTTTGGGACACAGTTTTGCAGGACTTGAGTTTTTTTTTTTTTTTTTTCAAGTATTCTTTAGAAAGACAAAGAGAGAAAGACTCCTTTGTATTCTCTTTTACTTATGCACAGGCAAATACTCACACAGTCACCCAAAAAAAAACAGTGTGCATTTTATCAAGTACTCTTTGGAATGAGTGAGAGGGAGAAGTGACCGGCAGCATGGGCCTGCAAGACGAGACACCGGGAGGAGAGGGGAGAGAAAAGGCACGGAGACGGGGTCAGAGACATGTTTGCAGATTTTATTTTTATGTTCTAAGTGCACAAAAAAACAAAGGAATGGGGAAAAAAAAAAAAAAAACTTTACATAAAAATAAAACATTTTTTTCTGAGTTTTCATTTCGCCATGAATTGAACACGATGGCAAGATTTCCAGAAGTCCAACAGTAAAATTCACCTTTTTTTCATCTGTTTTTTATAGCATCACAACTCACAAAATGATTTAACGTTTAGATTCTGCCTGAAGAAAAATCAAGTTTTGCATTAAAATCTATAAACTGTGTGAAAGCTAGAGCGTGTAAAAGTGAGAAATACCAGAAGATGGGCCTAAAGCTGGAGAACAAGAGGCGAAGAAAGGAGGTCAGGAAAGGACAGAAGATATTAGGAGGAGGAGCTGGGCGATAGCTTGCATGACTGCGTGTTCCCTAGAGGAGCCCCCCACCACCACTGCACACACACACACACACACACACACACGCCCCCCCCCCCCCCCCAACACACGAAGTGACCCTCTGCACTGTCCACATCATTTTTCTTTCCCCATCTCTATTCAAATCAGAAAATTACAGAAATAAATTTAAATTGTTTGATTTTACTTAACACAATTCCCCAGTTTGAAAAAAAGAGCTCCACAAAAAAAAAAAAGTTAATTGGTGATGAAACTAAAACAGCAAGTCCTAAAGTTATATATTTATATCCTTCAGAGAGAAAGATAAAAATGGTTACTTTTTGTTTGAAAACAGCATTTGAAACTTCATTATGTCAAGATATGGTAGAGGGAGATGATCGTTGCTTGTTGTGGACGAATGATGACAAAAACAGAGACTTAAAGAAAGAAAATGAAGTTTCCCGTCGGAGCTCACATGGATTTACAAAACAAGAGGTTCCAAACATACACACACACAAACATGCTTTTTAAATTTAATTTAAAATCTCAAGCTGTCCTATATGAGCTTATTTAACAAAGCAGTGCTGCGCAGTAAATAATCCTAGCTTCGCTCTTGATTCATGAAGGACTTTTCCCATAAGATAAAGAATAATGTGATAAAATACATTGAGATCAAAGTGAAATAGTTAAAACTTTAGTTTGAGGTTGTTCATATGAGAACAAAGTCGACTCTGGAGCTCTATTTGCATGAAGACATAATGTCACAGGGTATTAATATTATTTTTATTTACCCTTTGTTTATACAGGTAGTCTCATTGAGTCACGAGGACTCATTTTCAAGAGAGACCTGTTTGGGAGTAGATGATGGAGGTAAGGGTCTTGCTCAGGGGCCCAGTGTGGGGCAAATGAGGGTGGAGGCAGTTGTGGGTGTTTCACATTTACCACCCACATTTTGATGTTACTGGTCTGGGGAGTCTAACCGGCAACCTCCCAATCACAGGAGGTCCACCTTCTCTAACCTCTGCGCCACCACTCCCAAAATCTGAAAGGCTCACAATATTCAGATCATTTTTGTGTTGGTTATCATATCAAGAAATTAACTGAATGGGAAAAATAAAAATAAAACTTATGACAAACTCTGGTATAATTTCTTTACTAACTGATATTGTTCCATATGTTATAGTTGCACTTGTTGATAAGTTTACTTTACAACAAATATGTTTGTTCACCAGTTTTATTTAACTTCTGTTTTAAAAAAAACATCTGTCATGAGTTAAAAAGTAGCAATTCAATCAATCAATCAATCAACCAATCAATCAATCAATCAATCAATTCAACTTTATAGAATTAAACATTTTACATATGTTTTCAACGCCATCCATCCATCCATCCATTTTCTTTACCCGTTTATTCCATTTTGGGTCACGGGGGTCGCTGGTGCCCATGTCCAGCAATCACTGTGCGAGGGGCGGGGTACACCCTGGACGGGTCGCAAGTCCATCACAGGGACACATAGAGACAAACGAGACAAACAACCATTCACTCTCTCACTCACACCTAGGGACATTTTAGAGTTACCAATCAGCCTAACATGCATGTTTTTGGTCTGTGGGAGGAAACCGGAGCACCCGGAGAAAACCCACGCATGCACGGAGAGAACATGCAAACTCCACCCAGAAAGGCCCCTGGACCGGGGTTTGAACCAAGGACCTTCTCGCTGAGAGGCAGCAGCTCTACCAGTTGTGCCACCATGTTTTCAACGCATCTTTACCAAATAAAAAAGCTTGTTTTAAGTTTGACTCACTACTGGAAAACAGAGTAAATAAAGATCTTGGTCTATGATGACCAGGAGCAGATGATTAACGTCTCAGAAGCTCAAATACCTCAACTACAGCCACAAATCACAAATGAGTTGAAAAAGAGGCACCATGGATGAATTCCTGTCAACCTGGTGGCGGTGATTGAGTACCTGACTGCTGAGATCATGGAGCTGATGGCAAACTCGGCTCAAGACAACGGGAGGACTGCGATCACACCCCGGCACCTTCAGCTGTCTGTCCGTGGCGATGAGGAGCTTTCGGGCAGTCCTGCTGCCCAGGAGGACCGAGAGGCCCGCCGGATCTGACAGCAAGCTGGATCCAGGTGGACGGATCAGTATCTTCGAATCCGCTGCAGGATCCTTCCTGCCCACAGCTAACAGCATCTATAACTCTTAAATGGAACCAGGATGATGAGCTACGACAACACTTAATTTCCCTTTGGGATTAATAAAGTATTTTTGAATTGAATTTGAATTGAATTGATGGAAATAAAAGAAAATAAAGAAGACTAACCTTATTTTATTGAATAAATCATCCTTAGAAAAATTTTAATTATTATAGAAAATTAATTTAAAGTGAAGACAGGTGTAACACAAGAATAAAATTCAGCACAATCTGTAAATGATATCATAATCTTCATGACAGAATTGATCCCTTTTCAAGTAACTGATTTTTTAGACTGCTCTGATGCACATGTTCATGAGTAAGAATATATTAAGTGCAGATATACAATGTGTCCTCGCTTTGCTTTCCATAGACACTAAACGAATCACGGTGTCCTTTACATGAATCTCCGCTTTTAATTCAAGCCTCGCCTCGCTTAGAGCCAGCCGAAGAATCGCTTTCCCGATTTTAGTTTTGCACAATAAAACACCGTCCAAACGTAATGAAAGAATGTGCTCTGTCCTTTTCCACAAGTCGTTAACCTTTCGTGATTCTTTTTAGGACGTACACCGTAAAGCCCAGCGTTTTTAATGGGCACAAATCAAATATACTTCCATGTTAATTTAATTAAAGCTTTCCTCCGAAAACGCTTGGCCTTCGTCCAAATATTTAAGAAGAGCAATACTTTTCCACGTCCTCCAAGTTGATTAAAATATGTAATATTTCACATTAGTTTAGTTTTTATGGGCGGTGAGGTAATTCATTGTCAGTAAATGGCTTGTCAGAGTGTTCTGTGAGTGATGTAATGCTCTGAAGTCTATCGTTTGAATTGCCCCCACGCCTATTAGAGAAAATCGACTTCTGGGCCCATTATTTGATTATCTTGCAGGAAGTTTGGAGAAGGCCACTAGCATCATGTTATGGGGAGGGATCACATGTTTTAACTCTAAAAGTAAGAGTGTTTCTGCTTTTATGTTTTAACCTAAAAGCATTTTTAACTTGTCTCCAAAAAAAAAAAAGAAAGAAAGATTGACTTTATATTACAGAACTGGAGCAATTTCTGCAGCTGTTTCTATTTTTGTCTTTCTGACTGCTCCGTTCTACAGGCGTCGCCACGGCAAGCCCAAATGCGCAGAAGATTTAACAATTGCTCTACGCACCCTGGGCTTGAACCCGCAGCCTTAAGATCACAAGACTGTGACACTGACCACTGAGCTGCTGTGGCTTTTTTATGTAACGATGATCAGTAAAATGAATCCTTTACATTTACTACTTGAGCTCACCCTTTTTTCTTATAAGTCCTTTGTGCCCTTTAATTAAGGAATGTCAGGTTCTCACTGGTTGCAAGAAACACTTGAACACGTTCTTGAGGTCCAGTATCAAGATAAATCCTGAAGCCAGAGTCTAATTAACATGCATTTAAAAATACTCATGATGCAAATTAGCAGTACTGTGAGAACAGGGGCAGAGAGGGTAGGGGGAGTGGACGACAAGATGGAGATAATTTCACCGGTGCATATTTATCTCATGCTAATTGCCACACACGACCAAAGAAAAGCGCACACTTAATTAATTGACATGAAGGTTGGGGTGTGACTGAATTGGAGGCACTCGATGTGGAGAGGAGGCAATAGTGAAGGCAGAAATACAGCGAGAGAATAAAACAGTAACATACACAGTGTTAATTGTGATTTTTTTTTTGTATGGGTTTTGTAAAAAACAAACAACAAAAACAGAACAGCAACTTTTTTCTATGAATTTAATCAACACTACCAGCAAAATACAAAAATACCTAATAAGTGTTTAAGGGGAAATTGTCTTAAAAGTTAAAATAATATTATTGTGTGAATGTTTATGAAGCAGTCACATTATTGTGATCCATTTTTCTTCTGTACTTTTTTAGCATCTTTCTCGTTCCACAGTTGTTGTGCTATTTAAAAAAAAAATCATAAATCAAAACGTTCAGCTCTTTCAGGACAATCCTGCTATGACTTTTGGTATTGGGGCAACTTTAGCTTTTTGAAATATTTAGCCTTTTCGGTGATTTTATTTCCACATAGAAAATGAATTGAGCTCATTTTACATCCTTCAAATCTTTAGATCTGTTTACAATCTTTAACTGCTCATTTCACATTTTGTTATGGTTCGGCTTCTTTCAGCTTCCTTCTGCAAATTTACACTTTTTTTCAGCTACTTTTGGCTAATTTCAGCTGTTTATTCAGCTGTGTTGTGCTCCTTTCAGTATTTTTTTCCTGTTAATTACAACATTTTTGTGCTTTTTTAAACTTATTTCTGTTAATTTCAGCTTGTTATGCTTCTTTCAGCTTATTTTTGCTAGTTTCAGCTTTTTCTGCTACTGTTTAGCTGTTTTATGATAATTTGAGCATTTTCACCTAATTCCACATTATTTTGCATCCGTTTCAAAATTTTCAGCCTTATTCAGCTAAAATAGGCTGTCCACCTTGTTCTGGTAATTTAAGCTTCATTCTGCGTTTTAAGCAACTTTTCAGCTGTTGGTAGTTATTTCCACTTTTCTGTGTTAATTTCAGCTTCTTTCAGCCTAATTAGAACAAACTTGTTCTTTTTGCTTTTTGCAGCAAATTTAAGCTTGTTCTACCTTTTCAGCTACTTTTTCAGCATTTTTAAGCTAATTTCAACTACTAGTTCCACCCTTTTCTGCTATTTCAGTTGCTTTTTCAGGTGTTTTGTGCTAAATTGAGTTTTTTCATATAATTCCACATTTTTTTAGCTTATTTCAGCTCGTTCCACTTCCTTCTTCTTCTTTCTGCCTTTTCAGCAATTTTTCATCTATTTTTTTTTTAGCTATTTTCAGCTTTTCTCGCTAATTTCCTATTTGTTGTGCCAATTTCTGCTTATTCAAAGCTAATTCAGCAAATATGTGTTCTTTATGCTTTATTCTGCTAAGTTGGGCTTGTTCTTTCATTTCAGCTACATTTCATCATGTTTTTACCTAATTTCAGCTGTTTTTTCAGCAAGTTCTTCTGCAATAAGCAGTCACATTGTATTTTCATAGGAAATGCAGTTTCTTTATTATCCTTAACATTTATAATTTGCTGACAATCAATAGATTATATGTCCCAAAACATCTATTGCTGGTAGTCACTGCATGTGTCCTTAACGCCAGATTTCAGGGAGGTTTTGTCTCCAAAATCACTGTGTCTGTCCACCGCACTCCATGTAATTTGGTTTGTGTAGCTGCTTCTAAACGTCCCTCACACACACAAACACACACTCGTTGTGTGTATCTTTCATTTATTAGTTTACGCTCCCACCCCCGTCTTTGCGCCGCCCCTTCGGGAGCTGCAAGAATTAACACAGAAATGTTTTTGAACACACTCACAACACTCATCCATTTCAAGCCACAGATGGTCTTTTCAATGGGGCAGGGGTTCCCCTGTTTTGTGAGTGTGTGAATGTGGGAGTTTACTCTCGCCTTTTAGTCCGCTCCCCCTCTTTCTCCTCCTCTTCCTCTGTGTCGATGCAGCCGTTTTGCTCCTTCATTTCATTCTGTCTTTGTGCCCCCGCAGTCTCTTTTTTTAGAAAGGCTTTTGTGTCAAATCCACAGCCACTGACTAACTTTGCCTTCTGCTGCTCTGCCCCCATTTTCACCTTAAACATCCCAAAAGTGCATGTTTCAGCAGTAAAAATCATCCCTGTCGCATATGTGGGTGTAAGTAATGGTATTTTCATAAGTTTTAGAGGCAAAATGTAAGAATGTTGCAACTCTTGGATTGAAAATGTGCAACAAATACCCAGTGGCAGCATTTTCAGTAACTTTTTTAGAGTCTCTTTGTTGAAACGTAGCACCGCTCTGCACAGAATATACAGAAAAATTTGAATTGGTATATTTATGATCATGTGAGACATTATCCTACAACATAGTAATTTTAAAATCACCTCAAGGACTAGTAAAGAATCAGCCATAAATGTGAAACATTCATTTATATTAGTAAGGGTAACGCTTGGATAAAGCGCAAAACTCGTTGCTACTGTACGGGAAACGATAAAACAAGCCACCTGCTTCAAATGCGCTCAGATTATCAGAGACTTATGGAACATGGCGTCTTTCTGCTCATGTGAATAGTACCAGAACTGCCAGTTGTCCCCGATGGTGGTCCTAGTTATGTGATGTATTATTACGTGCATGCTAAATGAAACCCAATCCCATTTGGAGCATTATTCCCCATTCCGCGTTGTTTAATGGCATCATTTACGTGTCTACATTCCTTTTAGACATGGGTGGTAAGATTTAATTCCCTCATATGACTTATCCACACAGACTTGGTGCATACTCGAAGTGTTACAGAGCTTAAGGGTAAGAGAATGGAAACGAGACAAATTTAGGATGTCCCTGCTGTCTATCTATTTTGCCTCCTCCTCTTCTCTCTCCCTAGGTGGTTTGGGTAATAAACATACTAGTTGTCTGTCTGTCTTGCACTCTTGGCAGGTTGAGGCCTACTTAAACAGCCAAAACCACTGCTCTTTTCTAAGTCCCTTTGAAAGCCCCCCTTTTGTCGGCGACACGCTACCATGTTAATGTCATGTACCGTAGAAATTGCCACGGCCATGGCTATTAGTCTCAATGCTAAAGTACAGAGGGTGATGGAGAGAGAAAGAACAAGTGCTACCACCACAAAACCCTACCAGTTTCAAATGCAGACTATAATTGCATTGCTGTGACGAGGGTTATCCCTTCCCTCCCTCCCCTCTCACTTCTCCTTTCCTCCTGTCTTTTTCTAGCAGCCCCCCCCCCCCCCCCCCCAACCCATCTCAGACTTTCTCTCTTTCTCTTCTTGTGTGTGCAATTTGTCCCTTAAGCCAGCGTAACGTCTCGGCCGAGGCCACAGAATGTGGAGAGCAAATTGGAGGCAGAGCGTGAACAATGGAACATGCATCACTACTGGGGCATTCTTCTTCTTTACTGGGAGCTGTGGGAGGGTTGGAAAGAAGGAAAGTCATTTTGTAAGAAAACTCCTGGGCTGTAGAGAGACCATGAGTGTCCACTGAGGGGGTGCACTCATGGATTCACCAAGGCTAATGTCAAAGTAAAATTGTTTTTTTCCTGAATGCGTTTTAGGTGAAAACAATAGTTCAGATCTTTTGTTATGTTGAAAGTTTATGAACACTTAATGAGTGATAGATAGTTTACTGAACAACCTCAGTTCAGAGTAGTGGTTCTAAAACTTTTAAAATAAGTAACCTCCTCGAAAAATACGGTAGTATGTTCTCCAAATGCCACATTATAGCAAACATTTAAAAAAATATAGTACAAACCTCCAAGTTAATATTCATATCTGACATAAACAAGCCAACATTTTGGACCAACCCCTAATTCTAAGCTTGGTTGAAGGATGTGTTTTAAAATACTGTATGTATGTGCTCATGGAGTTAGGGATTGGATGTCTTGCTCAGAGACGCCATGGCATATGGGCATGGCGGGAAGTTGAGCCTACGACTTTCTGGTCTCAAGTCGGCTGCCCTACCTCTCTACCTCTACACCACAGTGGCCCCAGTTCCAATGCAAACTATTTTTCTCTAAACTGAGTTTGTTCACAAAGCTCCCAGTTCAAAACGTTTAATGTATTATTTTAGGTTAAAATTTTCATATAAAATGTCAAGCTGTAAACATTTGATTTATGCACATGATGTATGTTTGATTTATACAGAAGTTATTTTTCATGTTTAGTTTGAATATAACTCATTTTCTTTGAGCATTCTTTATTATGTGTGTGTAGATATAAATGTTTAGGTACCACTTTACAATAAGGCTCCCCTTATAGATGCCTAATAAAAAGTTTATAGATATGTTATTAATTTCTCTATAAACACTATACATTTTTATTATGCATTAACTAATGGTGACAGAGACAAAACTGACCAGTTTCTAGCAAAATAGTGAACAAATCTGTTCACCTATATTTTTCATCTAGAGTTGTTATATTAAACATTTCAGACTAAGTTACTACCTTGTAAGCACAATAGGCACGTATAAACCTATTTATTTAAAATATAATATTGTACTTTATCACTGCATTGAAAGTGTCTACAACTAATATTATATCCTAAAAAAACAGATTTACAAATACTTATTGTGCTTACAAGTAGTAACTTAGTCTGAAATGTTTAATATAACATCTCTAGATGAAATATATAGATGAACAGATTTGTGCACTATTTTGACAGAAACTGGTCAGTTTTGTCTCTGTCACCCTTAATTATTGGATAATAAACAATTATTAATGATTTACAAAGTGTTTATTGAAGAATTAATAATGCATCTATAAACAGTTTATTAGCCATCTATAAGGGGAGCCTTATTGTAAAGTGGTACCAATATATATTACTAATATCTGTGTGTAGACGGCGTAAATGTTCAGACTATTAAAGTGAGATGACAGTGAGAAAGACCAAGTGACAGAAGGAGATGAAAAGAAGCAACAATCTAAACATGAAATATGTACAATGAGCTAAGCTGGAAAGCTCAGCGGCAGCAGGGAGGCAGAGAACAAAACTAAGAACTCGGGCAGAAACTAAAAATAAAAATAGAGATGATGCTGGATGTTTCATTGAGGTGTTTGTTACTCTCTCTAAAACCTCATGACACCATAAAGCAGTCAACACAGCTTGACTTTAGTCGCACCTGAACACTGAGGCCTTTGAAGCCAGAGAGTCAAAGCCAGGACAGGATGAGGCTGGAGCAGAAACAGGGGAAAAAAAAAAAAAAAGGGAAATAAATCAAACGCAGAACACAGAAGTGAAGAGAAGAACAGCTTGTCCTCACTGGTGAATGGCGACGCAACGTGCACCGTTCACATTGAGTCAACAGATCAGTGGCAGAGGAAGTTTAGCTATTCCTGGCCTTCCTCCACTGATGTTTTGGGAGACCTAATTTGATGTTTCACCACCCTTTGTTTCAGCGCAGTGTACACTTAATCCACTTTAAAAGGACAGACAGCTTTCATTCTTGTCTCTTTCTTTCTGGTGCCATGTCCAGTTTTTTTATCTCCTCATCTAATCTGCAATATTAGAAGAATAACTCAATGGTTTTGGGACGCTACATCCCAGTAGCAGCATTTTAAATGTATTTTCACTCAAGAAGTTGCTTACACATAACAGGTTTACTATTACCGCTAACATAATAAGAAGTGAAGTGCTCCAACAGTTTTTGATGGTAATAAAATCCTTTGGGGTTGCTCTTCTTCGGCGTGCGGGGCCTAAAAGCTTTCCCCTTGCAGGCTGTGTTAACCCTGAAGAAAAAGCTGTGGAAAAGCACAAGAATAGTCAGAAAAGAAGAAGAGGTGGAAATTGTCTCCAGTGAGACCCCCACCTCCTCGTTCTCCTTCTTTTTTTCTAACTCAGTAAAAAATAAAACAAAATAAAATCCCTTTGGCTCAGTGACTCCACTCAGCCTGCTATAAGGGAGCTTAATGCACCGACCCACCACCCCACACCCCAGACTATCCCTGAAAAAAGGGCAGTTCCCGCCCCACACACATGCATTTATAATAACAGCAGCCTTGAAAAGAGCCACACACACACACAACAGCTGCTATTGTGTTGGCGTTTGCGTCGAACCATTGACTTTCTGCTGCTGAATTTACATCCAGCTCTTCACATCAGCACCGTCCCCACCGCCATTCTCCTCCTTCTGCCTTTGTCTTCATTTGTAGACCTTCTCTCATCTTGCACATCTCCTTTTCTTCTCCCAAATTAACAGGAAACCAATCAAAGATAAAGAAAAAGAAAGATTATACACTCCCAAGTACATAGTGAGTAAAAAAACAAGTTAGTTTTGTAGAAAAAGTACTCAATGTTAAAAACATAACTGATCAAAACTTTGTATAGTAGAAGGAGTCATGTGTTTGTGTGTGTTTGTGTGTGTGTGTGTGTGTGTGTGATGGATTAGCTCTGTATGGGGCTCAGCGGTGTACTGATATCTTTGCTCAGTGCTCACAGCATGATGCACAAGATGCTGGCACGTGCTCCCTCTCTCTTTCACTCTCTCTTTCACACACACGCAGGCTGTCTCTCTCACACACACACATCCGTGAGCAGGGATTTGGTGTCCAGCAGTGTGCAGACAACTCAGTGGTAAGCTGTCCCCGTGTGTGTGAAGCCTTTTTCTTCTAACAGTCTTCTTATCTTTCTAGAGTGGCCCTGATAGCCCTAATGACACAGACTAGGACACAACAGGGTGCTGCACCTGTGTGTGCAAATATGTGTATGTGTGTGTTAGAAGTATTACTGTGGCACTAAGTTCATACTTGTGGGGGTTGTCTGCCCATTTTTAAGGTTGACTAAACTTTAGAGAGCATTAAAATCGAGTTAAGCTTGTATAACATGCACAAACAAAAAACTGTGACGTCTTTAAAAGTATTCATAATACATCACACAGTCCTTCATGTACCAGTGGTATACCATACTGACATAACAAACACTGTATTAATAATTATCATAATATAGTGTTTGCTGCTGGCAATGCAGAAGCAGCTGCATCATGCTCACCACTTTGCCCCCTAATGTTTCCCCCAAAATTGTGGTGTAGTCACTCCTCGTTTATTGTGGGGGTTACGTTCCGGACACCCCGCAATAAGTGAAAATCTGTGAAGTAGCGACGTTATATTTATTTTATAAACCCTTCCCACAATCTTGTAATGTTCTAAACTCTTAAACCTATGTAATTTTAACAACATACGTCCACTACTGTATATGTAGCTACTAAATTTTACTCACCAGCTCTGCAGAACAGCAGCGGCTCGGTTCCGCTCCGACTTGGTTCTGTTTCTGCAGATCTACCCTGCCAGTTCTGGTCGGCTCTCTGACTCGAGGTAGTGGTGGTGGGTTCTGGAGGGAGTGCTGGACCTTCTGCAGCACGCATCCCCACTCGGAAGTCCTCATGGGCCAGCTAACAGCTGTCAGGTTTGCTGATGGGTCTGGAGGTCTGTTGCTGCTCTAGTTCTGCCCCAGTTCTGTGCAGCCCTTGAAAGCTGAAGCACTTTTTTTGGGGGGATGGAGACATTCGGATGGCCAGCACGAGACCAAAATGAGTCCAAATCTGGATGATAAAAGGTCTTGGTGGGCTCCAGAGAGAAGCCGGACCTACAGCAGTGCATCCCTGCTTGGAAGTCCTCATGGGCCTGTTACCAGCTCTTGGGTTTGCCAATGGATCTGAGAGTTCGGTTCTGCTCCGGTTCTGATCTGGTTCCTTGTGGCAGTCTGAATCCACTGGGCACCAAAGGCACTGTAATAAGCACCAAACCTTTTCTGATCAGATCAAAACTTTCCCTCTACATATTTCAGCAGAAGGCAACAAGGCAACTGGGCAGGGCACTGTTGGCTTCTGGGAATTGTAGTCCTTATAAGCAGCGATACAGTATAGGCTTATTGAGGGAAAACTACAAAATGGCGGTGCCTGTCCGAAGTATTTTATTTTTCATTAACTTTTTACTGTACAGTATCCCGTACTGTCCCAGTCACATGAGTAATATTAAAGTTGACAATCATGTGTTGTGTACAATTTTTCTTTCTCATTTTCAATCCTACTTTGAAAATGTGCAAAAGAGCGAGTCTGCAAAAGTCGAACCGCGAAGTAGCGAGGGACTACAGTACTCTAAGTTCATCAAGTAGACAAAACAGGCAAATTAACATCATCTAATGAGTTTTTTTTACAATTATACATCATTCTTTTGTTCTACAGCTGTAGGCATTAAAGTTTTAGTTTGTTGCCTCTTTTTGTAATCTGTCTTTAGTTACAGTAAGTCTTTCTGTGATTGTTTTTCTTCCTCTCTTTCGAAGACATAAAACCTTGTTTTTTTTTACCCTTTATTTATACAAGTAGTCTCATTAAGCCATGAGAACTCATTTTCAAGAGAGACCTGTTTAGGGAGCAGATGGGGGTTAAGGGCCTTGCTCATGGGCCCAGAGTGGGGCGAATGAGGGTGGGGGCAAGTGTGGGTGCTTCACTTACCCCACCCTCATTTTTGATGTTGTCAGTACCGGGGCGTGAACCGGCAATCTTCCGATCACAGGCCCATCTCTCTAACCTCTGCGCCACCACTCCCCCTAAGAAGATTTTCTTCCTATGAGCTCTTTTGGAAAACATCCATTTTTATATATTTTTCCACAATATTTGAACGTCTTTGTTTAAATGACGGTAGCAAAACTGCTTTTGAAACAAGGAAGACAAGCACACGGCAAATAAACACGTATGTTCCTGTAAAGGAAAATCCTTAGAAGTTGAGTTCCTGACACACACACAGCTTCTCTGTAGGAAACAGACTATTTAGACTCATAAACTATAAGGTACCTGTTAACTGAAACAGGTGGCTGAACTTCTCTTTATACCTTCTGGCTACTGGGCAAATGGTTTCGTCCCCCCCCCCCCCCCCACCACCACCCCTACACCCACACAGTAAACACATGCCGCTGTAGCAGACAGGAAATGTAAATATCTTCCTCAGAGACAGGTTCCAACATTTATGCAGGGTTTTTTCTGAGCTTTTGAAACTTTTTATTTCTCCTGTTTTTCTCATTTTCATGTTAATTTCAGGTCAGCGCACATAACAGAATCTTCACTCAGGGAACTTGTCGCCATTTGCAGGAAGTTGTGAATAATGAGCTTATTTGAGTCAAATCAGATACTACGATAAATGTGTCTTACTCCTTCAACAGTCATAATAATTACTTAACATGTTTATGACAGGACATGTTAGGTGTAATAACATACATAAATAATTATTACTAATCCAGCAAAGTTAAGTCAGGTCCTCTGGATGGTTTATTTTATTGTTGAAATGTTTCATCCTTCATCCTAAGGACTTCATCAGTCCGAGGAGCCACAACAAAGTTAGTCCCATAAGTGGCTTACTCACATAGTGGGCCAGCCAGTTTAATGGTGATAAGATGTTTTCTAGAGTCCGCCCTCTCCCCCATTGGATTTTTTTTTTAGCTGGATTACTGAGCATGAATTTTGATGTTCTGAACCACTTTGGCTGCCTCAGAGGAGTCGACAGGGGAGAGGGCGGCCTCCAGAAACCATCACATCACCATAAAATTATTTGTTGATATGTGCTACTGATTATTCATGCTGCTGATCTCATGCTGCTGATTATTTAGTTCATATCTTAGATCTTTTTACTGTTTTTCTTTTACATTTTAATTATTTTGTTGGATCTAACTGGGACCCTGTGTACACAATTTTGTTCCACCATATGTACCACATGTGATGCGAATGGCATTCAAGCACCTTGACCTTGATCTTGATAAAACTGGTTGACCCACTACTTGAGTAAGCTACTTATGGGACTGAGTTTGTTGTGGCTCTTTGGACTGATGAAGTTCTTTGGATGAAGGATGAAACATCTCAACAATAACAAAAAAAAAATCATGCAGAGGACCTGACTGAACTTTGTTGGATTTTTTTTCTTGGATAATTGAGGATGAACTTTGAAATTAACACTAATAATTCTGACTGTAGGATAAATTTGACAAAGACACAGAAACATTTTGAATTCTACACCTCTGTCTTACTGCCTCCTTTTTTGTGCAAGGGGAATATTTCCTACTCATTTTCCGTACTTCAGAGACCCATTTGCTTCTTTCTACATGAAGGAAAAGTGCAACAATCTGCCTTGTATGTGTGTGTATATTTGTGTGTGTGTGTTTGTGTGTGTGTGTATATTTGTGTGTGTGTGTATATTTGTGTGTGTGTGTTGGCAGCAAAGTGATGGTAGATTATAGGGTCTGGTGTCTGACTGAGGGGTGGTGGGAGATGCAGGGGGTGGTAGTGCACGGACAGCTAGTGACATGATGGGACTCCTAATGGCTATAATTGGCACTGGCTTTGACAGCAACTATATGATAGTTTCACAATATACACATGCCATCCTCTGTGTGTGTGGGAAAGTGTGTTTCTTTAAGGAGAAATTTACACAAAATTGCTGCTAGGTTGTTGAACTGCTTGTTTGCAGCCATTGCCATTTTTTTCTTTTCTTTGTCTGTGTGTGTTCATATGTGTGTGTGTGTGTGTGTGTGTGTGTGTGTGTGTGAGAGAGATAAATATTGTTTAAACACAGTCGACTTGACTCCTGACAGGTGTAAAAGGTAGCAGTTAAGCCTTTTCTCCTCCCACCTGTTTTCTTTTTAGTCTTTTTATTGCAACACACACATGCAACAATTACAGTGTTGCTTTTTGTTGTGACCTGTTCAGAATAGAAGTTAAACCTTCAACCAACCATCCATCTGGTGGATTTTCCACTTTCAAGACAACTAAAGGTAGTGTGGTGTGGTGACCTTGAGAGAACAAAAGAGACATTGATCAACAAAAAAAAGTACACTCATTTTAATCGTGATGAATTCCACTGGGATTATTATCACTTCCCAACAGCAGGTATGTAATAATAAGGTATGTGTGAGTGTGTATGTTTCTGTTAGCTAAATATCTCGTGAACCACTGGGTTGCATACAGACTGAACTTGAAAAGCTCAAAAATGACTAAAACTATAAAATATTTAACAAATACCAATCAAAGATCTTTGTGTGGTAGTAGATGAGAGTGACCACCTTCAGATAGTTTGAGCACTATCAGATAACAAAAGATATTCTTAAAAAAAAAAAAAAACAATAACAACAACTGTCATTAACTATTTAGAGTCAACTCTTTTGGTTTGTTGACAAAATGTCTCTAAAACCACTGGACAGATTTTATCAAAAACTTAAAGGATTGTTTATATCAATCTATAACTTTTTACAGGGTGTTATCTATCTATCTATCTATCTATCTATCTATCTATCTATCTATCTAT
>NC_056506.1:24011039-24035423 GCF_014905685.2 Nematolebias whitei
CTATCTATCTATCTATCTATCTATCTATCTATCTATCTATCTATCTACAGACATTAAATTAAAGTTCAACATGGTTAAAGGTGAGAGCCATTCTGTAGGTGTTACACATCGCTCTAGATCTTTTCTTCAAACTTTAGCATTATTTTGGAGTCCACCATGTTTGTCTGGTAGCTAAATGAACCAGTTTAAAGTTTTAAATGGTATCATTGACTGTACATCTACAACTGATTAATTTTTTGGAGTTATTCAATTCAACATGGCGCCACAGCTAAATGACTTTGGTCACCACAACCATAATATAACAGTTATTTTTGACAGATGTGCTAAGATATGATGTGGTAGTAGCTGAGAGTCCTCCTCAACACATTCTCTGAGGGTTATATGTCATAATATTGCATTATATTGCACATAAAATGGCTGCAACATTGCCATTTGTTGACAGAAGGTGATCTAAAACTCTGGCAGGAAAGGCAGAAGACGATATGCAAGGCCTTTAATTTATTCTGTTTTCCACCCTTCTGTAATCTGAACATTTCCCAGGGGTCAGCAGAGCTGGAAAATATGCAATTACTTAATTTGTCTCTGTCAGATTTGTGTGCATGTTCGAAGGATTCCCGAGCGAAGGAGAGAGAGAAGAAGACGGGAACATACAAAGACACTCACGAGCAAAACAGCAGACAATCTGTTGCACCTGAACGAGTGGCGGTGCTGTGAGCGTGAGCCAGAATGCTGCGTCTGATCTCAGTTCAAAGACAGTGGGGAAGAAACTCTGGGTCCAGAGGAAAAAAAATAACAAGAATAAGAGATGATGCAAAGAGGAGGGGGGGGGGGGGGGGAAGCCAAGGATAGAAGAGGATAAATCTTGTAAAGATTCCCCTGGGCTGACAAATCATTCAGAGCACAGATGGATATGTGAGTTCAAACGCCTGTTTTGGTCAGTTTAAGAGGATGTTATGTCTCAAATTGCACATAAGCACATTCCTGTCTGAAATTCTTGGTGTCATTAACCTGAAATGACACTGGTCACGCAGGTCACATTAGTTATAAAAACACAAAAACGATGCAATGTCCTCCTACTCGCACAGAAACCTGATCTCTGTTTGGCTCAAAGTCTGCAGCTTAGGTCAATGAAAATGTGAAAGTAAGTCAGAAATGATTTGTTTTGATGAAAATACAAAAGTTGGTGAATATTACAGTGAAGAAGAATTTAATAACACTTGGACAAAGTACAGAATCCAAAACAATGGCACCCACAGCTAATTGGTAAGATGTACTTGACAATATCAGAGACCAACTGTGGCAAATCAAGGCTTCCTATTCAGAAACGATGACCCCACAGTGTGTGTGTGTGTGTGTGTGTGTGTGTGTGTGTGGGGGGGGGTCCTGATGGCCTTAACAGTAAAACCAATAGTGGATGACTGCTTTAGTCTAAAGCTTCTCTAAGAAGTTTCCAGCTGTTTTCTCAGAGCCCTTCATCTACACACTCAGACTCACTCGTTCATTTAAAAGTCCAACATAAAAACTGATTGAATAAGAAAATCAAAGGCAGGGCATAACAAAGTAACGTTACGCAGCAGGTTGTTGAGATTTTTTTTTTTCTTTTCTCATTTATTGAGACGAAACATAAAAGTTCATCTTCAATAATCCAGGTAAAAAAAAAAAAAACAACAAATTTAAGTCAGGTCCTCTGGATGGTTTATTTTTGTTGAAACGTTTCACCCTTCATCCAAAGGACTTCACCAGTCTGAGGAGCAGCAACAAACTCAGTCCTATAAGTAGCACATTCACATAATGGACCAACCATTTTAATGGTGATAAGATGGTTTCTAGAGTCCAACCTTTCTCCTGCCGACTCCTCTGAGGCAGCCATGGCCATGAGTTTTTGGGGAGAGGGCGGACTCCAGAAACCATCTTATCACCATCAAACTGGTTCAAATTCAAGGTTCTTTATTGTCATTTGCATGACATGTGGTACACGAGGAAGAACAAAATTGTGTACTCAAGGTCCCAGTTACACCCCAAAATAGCAAAACTATAAAGTATAAAAAGAAACTGTATACAAGGATCAAAGATATTGATCCTTATACTGTATATGGTTGGTCCACTATGTGAGTGTACTACTTATGGGACTGAGTTTGTTGTGGCTTCTCAGACTGATGAAGTTCTTTGAATGAAAGACGTTTCAACAAATGGAAACCATCCAGAGGACCTGACTGAACTTTGTTGGGTCATTTATGGAGCGTTTTCTTCAGAGATCTCAGGTTGACGGTGGATGAAGGAGAACCGGAACAAACTGAGTCGATGCTGAGAAAGTCATATCTATAGTTTTGAAGGTTGTTTGGCAGAGGTAATACAATGTTTTATGTCATGCTGTCAAGCTCAGTTCCTTCTCATTTTGTTTCTTTTGACCTTTTGTTTCTTGTTTACGTATTTTCATAAAGACTTTCAGCATCAAATACTGTGTCACTCGTCTGTTCATCTGTCTCTGTGCTGGTTGTCTTGTGCATAAGGTTGAAGCTGTGAAGGTTAAAAACACATTTGAAGAACATCTAAATCCAAACTGACACTTATTGGTCAGTGTTTGTACATGGGTCCATGCATGTATTCACAAACTAAACAATAATGATGAAGTTTAGTTTGTATCTGTCTGGAGACAGCTGACTGTTCTCATTCCTCCCTCCACACACACAGAGGAACACGTGTGGACAGGTTATGTCTGTTTGATGTGTTTTTTGTGGGAGGAAGGTGTTACGGGTCAGCAGAAGAGGCCAGGCCTGCTTTTTCATTGGTCCACCCCTACTTCCTACTTCCTGGATGACCCGCCGCCATCTGGGGAAGTGATTGGTTGAGAGGAAAAAGCCTCTCGGGAGGGTTCAGGCGGTGTTGCCGTGGGTTACTCTCCGAGGCCCGTCACTCCAATGAGTCGTAGAACCTCTGCTGATGATCAAACCAGCCGAGTCACGAATATCTTTAGCTTCAGACATCTGAAACGTCTCAGGATCAGAACGACTAGATGGTTCTGAGCAGCAACATTAAAGGTGGACGTTTTAGGAATAAAAGGACACAAAATGAGAGAAACATGAAGTAAAAGCCAAACATTCATTCATGAAATGCTTATCACCCGCATCTTTCCTAACAGAGTTTGAACAAAAGTCATCTTTTTCTGACAAATAATGGATTTGTAGCAGTTTTGGTCAAAACCTATGAGATATCAAGCAATATTTAAAGAAGTCACATTCAGTGTACATCATTATTGACTCTCAGCTGCTAACATGACACATTTTAGCTCAGTATCTATCAAAACTGATTGAGTTATAACCATTTTAACACAGGTTTGCTGTGGGAGCCATCTTGAATTGGACTGACTTTCAAAGTTAATCAGTTATAGATGTGAACCCAATTATTACTTTTTAATTTCAGTCATATTTGTTTCGTGTCTCATGAGATATTTTACTAAAGCTAACACAAACAAACTGATAAAAGCCAAAGCATCCTCACTCCACCATTGCCTCGGCAGTTGGGGATTATGACATGAATAAAATAAATGAGGACATAAGAAGTGACAACAGTATATGAAAAATAAAATGTACAAAACAAAAGGAGAAAAAGCATGATAATATAACAGCAGTAATAAAATAATGAGGATAAGTGAAAAGAGTACTGTATTTTTCGCTGTATAAGTCATGGTATTTTGTTTAATTTGCATGCCCTGTGACTTATAAGCTGAAGCAACATATTTATATATTGTTCCCCTTATTTATAAATCAGTTTTTGGCTGAGATTTGACGGTTTTCATTAATTCTGACTGAAAATATTGAACACTACCAATGTCAGCCACTAGATGGCAGTCGAGTAGTATGTCATGCTGTTGTGTCATGTAATAGATAAAAGTGGCTATAAAGTGGCTATAGCATGCCACCGTCGTCCAGCTTGCTTGGAGCAACCGTCAAACCAGCTTCATTTCGCTGCACCGCCCCCAAAATGTAGCTGATTTGACCATTAAAGTGCATTTATTAAGTAAAAGTTCAACTGAGACACACATTTGCTATTATGTCAAGTAAATAAATAATTGTTTTAGGTGCTTATCTGGTTAAATTTTAAAGAAATGCGCAGCATTCCTCCTTCCTTTTTTCCTCCCTGTCTGCACGCTCCCAGAGCACTGAGGCAGCAAGTACCTTTGAAATGCAGCTGATTTGACCATTAAAGTCCTTTTATTAAGTAAAAGTTCAACTGAGACACACCTTTACTATAAAGACGAGCAAACAAATAATTCTTTTTAGGTGTTTATTTTGTTAAATTTCGAAGAAATGCACAGCGAGTCCTCCCGTGCACGCGCCTACTTCCACGAATCGGCTTTTGAAATGCAGCTGATTTGACCGTCAAAGTGCATTTATTAAAGAAAAATTAGACTGAGACACACCTTTACTGTAATTTCGAGCAAACAAATAATGTTTTAAGTGTTAATCTTGTTAAATTCTTGTTAAAGTCCTCCAGTGCACGCTCCCACGGCCGCCATGTGGCAGCCCATGGATTTTTGGCACAACACCGGCCCACATTTCCTGGTTGTCAGCGGCGACGCGTAACAAACGCGACTCGTCAGTGGTGACACGTAATTCAATTCAATTCAATTCAATTCAAAAATACTTTATTAATCCCAGAGAGAAATTATATGTTGGGTAACTCATCATCCTGGTTTCTTTAAAGAGTTGTTATAGATGCTGATGGCTGTGGGCACGAAGGATCTCTTGTAGTGGTCTGTCCTACAACGGATTTGAAGAAGCCTCTGACTGAAGACACTTTGTTGTTGTATGACAGTCTGATGAAGAGGGTGCTGAGGGTTGTCTATAATGTTCTTCATTTTATGAAGAATCCTTCTTTGTACAATCATCTCCAAAAGTTCTAGAGGAGTCTCCAGAACTGAGCCAGCCTTCTTTATGAGCTTGTTGATCTTTTTTAAGTCACTTGCTCTGGTGCTGCTCCCCCAGCAGATGATGGCAGAAGAGATAGCGCTCTCTACAACAGACTTATAGAAGATATGCAACATTTTGCTGCAAACGTTGAAGGACTTCAGCTTTCTCAAGAAGTACAGTCTGCTCTGTCCCTTCTTGTAGACGGCTTCACTGTTGCATTTTCAGTCCAGTCTGTTGTCCAGGTGAACTCCAAGGTATTTATATTTCTCCACCACCTCCACTTCTTCTCCTATGATGGAAATAGGGTTGGATCTGTTCCTGATTCTCCTGAAATCTACAATAATCTCCTTTGTTTTGTTCACATTCAAGATGAGATGATTTTTTTCCACACCATGCCACAAAGCGGTCCACCAGTTCCCTGTACTCAGCTTCTTGTCCATCTCTGATACACCCGACTACTGCAGAGTCATCAGAATATTTCTGCAGATGACAGGAGTCTGTTTTGTACTGGAAATCTGAGGTGTACAAGATGTAATAGATGGGACGTATACGGCGAAGCGATGTATTTATGGATTTTTCCACTTTATTAGACATATTTGGACTGATGCGACTTATAGGGCGGTGCGACGTGTACGGTGGAAAATACGATAAACTGGAAAAAGCATCAAGAGATGACAACCCCCCCCCCCCCCCCCCACACACACACACACATAATAGAAAAAACTAATTAGAAGATGTTTGATGATAAGATGCAAAAATAAAGTTATTTTTTTCTTGCATCTTTTCTTCATTCATGTTGTCTTTTGCTGCTCTTTGTGTTATTTCTTCCTTCTTGTCCTCCTTCCCCTCCTCTCTTTTCTCTTTTGTCCTCACCCCTCCCTTCATGTCTCCATTCTCTGTCTTTACGCTCCTCTTCCTCCTTCCTCTCCCCGTCAGCTTCCAGTCTCTGCTGTTTATGAAGGTAAATTTATAGGTCTACCAGGAGCCGTTGGCTGGAGGTGGCCTCCACTGCTCAAACCACAACAAGGCTTTACCCTCCACATGGAAAAGAGACAGCATAGTGGGCATACTGGGCTATTTCCATCAGCCCACATTACACCTGATAACACACTCTTACCTCCAATGATCTGCTAATGAGCCTCGTTGTTTTTTTTCTGCTCTCTCCTTGTGATCCTGCCTCTTACCCCCACATTTCTCTAAAGTGGATGGCTGCTGTTTGCCTCCTTTCCTTTATTTTATACAGCTCCATCCAGCATTTGTTTTTTATTGGTCTACAAGGAGCCGTTAGTCAGCGGTGGGCTCGTCTGTTTAACCGGCACATGTTTCGTGCTGTTTTTCACACTCTTGCTTTTGGATGTCGGCTCAGCCCGTATGCAGGTTAAATATTTATGTGAAGTGTTGTCCTCGCTTGTACATTACAGAAGCACATGTGCTCGATTTTAAAGAGTAAGTACTGACACACTTCTGCTGATTTTAATGTGCTGAAAAGACCTAATGTAAATGTGCTCCAAATGCTCATTGAGTCTTCATCTTTACACCTAGCTTCAAATGTTTTGAAGTGGGGTGCTGTGGAATACATGCAAATAAGTATCCTACCTGTTGGAGATAGTTAACTGAACACCTTCAGTTTGGAGAAACACTGCAGTTCTGTTTAGACTGACTAGCCTAAAGCTAGTTTGATCAGTGTTGAAATCCATATCTAAAGTGGTAGTATAATATGAAACTAACGGCAATGTAAAGGTTTATAAACTAATGTTCACATGAACCACCAAGACGTTTGAAAGATTGGAAGTGCTGTTTGCTTTGGTGCTAAATCTGCTTGGACTAGTCATTATCTCATAAATCCAAACGGATTTAACTCTGTTTTCTTAAAACGACTTTGTTCAAAGCATTACCTACAACAGGTAAGATATTAATTGTTAACAATCTCCCCATCTAATCACAGTTCATGAAATGTGAATTATCATATTAAGTGAGGTTATCAGAGAGATACCTGAGCACATAAATGGACTGATTAAAACACATTTACAGGTTTCTTAAAGGATCTACTGACGACATTTTGAAATATCAAACTTTATTCTTAAAATTCATGATCTTAATTTCTTAACGCTAATCATAACTTACAAAAACACAAGGCTGAAACAAAAAGAAATGATTGTACAAAATGTGACAAACTGGAGATATTTTTACAATTTTTAATCTCGGGACACATTTTGAGGTGAACTGACCTGTTTGTGTTCATCATAAATTATTCATCTGCTTTTCTCCTCATCAATCTAATGCAACTTGTCTTTTGTTTTTGTTTGTTTGTTTGTTTGTTTCTCTTCGGTGTCTTGTGTTTCCTGCCGCTGCCCGATCATCTCAGGTAAGTCAGGTTTTTCTGTTTCACACCTTTATACACTCGTGCATTCAGACACAATCTGAAAACACCTGAAGGTCAATTCAGGAGCAGAGGAGACGCGAAGTGATGAAAGAAAGGATGTGTTTCAGGAAAAAAAAAAAGTGTGTGGGTGTGGGAGGTGTGTGTGTGTGGGGGGGTGAACGGGGTTCAGACTTTCATGAAGTCACTGTGAGGAATGGCCTCGACTTGTGTGGCGGGTCGTTAAAACAGTCCCCAAGCCATTCAGCAGCGTGGGCTAACAGATTGTTACAGTAAGCCCCCGCTTAATGACAGCGCGGAAAAACTCAACGCTCTGCTGATCAGAGCTCAGTTAATGTGTTCACAAGTCTCACTCATGTGTACAACTCATGCGTTCATTCAGTGTGTCCTAACATGAACATCACAGGAACAAGCAAAAGCAACAAAGAAAAACTTCTGATGCACAGTTTTCTTAAACTTTCTGCATCTGTTTGCACTTTCAGTAATTTTCCTGTCTCTATTTTACACACACAACACTACACAACACACACACACACACTGCTGCTGTAATTCCTCAGGTCAGCAGGAGTCATGTCAGAGGTTTTTTTACTGATCGCCTATCGTCTGGTGTGACCAAGGTGACTTTAACTCTTACAACGTAAAATTGAAACACAGTTCATGTCTGCGTGTGTGTGCGTGTGTGTGTGTGTCCCTTTTTAGATAATGAAGGGTCTATATTCAGGGTTGTCAGCATATTAAATATTCAACAGCCGACTGAAAATAGTGGTTTGTCGTGCGCACAAACACACACAAAGTGCAGCAGTTTTTAGACGTTCTTTCTTTCTTTTTGTGTTCGTTCTTTTCTTCCTTTCTCTGGAGTTTTCTTCCTTTGTGACAGACAGGCAGGTGTTTGCCTGGCGCTGGTCAGCATAAACATATTTCTTCAGACTTCTTCAAAAGTCAAGAGGACATAATCAACAAAATATCAGTTCAACTGAAGGGCTGCGCAGTGTGTTTCTGTGTGTTACGTCATAGTCTGTCAATTGGTTCATGAGATATTTAGCTAACAGAACGACAAAGTTGGCAAACATATGAAACTAATTCAGTGCTGTTGTTTTCTGACTAACTTTTAAAATGTAGTAAAAATAAACATGTTATTTTCTGGTAGGTTTATGCAAATGTTTCTGATCTTGCTTTTTCTTTCTTTCAACTCTCATTTCTTCTTTTCCCGTCTCCCGTTTTTTTTTTTTTAAATCACCTTTTACTTTCTCTTCAGCTCTGCCAAGACTGATTTCCTTTCTCACTACTTCCAGCAAACCTCTCCAATATGGCTTACTCATACACACAAACGTGCACAAACTTTGGAGAGTCACTGTAATAGGATTAGAAGGGTCTGCTGAAATATTGAAGAGTCTCGATGCAAATAATGAATAGGCTGGCAATGTATCTGGATGAGTGTGTGCTGAGGAGCAGTGCAGGTGCTTGACTGCACTGTGTGTGTTTGTGTGTGTGTGTGTGCTGTCATCAGCTTGTAATGGATGGTGGGTTTAGCCTGGAGGTACAAAGAAGCAACAAGCGCGCAGACACACAAACATACTATCACACATAAGGTCATAACATCGCCCTTCTTCAAACAGCTCTGTTCACTTTCATGTCCTCTTGCAAGAGGAGAAAAGTACCATGTGTGAGAGTGTGTGTGTGTGTGTGTGTGTGAGAGAGAGAGAGTGTCCTCATGCATGTAAGCAAAGCTTGTGTGCAAATGCGACAATGTATGCAGTGTGCATGTGTGTAACCTAACAGTGACTAAGGTTGCTGGCTGAATGGAGGAGAAAATTAGGCCTCATATGATAGTCACACTTCACACGGCCTGTGATCACTTGTGTGTGTCTGTGTGAGAGGTGATGACGGTCACTGGAGCACAAAGTACACAAAGACAGCAAAATATTAATGACATTTCATAGAAAGCAGAATAGCAGCCCACGGAGATAAAAAAGCACTTGAGATATTGAGTGCCGGTGAGTTTTGTTGTTTGTTCTTTGGTGCTCTTACTTCCCTCAGATATGTGACCCGTGCTGGCAACATGAATGAAAATGAGGAATGTTTTGACACCAAGTTATTATTGTTTGTATTTTTTTCATCTTAAAGGTTTCAAAATGATAGCTTGTTTGTTGAAATCAGGCAATTTCATGCCAGTTTGTTTTAGAGAGAGCCTGTTTGAAAACTTCATTTTGATTTTTTTTTTGTCGTTTGTGATTCCAGCCCTTTTTTTTAAGGGGGCACCCCCAAGCTTTGCAATGATGCAAAACATTGTACAAAAAAAACTTCCCAGTGTTACAGCAGCTGGAAGGGAAAAATGGTCACTTTCAAATGAAAGTAAATAACTTTAAGTAAAAGGATTATTTCTGAAGGCATACGGGTTAGAAAACTTTGATCAGTAAGTGCTTATAGAATATTTTTTTATTTTTTAGTGTCATTGCTAGATGGTCTCGTCTCACTCTGATGGTGTCGATCAGGGTAGATGGACACTGAGTTGAAGTTCACGTCCGAGCCATTCCTTCATGTTTGATTCAAGGGACCTGGCTAGCAATGGAAGGACATCAACATGACACAGGCGGTCTACAGACATTCATGCATGCGCGTGTCTTCTCGTTAAATAGACCCTATCAGGGTGCTGTCTTGGGAGGAGTTAGGGTTAATATGCAGAAGCAGGATGTCACTGACATAGCACTCTGTCATTTAGTACACTAAACCACATATGAGACCACTTGTCATTGATCTATTCCTCTTGATTTTGGCACCACACTAAATGCAACCTTCTTTGTGTTGGTGTTAATGGCAGACTACACATGGGCTGGTCTGGATGATGGCAGTCATTAAGAAACAGTGAAGGATGGCATGTGTTGTAAGGAGTGGATGCCAGGTGCAGGTGTCATGGATTTCTACAATAACTGGTTCCAATATCAAACCACTGACATCTGTATGCTCAACATAAGACATCACCCAGCCTCAGACAAATCAACAATGTGACCCCTTTCTAACTCTGTCATGTGCTGGTACTATTATTTCATGAGTATTAGAAGCATCCTCTGAGTCTGTGATCTTAACTCACTGTTTTGGCTGCTGATTTTTGCTGCTCAGGCAACTGCCTGATAACACTACCCCATTGATACTATCACTATTTATGTCTAGTACGTATTCCAGACATGTCAGCTTTGTTGCAAATTACATCACTGTGAGTGTTCTTGTATTTCTTTGCTTCCAAAATAACATTTTTCCCAGCTTTTTGCATGTTAAGATGTTCACAGGCGGCATGGTGGTGCAGTTGGTGGAGTTTACGCTTCACAGCAAGAAGGTTAATGAATCAAATCCCTGCTGGGGGGCCTTTCTGGATGGAGTTTGCATGTTCTCGCCATGCACACATGGGTTTTCTCCGGGTACTCCAGTTTCCTCCCACAGACCAAAAACATGCACGTTAGACTGATTGGTAACTCTAAATTGTCTCTAGGTGTGAGTGAATGATTGTTTGTCTCGTTTGTCTCTATGTGCCCCTGTGATGGACTTGAGACCTGTCCAGGGTGTCCTCTGCCACTCGCACAATGAGTGAGCTGGACATGGGCACCAGTGACCCCCGTGACCTGAAAAAGAAAAACCAGGTAAAGATAATGGATGGATGGATGGATGGAGGAAGGATGGATGAAGATGTTCACACATGCCATCAGACTAATAGAAATTACTGCATGTCAGAAAGTGGCTTTTTTTTTTGTATCCTTTTCGTTTTAAGATGAAGAAGTTTCCTAAAACACTGTTTAAGTGCATCATTTGTCTTACGTCAGTTTGAGATGAGTTACAGAGACACAAGTCAAAGCTGGGACCAACCATGACCTGTTATCAATTATGTTATCAATCATGTTATCAATTATGTTAATTGAGGCAGTTGAGCAAATGTGAGCAGTGAGTGTTCAGCTGAGGCAACAGTGTGACCACTTATTTGGTTGCAGGATACAGATTCTAGTTTATTGTGTGCTATTGCTCAGAAAGTATTATTCTGTTTTTCTACATTTTACTTGTAGTCACGCCCAGTTGGAAAATAAGTCATGACTGACAGGTGTTTGAGCCAATAGCATGCGAGTATAAATCCCTCCCATAGGAATAAAGAAGTCCTAATCAGGCTCTTGTAATACACTAGTTCCCGTTAGATCCCAGGGGCTAATTAGCATTCTAATTACTGATTGCAAATGAGAGGTGCGTAGATTGTGTTCTGCCTGTGAGTGGAGAGGCTCAAGAGAGATACACACATGCGTCTCATGCATACACAATGCCACACTCTCGCACACTGACTGATCATCGTTAAGAAGCTTATCATGCTCTTGTTGCTTTGCGCTTTTCCAGTCCCTTCTTGTCTACAGCATCTCATTATGTTCATAATGCTGTACATATCCTCACACACGCAAGCCACAACACGGGCGCGCACATAAACTTGCAAACATATGTGGCGATGAACACTGAAGGTGGTAATAAAGAAACAAACATAAAACATTATATACTACCAAAGTGTTGCTGTTGTTCCTTCCAATTAACAGAGCACTGATTTACCACTTTAGGGAGAACATGGCTGTACGAACCACAAAGGCATTATACACACACCCACGAATACACATTAATGTGTGTGTGCATGTTTCTAACAATCAAATTAGGGGAAATAAAAGGGTTTGGAATGGACTGAGGGACAAGACTAAAGAAGGAATAATTTCTTATTTTAGTAACACTATAACGTTTCAATGTCTGTGTATGAGTGTGTGAGGTAGTGGAGATGATTGGAGCAAACGCACCAACAACATCTAATCATGTTCTGCTGCTCAGTTAGATGACTTAACAAGGCTTCAAAGCAACACTTCAGTTCACCATTTGTATGTGTGACTAAAATTAAAGTATATGCACGCTTGAGGTTCTTTTCTTTTTCTCATAACCGTGATGTTAACTTTTTGTTTAATTTTCAGTGCATCATTACTTTTTCTATACTTAAAATCTGTACAATTTTTAGTTTTGTTGTGTTAAGATGTAGGTTTGATAACACTTTCCTTGTCTGGTCTTGAATAGCGCATTTAAAATTGAAATACAAGTTTTGCTTTTGTTGTCTAACATTAATAATTCCTTTGCAACCATTTTCCATTATTTTAGTCCGTTGCTGTCTTCAAAGATCATCAGCGATTAAGGTTCAGTGAAAATAAAGACCAAAGGCAAACACATGTGGGTAGATTAGTAAAAATTGAAACTTTGATCACAAAAAGAACTAACGAGTCAGCAAAAGTTACAGCACAGAAACCTAGAGCCACAGGAAAACTTTCCAGATCAAGTTTCAAGGTTCTTTATTGTCATTCGCTTCACATGTGGTACATGAGGTGGAATGAAATTGTGAACTGAAGGTTCCAGCTACACCCAAAAATAGCAAAAATATAAAGTATGAAAATAAATAGTATTCAAGGATCAAAGATACATGCTAAACAATAATAATGTAAAATAATACAGTGGATTAAACAGCAGTCCGAACATGAGTCTGTAGTGAGCAGATGGGTACGAGTACAGCAGCACAAAGACAAGAAATCAGTAGCATGAATAATCAACAACACAAATAAGTCACATATCAGCAATTAAAGTGCAATTACAGTGATTTTTTTTTTCTTACAATGATTATTCTGGTTCGAGATTCATGAGTCTAACAGCCTCAGGGTAGAAGCTGTTCCTCAGTCTAGTGGTTCTACACTTAATGCTCCGCAACCTCCTGCCTGAGGGGAGCGGGGCAAAAAGTGTGTGTGCTGGGTGAGTGGGGTCCTTCATGATGCAGGTGGCTCTCTTCCTGCATCTGGAGGTGTAAATGTCTGTGAAGGTGGGGAGGCTGATTCCGACAGATTTCTGTGCAGCCACTCTCTGCAGAGCTTTCATTTCAGTACACTATGATGCAAGAATCACTTATGATAAACCAATAGTATAAGTATGCAGGTAGGATTGATTGCTGGGTTGAGAACAGGTGAGGCTAGGGTGCAGATTAATTGTGAATGATTTAGTGAAGGGCAAGGATAACTGATGGAAACAAGTCAATGGAACAAGTGAGAGACAGGAAAACAAGCTGAAAACATGGTAAATTCAAAAAAATTCAAAAGCAAAGCAGCTAGACTTCTATTTTGCCATTGAGAATGTTTTGTTTTCCTTCCAGGGAGTTTTAACAGTTTAAAACTGGAGAGTGCACAATCCAAACTCTAAAATACACCAAATGCTCCATTTACGCACACAAAACATAAAGATGTAGATTTATCTCATGCCTCGCCCACCTGAGAGTCAGTAGAGTCTTTGAATAAGACCATTGAGTTTACAGTATTCTCCATAATGATTAGGATTATTTCCTTATACAAACGTGAATGTGTAAAACAACATAGATTTTGTAAATCATTATTGTTCTCAACTTGTATTTTGCAGCAACACAATCTCATACAAATACTTTGTACCTTAAAAGCTAGTCACCTCACAATACCACACACAATCTGTCACCAGAGGTGTTGTCTCACTTTAGATTGTTCTGAGCACATTCTAAAATTAGCGATAAAGAAGAAACAGCAAAATTGTAACACACACACACTCAGTCGACGTGTGAGATTGATGCTTGGTAACTGGTGTTTACTCTTATTGGCCAGTTGAAAACTCAACATGGCAGGCAGAAAAAACCCAATAGGGAGTGCTGCTAAGGTAGCAGCGTGGGGTGCAGGACACGGACACCGAGACAAATGGAAAGCTGTTAGAGAGGAGAGGACACAGTGGGAGGATGGCTGAACTAAAACCACTGTTTACTGATTGGGAGCATTAGGTTTGGTTTCAGTCACGGTGAAGAAGAAAGAAATGGCAGGGAGAATTGAGCAGGAGGCTGGAAATAAGACAAAAAGCAAAACTCTCCGTGGAGAGATATGCTCAAGAAAACCAAGGACTGATGAAAGAAACTGAGGAGCAACTAATAAAAAGATCAAACTTAGCCAGAAACACAAGTTGAGTGATTACTGGAGACAAGCTGATGGTTTAAGTAACAGATTGAAAAACAGGTAATATGTGTGGGAATTGGAAAAAAAAAAAGGAAAAACCTGGATTAAAAGAAGCAGAAGAAGAAGCCAGGAGAGTGGGAGGGACCGAACGGTAGATTCTGGACATCACTGTCGGCAGGTCTTTAAATGAGCAGCAACAGTGTGTGGTGAAGAGAAGATTGGAAGGCATTAAGGCTCGGCATGTCCTGTGACACACACAGACACTGTAAGGTCCAGAGCATTGGGGGGAGACCAATTGAATTCTCCTACCAAGTGCCCACTTGTCCATGTTAAATCATTCTTTGCATGCGTTCCTGCGGTATAAAGGATTTTTCTTCTACGTGTGTGGCCTTGGAAGGTAAAAAGATTTAGTGAGAACAGAGGATAAGATCTAAAAAAGACACACTGCCCTCGCAGTTGTTCTCTTTCAAAGCTGTGTTGGTTTATCTGTTGCACAGATTTGTGCCATACTCATGACATATTTGTCTCTGTGCATTGAGTCTGTGAGTCAGGTGCCACCAAGTAAAGTGGTGTGAGACAATCAGAACCTCATGCTCAAAATGATCATGAACTCTTGGTATATTCCATTTGTACTCAGAAGTTTAAACCTTAGAAGAATCCATCAAAATCAGAGAAAGTCTGAGAATGAACTCAGGTTTCAGTTTTCAGAATGTGCAAACATCAACAGTCACCAAACTTAGGTGGAAACATGAAATCAGAACTTTAACAAAGGAGTACTTGTGTGTGTTCTTATTTTAAATGGTGAATTTCAGCAAAACAAGATTTAAAAAAGTCAATGTTTGGGTCTCTTCATCTGTATATTTATCATAAATCTTTGGTCAGATAAGAATTGAAAAACGCAAGGTTCAACAGCATTCAAAGGAAAGTTGGCAGTTCTGCTTATTTCTTTTTCCGATTTGCTTTTTTTTACACACGTAAAAGATTTTTCCTTTTCATCTCAGACAGACCTGTCTGCTGAGAACATATCTGACACGTATAATCAAGACATCAACATGTACACATTAGCTACTGGCCCTTCCTGAAGCACTCAGCTTTGACGGGGCTTGGAATTGCTCATTTTCTTGTTTGACCACAATGAAACCACCTTTCTGTGTGTGTGTGTGTGTGTGTGTGTGTGTTGGTGTGTGTTATATATAGAGAGAAGTATCAGGAGGGGAGGGTTAGTTTGTTGACTGTGTGTGTTTCTTAATAGAAGATGGTTAGAGGTGTCACCCTGCACCCATTTTAATGTGCTTCACAATTACAGCTGTCATGGCTGGAAGATAATGTCTCAGGCTGTTATTTTTTACACTTTTACACACACTCACATCCATGCACGCTGAAGAGGTAAAATACGGCAGACAAGGAACAGGCCTTTGCTCGTATAAAACACCTCAACGACTCCCATCATCACAGTTGTCTGTATGTGTGTGTGTGTGGATGCACTAAAGCTGTGCTCTATGTCTTTGCGTGTGAGTTATGACTTTGTGTAGCTGTGTGACTGCATAGGTGTGTTTTGGGTGCGCATGTGTGTGACAATATTTGCTTTGCCAAACGAGCCCCTTGGTGAGAGTCAGGCTGGTTGCAGAATTCCTCATGCAGCAGTGATGGGAACACTGGAACAGTTGCACACTTTAAGAGCTCCTTTATATCAACTGCAGCACCGCACACTGTGAACAAATGGAACGCCTGCGCACAATATCATTCACAGACTGGACCGTGGAGTTTACTTCACTTTTCTGTCAATGAATCAGTGGAAAATGCTTGTTTATTTGTTTGTTTGTTTATTTATTCATTAATTTGTCTTTTCGGATAATGACAGAGCAGCACGGTGGCGCAACTGGTAGAGCTGCTGCCTCTCAGCGAGAAGGTCCCTGGTTCAAACCCCGGTCCAGGGGCCTTTCTGGGTGGAGTTTGCATGTTCTCTCCGTGCATGCGTGGGTTTTCTCCGGGTGCTCCGGTTTCCTCCCACGGACCAAAAACATGCATGTTAGGCTGATTGGTAACTCTAAATTGTCCCTAGGTGTGAGTGACAGAGTGAATGGTTGTTTGTCTCGTTCGTCTCTATGTGGCCCTGTGATGGACTTGCGACCCGTCCAGGGTGTACCCCGCCCCTCGCACAGTGATTGCTGGACATGGGCACCAGCGACCCCCGTGACCCAAAATGGAATAAACGGGTAAAGATAATGGATGGATGGATGGATGGATGGATAATGACAGTAGAAACCAAGGCAAATGAGATGAAAAATCAAAACAGAAATGTTATAATACAAATTGTAAAAATATTGTGGCTATGACCATGTTAGAAAACAAAATGTCTAAACACTCTTTAGAGCTGAGTTCTGTTTAAGCACCTTCATGTGGAAAAACATTTAAAATTGAGGGATATGAGTCAAGCACACGAGGCCTAGACCAAAGGATTCAAAGATTCAAGGTTCTTTATTTGTCATTCACACCCCATGTGGTACATGTGGTGGAATGAAATTATGTACACAGAGTCCCAGTTACATCCAACAATAAAATGTAAAAGAAAAACAGTAATAAAATCTAAGATATGAACTAAGAAAAACATCAACTAAATATAGATTAAGCACTAATAGCATAAAAACATTACGCCAAACAGCAGCCCGAACATGAGTCTCCGTGAGTAGATGAGCACGCAGAGGAGGTTGATCAAATAAGGTTGTTACAAACTTCAAATTTATTTAAAGGTTTATTCTAATGTTTTTGTTTTCAGCTGTATAAGCTTAAAGTTTGGCATTATAGGTTTTTTTTTTCTTCTTTCAGCTGCTCCGTTCTTCAGGGGTCACCACAGAACTAACTAGCATGAAGACTTGACAATTGTTTTTATGCCTGATACCCTTCCTAATTCAACCACAGACCACCGAGCTACCACAGCCCTCTGTGTGGAGCAGAGAGACACCATCTAGGGTGCCCGGGGGAGCATATGGTGGGGCTAAAGTGCCTTGCTCAAGGGCCCAGAGAGGGGCAAATTTGGGTGGAGGCAGGTCATGTTGCGCCTTTTCCACCCACATTTTGATGTTGTCAGTGCGGGGAGTTGATCCGGCAACCTTCTGATCACAGGCCCACCTTCTCTAACCTCTGCACCACCGCTCCTATTATATGGTTATTGTTTGTAAATATCTTAAGATATTGTGGCCTCAGGCTGCGCTGGATGTGCTACAGCTAGCTGCTGGTGCCTCTGCAATGTGAACTTGCAAATAAACACAAATACAAGTTTAGATAACCAAGAGTTGTTTTTTGATTATTATTATTTATTGATTTATAGCAATGTGTTTGTTTGCTAAGGTTGAATGGTTGTGGTGGCCATCTTGAATCAGACTGACTCCAAATTTGAATCAGATTTAGATGTAGATTCATTGAAATGTGTGCAGTGGTATAGTGAGATATCTTGCTAACAGACAATTATGAATAAAACTCACACACAAACACATGATCACTAATGTTTCATGAAAATAACTTTAAAGATAGTTAGATAAACTTGAAACTGATGGAAGATTCAAAAGCCATGGTTTGCTTTTCTTTCACATTGATTCAGCTTTTTAGCAGAGTTTACTTAAAGTGTTTCATTCAGATTTGTTTATTGGTTCATGACACATTTTGCAAACAATCAAACACACACAGTCATTTACATGAGAGCTCGACCTTCCTGGTGATGGGTGGTAAATATTGTTTACTTTAACTGCGATGAACTTTTTTTGAAATTCTCTTTATTTTAAGATAGCACAGATCCATGTTGTCCTGCTCAGACTGGCCTTAAGCTCATTTATCAGGTCAGAATGAGTTCCTTTTCTTGAAATCTGAGACTGTTCAAGGAACAGGAATGATAATACTTGTTCATAAACTTTCCACAGAACTTCAAAAATAATCTGAGCAATTGCTTGACATATTGAATAAAAATTAGATAATCCGTGTTAACTCTTGCTATCATCTCACTGTATTGCAAGGTTAAAGGTTCTTTATTGTCATTCACATCACAAGTGGAACATGAGGTGAAACAAAATTGTGTACTCAAGGTCCCAATTACACCCAAACATAGCAAAAATATAAAGTATTAAAACAAGAAACAGTATACAAGGATCTAATATATATGCTAAACAATAATAATATAATATGTTATGGTGTATTAAACAGCAGCCTGAACATGAGTCTGTTGTGAGCAGATGGGTATGAAAACAGCAGCTTAAGATAAGAAATCAGCAGCACATATAAAGTGACATATCACCAATTGAACTGGCATTACAGTGATTATCCTGGTCAGAGATTCATGAGTCTAACAGCCTCAGGGTAGAAGCTGTTCCTCAGTCTAGTTGTTCTACACTTAATGCTCCTCAACCTCCAGTCTGAGGGGGCCGGGGCAAAAAAGTGTGTGTGCTGGGTGAGTGGGGTCCGTCATGATGCAGGTGGCCCTCTTCCTGTATCTAGAGGTGTAGATGTCTGTGATGGTGGGGAGACTGACTCCAACAGACTCACCACTCTCTGCAAAGCTTTTCTTTCTGCAGCTGTGCAGCCTCCATGCCACACGTTGATGCTGGAGCACAGGATGCTCTCCACTGCACACCTGTAGAAGGAGGTGAGGACTGAGCTTCCCAGACCAGCTTGTCTCAGCCGTCTGAGGAAGTAGAGTCTCTGATGTACAGATGAGTAATCAGAAAAATTAAATTTGCCATTTGACTGTCAGTGACATGGGATTTTTATTCTTTTTTTTTTTTTTTTTAGATAAAAGTAACAGAGTAACAGTTTACTGGAACTCCTCTGACTGATGAAGCCCTCCGGATAGACGGCGAAACGTCTCTCTAAAAAAGAAACTGTCCAGATGACCCGACTGATAATTATTGGATTTGGTACCTGGATGATTGAGCATGAACTTTGTTAACAGAGTAACACATTTAGGAGATTCAGAAGGTACTGATTTATTAGCTGGATGGGGACAACATTCACCTGCCACTCAAAGCAGCCATCATTAACAGCTGATTTAGATTAAGTGGATGCACATTTGCTTTTGTTTTCATCTCTCATTTGTCTGATTACTGCTATTATCTGTTTACTTTACCATCTTGTAAAGTAATTTGTTTTTGGTTCAAATTAACATGAGCTTCTGAGGTTCTTCAAGATTGAAGCTAGTCTCATGTGGTCATTCATAAAAAGCAGCTTTCTTTCCTTCTTGGGATGAGTATGTCTGCTAAATGGTGTGTTGCATTGACTTCATCTCTTCAATAACTGACCCGGCTGTCATAAGCAAGGTAACCCCAAGCTTTGAGCCCTCTTGTCTCACCCCTCCCCTCTCACGGTCTGACTCGTACATCTCTTACTTTGCCTTTGAGTGCTCCATAGATTGGTAACATGACCTCTTATTCTCCCGAGACGAATATGTGTGCAGAGATTTACAAAAGAGAGAGAAACAAAAAAGTCTGTGAGAGAATCGACTCGGTAACATTTTAATGCCATGCGTTTATGACAGTGACTGAAGATTACACCACATGGCACATGCAGACAAACTCACCGACACATGTGAAATCAAATCTCTATTCTGGCGTCGCAGAGCTGAAGATGCAAACACAGATGATTGCTACTCACACATACAAGCACAATGCATGCATGCACGCTTACATGTATGCAAACAGAAATGTGACACACACACACCTACACTCCCATGCAGATGAACACATTGAGGAGTAACCCTGGCAGATTTATCAGCAGAGGTCTGCAGCACAGTGGCTGCCTTTCTCATTTCATAGGCCACCGGGGCAGAACAGGCATGGGCTTGTTCAAATCCAACCCAGCAAGACCACTGTATACATACACACACTTGCATAAGCACACACACTTGCATACGCGTGCATGCAGACACACTTTCTGTTTAGCAGCTTAACAGATGCCAGCCAGAATTGGTGGAGAGGAAAGAATAGAAGAGGGGAGAAACAGGCAAGGTGGATTGAATAAGGGAAAAATGTAAATCAGAAGAAAAAGAGATTGAATACTTCTGAAGAAAGAAAGTGTGCATGATCGACACCAACCGGGAGATTTAGAAATGAAGAGTTACAGCCAAGCAGGTCCTCCAGATATGGAGATCTCCTGTACATGAACAGCTGGATGGTTCGTTCATTCTGTTCTTAAATCAGACGAAAAGATGGTTGTACCCAGGCTGAAAGATGTTGTGTGTTTGTTTAATGTGTGTGCACATGTGTGTGGTGTGTGTGTGTAGTTTTACACATTCTCAATGGAGAAAATCTGTGCACAGTCTAAGACCGAAATTTAATTGGATTCTTTGGAAATGATGGCGGCTTATTGGTGTAATGGCTTGCTCATGGTGCGGTTGGAGTGAGCCACTGTAACAATGCCCTGTGCCTCGTTAACTTGGCAGCTACACAGACTCTCTCACTCTCTCGCTCTCTCATACACACACACACACACACACACACACACACACACACACACACACACACACACACACACTAAAGAGGGTATGAAACAAAGGAAAAGTAAGATCATGGGAGGGTTTGAAGCTTTGATGAAGGGCCCAGTAAATCAAAAGGGCTTCTGTCTTCTTCTACATCTCTGGTCACCTTAAAAGTTGAACTTGCACATATTTACTCAACGTTGGGTTCAAGAAATATTGAACCTATTCATCAGGACATTTTTGAGTAAATGATGTAAAATGTCTTTACAAAGACTCCACAGCATTGTCTTTAGATGATGATTTTTGATTCTCTGACAGAAAATGCCAAAAAGACTTGTTTTATTTCCACTGTTACTATTAATTCCACTTTCATTGTTTTTCTTTTTCTCCACTATGAAAATTAACTCCAAGTCAGCTGAGGAAGGGCCAAATATTTCCAATGATTGGTCAACTTTTCACATGTTCTCTGGAATGTGTTCCTCTGTGCTCAGCCTTGGTGTTCTAAAACAAGACGATTGTGTAGATCTGGATGAGAGAACAAGGGGACAGAAGGTTAAGGCCTCCTTTGATCTCACTGGTTTCAGCTGAGGGAAAATAAAGAGGCAGCCAGGGAAAAATATACAAGGCCCCAGGTGGAGCCTGGGCTTCGCCCATGGGAAGCAAACCCAGAGGAAGAGCCCCATGTTAGGCTTGAGCGCTGCCTGGCAGGGCCCGCATCAGTCATGTTGTTTTAACATGGTTAGCACATGGGCTAAACTCCCCAGTCATTTATTTAACACACACACTCCCCACGGTGTTTCCAGATGCCACAAGGCCAAAGGGAGCTATGAATACCTCGCGAGAGGCCGACTCTGCTGAGCAGCTTGTTTTTATCAATTTCTTTCCATTAAATGTTTGCATGTTCTTCCAGCTGAAGCTGCATGGGTGCACAGTTAGTTTTGATGGTCTCACCTGCCTGTCCTATTTTACCTGTACATTTTAAAAGTTTAGAGAGCCACTCAAAATTTGACTTACTTATTTTGGGTTTCAATTCAATTAGATTTGGTTTATTTATATAGCGCCAAATCACAACAAAGTTGTCTCAGGGCACTTTACAGGAACATTCACATATATAAAAGCCAATTAGTAAAGTTCTCTATCTAAGGAGGTTTCCACAAAATGTACAGTGGAAAAATCAACAATATTGTACTGCAAGCTGATTCAGCACCCTCTGAAAATCTATAAAGTAACCAGACATGCAGTATAGAATGAAAAGTTCAACTTAGTTCATCCATTATCTTTACCCGCTTCTTCTTTACAAGGTAACGAGGTCGCTGGTGTCCATGTCAAGCACTGTGTGAGAGTTGGGGTACACCCTGGACAGGTCGCAAGTCCATCACACAAAGTACAATAAATGTAAAAAATAGCTGAGTTATAGCAATTTTTTGTATTTGCTAAGCTTAATTACATTTGGCATATGTCTTTAATTGAGTTTAATTAAAGATTAAAAATGCAGCATGTACTTACTTTCTGAAAGTTTGATTTAAAATCGGTTCAAAATTTCACAAGATATTTTGCTAACAAACACCCAAAAAGGTTTTTACATTACTATAAATATTTGGTTATTTCCATAACTACATTATAGCAATAATTTAGACCTACTATTGAGACCCGGTTAATGCTGCACTTTGAGCCAGTTTATGCAGATGAAAATAGTTCATGTAAATACAGTGTACTAATGTAACGCTGATTGGCAACTCTAAATTGTCCCTAGGTGAGTGAGAGAGTGAATGGTTGTTTGTCTCATTTGTCTCTATGTGGCCCAGTGATGGACTTGCGACCCGTCCAGGGTGTACCCCGCCCCTCGCACTGTGACTGCTGGACATGGGCACTGGCAACCCCATGACCCAAAAATGGAAGAAGCGGGTGAAAGATAATGGATGGATGAATGGGTAAATACAGTTTGTTGGTTTTATGTGATCATAGCGGTGCTGATGATAGATTCTAACTGCTGCTACAATCTGATAACTTCCCTTGATACATTTAGGGTGCAGCACAGAAGGAGCTTTTCAATGCATGCTTGATCAGAACAGCTTCAGTCTGAGTCAGATTGTGTTGATGTTTCTTAGATATGAAAACTGAGTTGTTGTTGAAGACTGAGCGACACACTTTGAAGATCTCAGCATGATACTAAATGTTGATCACAATCCCACAAAAATTGTCTAATCTGCGCTAAATCAAATATTGCAACGTATTCATGAAGATCACACAGATATCAAAGTTTCTGTATGTTTCAGGTCACATTTTCAAAAGTATATTTAGCAAAATAAGACATCTGTGCAAAAAGTGAACAAAAACATTTAGTCTTAAACATCAACCGATATAAAATCTGATGTTGGTTTTTCAGTGCTTTAAATAGAACTGCAGCTAAATATTTTCTACTATTATCCTGATGCATGCTCAATAATCCAAGTAGATAAACTGAACAAGTGAACTGGTTGATCCACTATGAGAAGGTATTGTTTATAGGACTGAGTTTGTTGCAGCTCCTCAGACTGAAGAAGTCTTTTGGATAAAAGGAAATGTTTCAACAAGAAGAATCAATCCAGAGGACCTGACTTCAGCTTGTTAGCTTTTCTATTATAAATTTTCCACATATTTATATATTTAAAAAAAAGTCTATTTGCACTGATAGACAATTTAATTTGTCAAACTATTGTTATTTCTAAACAATTTCATTGCACTTTTGCTCCACACTAAGGCAAAGCAAAACGCACAAAACTCATGATAGCTCAACTGAACAATGCTGTCCTTTTATGCACATGTACACACACCAACACACACACATACCTTTACTTGCATGAACAAAAACTGACAACTGTATGCCAAGTTGGACATTCATCATTTTACTCTTGTGATATTTGGCAACCTTGGTCCACAAACAGACAGTGCATACCGTCCCCTGTGGACAGTCTTCTATACCACAGAGTGCATGTGGGTGTGTGTGCATGTGTGTGTTTACCCAGCAAGCAGCAGCAGCTGTGTCAGTAATAGCTCTCTAAGCTGCAGGCTAATGACAGAACTCAAAGAACGGGACTCTAACATGGATAGATGTTTAACCCCATTTAGCCCCGATCTGGAGACTACTGGGCAAACATCACTCAAGCGCACACACACAAACACACACACAAGCATTGCCCTTACATTTTTGGGAGCTTTAGTTTTGTGTGTAAAGGAGACACAAAGCGAAAGACGTATTGGAGTAAAGAGGTAAAGAGAGGGGGGACATCCTTCACCCTATACATCAGACCTGCCTGTTTCTCACTGTTCCCGTGGCAACAAGACCCCACACACAACCACCGGACCTCATATCATCAAGACTCCCACGACCACATACACACACATACTCACTCGAACAAAGTCAAACACACTGTCCTTTGGAGTGCAAGAGGGGGCAGGTGGTCACATCAGTTGAGCGTGTATGGGGTGTGGGGGTGGTGTGGGGGTAGTAGGGCTAGAATGTGTGTGTATGTGGGGGGTGCATGTGTGTGTGTGCATCACAGCCTGATCATCGCTCAGCCAGCAGTCTATTGTCCAGGCCCATGAAGTGACTGTGAGGTCTAATTAGCAAGTTAACAAGTTAAGAGGTGG
>NC_056506.1:24035823-24050515 GCF_014905685.2 Nematolebias whitei
TATATATATATATACAAAGATGCACAGATCCTAAATGTAGCTGAAAACTATAATAATTTGAACATCATTATTAGTAGCAACCTGCCAGCTGTGTGCTTCTCTGAGAAACCAGCAGTGTAATAATCAGTGTGGTGAGACGTTGGGTCTATTCTGGGCATCTTTATGAGGCTTGTCGAGACTCATTTGTAACCAAATTTACCACAGAAGCTGAGAAAAAAAACTTTGAAATTCTTGTCATCTTTGCCCCTTCCCTCACATTTACGTAATTTTCCTTTTCAAGACTCCGATGGCAGCAATTTACCAACCTAAAAATATATTCAAAATTGTTTAATTAAACATAATTATTACAAGGCTGTACTTTAAACCCTTGATTTAAACATGCAAACACACTTCCTTGAAACCAACCCTTTGGGCTTTGATTTTTACACTTTAATTTCCTGTCATTACACATAAACAGCTGATCTATCGTTCCCTCCCCTCATCTTCTTTCACTCAGTTTTTCCATCTTATGCACTCTCTGTCTTTCTCTCTGTTAATCTGTCTGTCTCTATTTCAGTCCTCCAATGAACTGAAGCTCTCTACCTCCCACAAAGGCAGCACCATATTTCTCCTTTTAAACATTGGGGGCAATTCCCATTGTCTGCTGCGCAATAGAACTGGCCCACAATAGAAGGATGGCTCAATGTGTGATGTGTGCGTTGGTGTGTGCGCAAAGTAGGAGTTCCTCCACCTCCCTTTAGGCAGACAAAGATCCCAATTTGTCACCTCGTGTCCAGCTGTAGACCAACTGCGCTGGGTTTGAATTTGTGCACATGATAATGCATGTGTGTGGGGGGCAGGGAGTAGGGGGGCAAGTGAGGCAGGATACTCTATTCTACCCCAATACAACATCTAAGGGGGAGAGAAGTGGGGGTAAAGGGTTAGAGAGTAAATGGGGGTAAATAGTTTTCTGTGGGAATGTTTGTGTAAGGACACAAAGCGACCACCACTCTGTTGGTGTGTGTGTGAGAGAGTGAAAGTGTTTGGGGGTGGGGCTGAAGGGTAAATTTGGAGGGGGGTTTAAACAAGGCATTGACAGAGATAAGTTTTCCATTTGCCTCAGAAGGTGAAATTTAAAAATGGTGAATAAAATGAAAATTTAACTTGATCATTTTCCAGTTGCAACTCAAAAAAACATTGTAGACTTTGCTAACACTGTGCTAAGTAAAATCACAAGGCAATAAGAATGTTTCTTTGCATTCTGTGCATTCAAACACTGTTGCAATATCAAAAAAGGTTAAATGGTGTCATCTGGAGCAGTTTCTTAAAGTGAGAAACGTTTCGTCTCCCATCCAGAGGACTTCCTCAGTCTACGGTGTGCCAACCAGATCTGTCCCATGGGTAGCCTTCACTGTTGTTTCAAGCCAAACTCCTGTTGGAATCTCAGAAGTAGACTTTTAACATGTGCAACACACACCCATCCAAAACAATCAATCCTCATGTACAACAATCAAATGTTTTAGGTCAGATGGCCAACTTGCTACTCACAGAAATAACCAGAGGACACCAAGGATTCTCACTTAAAGAACTTGGTCCAGATTACAAAATTTAACCTTTTTTTTTTATATCTACCTAGATGATTAGGCCTACAAACATTTTACTGTAGCAACATGTTTACAAAAATGGTAGTACAGTAGTCTCTTGCTACTTTGCGGTTTGTTTACCATGGATTCACTATATTGCGGTTTTTCAAAACAAGATTGGACATGACACAATTGGCTGACTGATGGGTGAGCCATGGGTTGTTTATTTAAAATAAATTATTTAAAATGATTTTGCACCATGTGTACAGCCCACAAGAGGAAGGGAAAGCTTTGTGAAGGATTCAACAATGTTCAGTCAAGTCATCTGGACAGTTTCTTTAGTTTCAAAGAAACTGTCCAGATGACCTGACTGAACATTGTTGGATTGTATACCTGGATTATTGAGCATGGACTTTTTTGGTTTGTGAAGGGTCTTTGCTGTCCAGATCCACCGATTGACTTTTGTCTTCCAACTTAAAATTCAAAGTATGTCACATCGTAAAATCCTCATAGACACAAAATATAAAAGTGTAAAATGTTATTTTAAATTATGTTAGAACTTCTGTGTTCAGTTGTTTCAGTGTAATTGATGAAGAAGTACATTTCTGCTCCGTGCTGCAGAGCTGAAGCTGTGTCATACCTCTGATGGCCTGCTGAACTTCTCTACAATTTAAATTTAAATACTGTAACATTTTAAATAAACAATCCATGCTGTAAGGATTTTTATTTAAAATGTTACAGTATTTAACTCTTTTAATTTAAGATGGGAGATTGGGTGTAACAAGTGATGAGTGTGATTACAGCCTGACACATGTCATGACAAATTTTGCTGAACTTGAACTGAACTACTGAATCCCTACTTCGCAGTTTTCACTTATCGCTGATGGACGTGGTTCCAACCACCCATGATAGACGAGGGACTACTGTACAATACTTAAGACTTAAGTGAGATGCATACCAACAAAACTGACATAAAAATATTGCTTCAGCTATCATGCTAGGTCCTAGTGTCAGGGATGTCCAACATTTCTCCTTCAGAATTCAGATTTTACAATTTCAGATTTGTTCCACCTTGAAACTCTAAAATTTTGACTCACCAAGTCCAAATAGAAGACCCCAATAACGCTGAATTAATTCAGGCAGGAGAAATAGTTTTATTCTGATGAGCTTGGCAAGCTAACAGCTAGTCGGAGCGGGTCTAAGACCTAACTGTATTGTTGCTGTCTCACAAAAGTGCCAACAAGCTGGTTAAACATAAGTCTATAAGCAAACGACATCAGAAGTCTTAAACCAATAACTCCAACCTTTTAAAGTGGGGCTCTGTGGCTAAATTATGAACAGTAAATATTTTACCTGTTATAGACAGCTATTTGAACAATTTCCATTTATTTGGTGATCCAACCATTATGTAATGAAGAATTAACAGAAGTGTAAGAGTTCGTAAAATAGCATTCTCATGAACAAATGTAAAATTTATGATACTGAAGTTACTATGAAATGCTTCTAGTCAAAATGTTCACCTTACCCAAACATCCCACATACACTTTACTGATTTTTCAGCCGTTACAGTCACTTTACATGGTTGTCCAAATGCACTGCTAATAATTCACTCACAGCTATGTGTGTTTCTGCATTTATTTGTGCCTCAAACCTCATCAGGTCAGCGCCATTCTGCCTGCAGCCGTCTTTGTCCCCTGCCTGGCCCCAAATGTTGTGACTCCTGACAACTTCTTCAATTTGCTCTGCTGTGTGAAGTGGCTGAGAGCACATTGATGTCTTCCCACCTACACACACATGCACACTTAGGAGCAGACTTTACTCCTTATGCACACACACACACACACACACACACACACACACACACACACAGAGGAAAGTCATCAATATTCTCCCATTTATAAATGATCTGGTCCCTGGATAGAGTTTCAGACCTGCTAGGCCCCTCAGCTGAGCTTGTCTCACACTTACACACAAGAAAAGTCACACTCCTCACTGGTCATTGATTACTTCTCAAATTTAACACATAATCACCCGTTGTTTTAGCATCAGGAGGGGACCTCTGTCTCTGTTCATGTTCATTCGTGGTGATGTGTGTTTGTTTGTGCAGGTCCATCAGCAGATTTAGGTCCATAGTGCACAAAGACAGAAGAAGATATATCAAGAAGAGAAGGAAATGAGGCAGCCAAACATTAAAAGTGTAACCAACTGTGTTTGTTTGCAATAGAAACAATTATTATGAGTGTAAATAGTCTATTTTTAGTAATATATAATTCTATTTATTAAATTATATCACATGTATATTCATAGATAGAACACATAACTATTCAAAGTGCAAGTTCAACAATCTTTATTATCCCCAAGGAGCAATTTGTTTCATAGTCAGCAGGCACACAAAACATCCGTATAGACAAGACACTGAGACATTAAAATAACAATACAGAAATGATCACTGTTCATTGAGAAGCCTGATCACTACAGGGATGACTAGCTATGTTTACAGGGACATAAGTAATCGGATGAAACGGCCGTTCGGAATAAAAACGCGTCATGTAAACGGCCCATTACGATTATTTTTTGTTTATTCATCGCAATCTGAAAGAATTTGTGATCAGAATGAAATGGGTGGTTTACGCCGATTCATAACCCAAACGGTGTCCATGTAAACGCTTAATCTGTTCATTTTTTTCTGATCGTGAAAAACTGACGCATGTGCGATCTATGTCATTTCCGCCTGGCTAATGCTAATAATATTAGCATGTCGGGGAAGTAAAACTGGTCGGTGAGCGACACAACATTTCTACTAGAAACTTTGAAAGAGCTCAAAATGATCTATATCACCTGTAGCTCAGTCAGGGAGTGCAGTAACGTCTCCACCGTCATTAAAACTTGTCACGGGTCCATTTTGGGTGCTCAGCTTTGTTTACGTTCATCCCAGAAGTAAACCGGAAGCAGAACTTCTTCTTCTGTGGTATTTTAAGGAGAGTTTACTGCTCTGCACATGTCAGTACTTCTGTTCAGAACAAAGCCCGCTGCATGTAAACACTCATCATGAACAGATTGTGCCCACGTAAACGATACATTTGAATTATTTAATCTGAAAACATTTCAATCCGATCAAAGAATCGTGTGCATGTAAACATAGCTACTGTCAGTCTGCTCGTCCGACATCTGGGCAGCAGATACCTGCGTCCAGATGGAAGCAACTTGAACTCACCATGGAGTGGATGATCAGGATCTGCCAGATTCAGCCTGGCCTTGTTCACTGGCCTCACCTTGTGTAGGTCAGTGAGGTTCTGTAGAGATATACCATGATGATTCGTGGTCTTCACTGGAGAAAAAGTAACATGCCAAATACTTTGACTCAGTTTACTCAGTATGACAATCAGTGGTTTATTGTTAAGCTGTTAAAATAGTTTGCCCATACTGTCGAGGTGAAACCAGCTGGCAGTGGAACATGGAGTCACACAAACAAAAAGATGAATCATACTTAAAGAAGAATATCAGTAACTTTATCCAAAAATGTAAATTTTAATTTCCTTTACATGAAAATCAAATATATACAAATTATCATAGATTTGTGACTGAAATTAAACCCACATTTAATGGAACAGCCGGCATTAGTGTTCAACTAATGTGCACTCCATTAAAATTTTAATTAGAATGATGTACAACAGTTCTTATGTGAAAAACTTTTTAAAAAAGTTTATCGATTAAGTGCTTCCATATTAATATAAAAAACTGGATTGGAAAAAACACAATATGATGATCGATATTTATTTTTGCACGTTTAAAATGGTATAATTTGTGAATGTGTAGGTTTTATGGGTGATCAGGTGCCTATGTTTATCTGGCTGTTAGCAAAATATCTCAAGAACTTTTAAGTCAGGAGATTTTAATAAAACTGTCAGAAAGTAATTAACAGATGTTTGTTTATAGCTGATTATCTTTCGGAGTCAACTTGATTTAGGACGGCTGCCACAGCTAGTCAACCTTAAAAAAACATAAAAGTTACTTTAATATATTTTTTATCTTTGTCATTTTTACTAAAGAATCAGTGATTTTGTTTTAACCTTTATTTATACAGGTTGGTCTCATTGAGTCACGACGACTCATTTTCAAGAGAGACCTGTTTGGGAGCAGAATGTGGGGTTAAGGGCATTGCGCAAAGGCCCAGGGTGGGGCAAATGAGGGTGGAGGCAGGTGTGGGTGTTTCACCTTTTCCACCCACATTTTGATGTTGTCAGTCTGGGGAGTTGAGCCGGCGACCTTTCGATCACAGGTTCACCTTCTCTAACCTCTGCATCACCACCTCCTGTGAATTTGGTGTGGTAGTAGCTGGGAGTCATCGCTAACTTACACAACAAGCATCAATTCACAAAAATCACACATAATCTTTGTTTAAAACATTGGCATGAAAGAAATTCTACTTTTAATTAAATGCAGCATTAATTCTTAGCAATGACTGCATGCTAACATTTGGTACACAGGTAAACTCATAGCTAAACTTTTCAGACTCAAAAAGTGAAACATTGTCCAACACCCTTGAAAACTTAGACAGCATGAAAAAAATTCATTACGTTTTTCTGACGACTCGTTGACTAAAGCTGTGACATAATGGGAAGATTTACTGAGGGAAAAACGGTTGCTCTCACGTGGGATACTAATACTTTGTATAAAAAACAAATAGTGAACAATAAATGGCATGTAGTTTTAATGTAATACTCATGCCAGACTGAAAGAAACAAAGAATGGGTTATTAAAAATACTACTTACATAAAACAACAAGTAGTGGATTGCATATATTATACACAAACCTGTGTATTTGGGCCGTAAATCCACAGTGTTTGTTGCTATGAGCTCCCCTACACACACACACACACACACACACACACACACACACACACACACACACTCCCTGCCTCCACTACACACCTTGATGTGTTGCGACTCACTGTAGATTCCTTAAAACCTGATCCTGTCTAAATTTGCAGGCCTTTCCTCATTGATTTCCCCGGGTGAAAATAAGAGGATAGGAAAGCATGTTAGACGTCTCCGGAATCAGAGCCAATCCATTAGTAACGATCAATACGCTGGCGAGAGGAGAGCGAGAGATGGAGAGAGAGAGACACAGACAGACAGAAGGAAAGAGGGAAACGTGAGTGTTGACAAAACCAAATAAATATAGACGCGCAAAGAGAGTAGAAATCAGATTAGTGCTGAGCGAATCTAAGCACAACACTTTTAACCCCTAACCTAACAATCTGTGTTTACACCACAGTAAGAAGAGAGGGGGGGAGGGGGGGAGGCTGCGGTTGCATGGAGAATATGTCTGTTCCCAACTTGAATTTAACAAGGTTTTTTTGTGTGCTGCTGACGGGTTTAATAAAAAAACAACTCCAGTATGCAGCACAAGATGCATGCGTAACTGTTGACATGCATGCTGTTGTCATAATTGCTGTGGTTGGAAATAATGTGACTTGGGATTTATGGTCATCTTGTGGTGCCGTGGAGTAATTCTCTTTTCTTATTATTAAAGTCATTACATGTTTTCAGAAAGGCTGAATGTGGAAATACAGGTTACACGTCGCTGAGTAATGTTCCTAATTTTGCTGTGACTTTCATACGCCGTCTTCTCCCAACCTTTCGGTTTCTCGTGCAGGTAAGTCTTTTCTTTACTCAGTCCGAAAATGTAACCAGGCTTTGCACAACATACATAACATACAATACAATTCGATTTGAACGAGAATGAAAAGATTAAATATAAAAAGTTTAATGTCTGTATACTCCAAATAGTGCATGCCAGAAAAATGTCTGGCACCTTTTAGTTGTCTGCGTATTTTATGTAGTTTAAGTTAATGGAACACAATAGACAATAAATATAGCAGCATAATTTGGTGAAACCCATTTTTGGATTGCACTTGATTCAAAATACTACACAATGAGCTGTGCAAAACACACCACTCTCTGGTTTTCCCCTCATGCACACATCATCGCCTTTGCAATCATTACCAAAAAATGCCTTGGCATTAACTAAACTTGGCACATGGTCTTTGCATGCAGCAGTACTGTAATAAAAACTCCTGGGTGGATTAAAAAAGGGAACCAGGAGGTGTATGAGTGACAAACACAGAGAGGAACGAAGCTAACCCTGTTCTTTAATACTTCATTTTAAGGTCACAGAAACACATTCATGCACACCTGCCAGTGTTCTGAAAAATGCAGGAACAACCTGGCAGAAAAAAAAAAAAGGTACTTATTAAATATTTAGTCTTAATGGAAGTGTTGCAGTTTGGTAGTTTTGCATCAGGATTCCTTTAGTTTCCCATGAGTACGGTACTTGGGTGTGCACCTGAATGACATCATCAGCTGGGGCAACAACGCTACCAGCCTGATCAAGAAAGCTCATCAGGGACTCTACTTCCTCAGGACTTTACATACATTCACCAAAAAGTTGTTAAACAATACAGAACGTGTCTAAAAACAATCATAATGTGTGTGGTGGTGATGGTGGGGTTGTAATGTAAAGCTTTTTTTTTCTAGTAAGCAAGGTTTGTACAAGTGTCTGGACTGGCTTTGTTACAAACACAAATCCTCTCAAAGCAGCTGAAAATAGATGGTCATCCCCCCCGGATGATAATCATATTTAAGCGATCATCATGCGTTACCATGTTGTTCCTGTCAAAGACATACAAAGAGTGAAGAGGTGTTCTCCTCAACTCTGACTTTGATAGATGGTTCCAGTTTCCAGCGAGAAAAACTGTTGCCGTTATCTCCAGTTTGGTATTCAATCAGTCTTATATTCAATCTGAGGTCTTTTTTAAAAGCTGTTTCTCCAAAAGATGGTTTGTATGATGTCAGACCGCTCAGTGCTCTTGGACTTTAATGCAAACACAAGCTGGCAGTTTGGATTCCTCAGCAGCAACTTGTAGCATCCAGTCATTTCTGCCTCAGACTTCGTCATAACAGAATAACAAAGACAAACCATAAAACCATCTAAAGCTCATGAAATGTTTACATCTACATCAGTAACAGGGACAGCAACATGAATGCCCTCTTTTTATGGTCAGTTGAGAGTAAAATAATGACCAGTGTGGCTTTAAAGACACTTCACTTTGTTGTCGTTCTCTGTATATCACATGGTTCATGATTGCCCTGCAATGACAGTGTCTGTCTGTATGTCAAACAGGGGAGGGTGCATATATGATTGTCTGAATATGACTAAGGCTATGGCTATTGGTGTGGGTATAAGTGTAATTGGCTACATAAGTGGAGCCTGTGTCAGTTATTTAAGGAAGCCAGCAGATTGTGTTGAATCTTCACTAATCACATGTAGACTGGTAAGTCTTATAAAGTGGCGACTTCTGCGCATGATACACATCAATTAGTGAATAGCAGACAAAAATAGAGTTTGTTTGAATTTTTTTTTTTTTGTATATGGTTTTTTAAATTTGCCCAGTTTTATTCTTATATTATCCTCATAAATTTTTGATCCAGTGCTGAAATGGTCAATAACACAACATTTAGCAAAAATGTTAGTGCCCTTTTCAACATTTTGTTAAGACGTTACTATAAAAGTTCTTGTTGTGTAGTGGCTCAGAATGTTTTTTTTTAAGCATAATGTTAAAATTAAGTAAAAAAAAAATTAAAAAACCCTAAATTTAATATCTGGAGGATTTACTATGATTACAGCATTAAAGAAACCTCCCAATATAAAGCATAAACCATGGTGGTGTGGATGGGACCTTACACTTACTTAACAAGAACCTTGTTTCTTTTACTCACTCGTGTTTTTTCTCTTTATAAACACCTGAATTATATTAGGTAAAGACTTTAAAAGAGCCAGTAGGGAATATAGTTATAGGAGAAAAACACAGAGATGAAAAGGAAGAGATTATTAACGTCATTAACTGCTAACGTTAATGACTGGGTCTAGTAATAGCCGTCAATGTTTTAGGGCAATTATTATAGTCGTGTAACGAAGACCTTGATTTCTTTATTAGCCTCTTGAAGTCATTTGGCTTGTGCTTACCGATATGACACCCCCCCCCCCCCCCCCAAGATCCCCTTACCTCTTTTGCTTCAAGCCCTTCACCACGATCACCTCAACCTTTTCTTCCGTCTCCCTTCTTCTCTACCCACAACATAACCCTCCTCCCCTCCATTTCTCGCTGCACCCTGTGATGATGAAATCAAATTAGGTGCACTGGATGGGCCTAAATCACGGCCCGCAACGCGAGCTGTGACATAAAGAATAGCCACGACGAGGTTATCTAGAGTTCATGGTAGATAATGAAAGAGACAGAGAGGTAATAGCATGACAAAGTGGTGGGGTTCAGTATACTGGGGGTGGGAGAGATAGGGGGTTAATACGAGGGGAGGGTAAAGGTTCATTTGGAGGGTACCTGCTTATTTGACCATCTAGTTAGGGACAGTTATTCCCCTCTTTTGTCGTCTTCTTTCTCAGGTTTTTTTGCTGTTCTTCTATTCACACAAGTCTATCTCTTGTCCTCTCCTTCATCCTCTGCCATCGTCTCATTCTCTTCTCTACCCATTTTCATCCTTCCATCCATCCTTGTTCTCAATCCATGTCTTGATAGTGATAAAGGTTTCACACTCAATTAACTAAAGTATCACCTAAAAGGGAGTCTAGCTGGCATTATCAGGAGACATTCACTAAGTACTTCAGTGATGGTTAGCCACTTTCATAATGGCATTTCTCTTCCAAGTCTATTTGTCAGAGAGGACCTCCCATCCTCTCTTTGTCAACCCTGGCTTTAATTGACATAGACACAGTCAAACTCTTCTCAAAGTACACTGTGTCTATTTTAACAATGTTAGAAAGATTCAATCTGAGGGGGGTTTCAAGTCTACACTTTTCATAGAATGGCCCTTCACCAGAACTTTTTCACCAAAATATTTTTTAATTAATTCAAAAACCTTCTCGAAAAACCAAATCTGATGTTGCCACAAATCAGCAGATTTTTCTTTTTTTTTTTTTTTATTGGAGGCACCACTATCAATTAAAATGGATTCAGATTATATAGTGTTATGGCTTAATCATATCAAAACAAAAGGGATCACCTTAATCAGAAGAGGATAACAAAGCCAGACTACATCACACACTGTGGTGTCTAACTTGCTGACAATTTAATCTGATTTATTGTATTTAGACAAAGTTCTTCGACACGTCTTTAAATGAGTGCATGTTATTTGTAAGGCAACTCAAATGTTAACGAGGCACTTATGTGTCAACATTTATTTATATGTTGTACTTTCCCCCAAAAAAATATATAGTTAGGATTATGTAAAACATAAAATTGAATTGTAGAGTGTTCAAAAAGTATGGTAGATTTTCTTGATTTCTTTCAGCTAAGAGTTGTATTTTTTCACATCAGTTTTTCTTTAGCAAATACAAAACAATTTGACCTTCTTCTGTACACACAGTACATAAAACCATTAGACTAGTACAAAACCAATGTCCATTGAAATTTCAGTCTCTTGTTTAAAAACAGTGAGATGTATCATCAAATTTCATGCTCAATAATCCAGGTAAAAAAAATCCAACAAAGTTCAGTCAGGTCATCTGGGCGTTGTATTTGTTGTTGAGACGTTTCGTCCTTCATTCAAAGGACTTCATCAATCCGAGGAGTCACAAACAAACTCACTCCCACAAGCAGCACACTCACATAGTGGACCAACCAATTTGCTAGTGATAAGACGGCTTCTGAAGCTCGCCCTCTCCCCTACTTTGGCTATGGCTGCCTCAGAGTAGTCAACGGGGGAGAGGGCAGGCCCCAGAAACCATCTTATCACCAGCAAATGGGTTGGTCCACTATGTGAGTGTGCTGCTTGTGGGAGTGAGTTTGTTTGTGGCGCCTCAGATTGACGAAGTCCTTTGGATGGAGGATGAAACGTCTCAACAACAACAAAAACAAGTCCAGATGGCCTGACTGAACTTTGTTAAATTGACACGTTTCATCTACAAATTACATTTGGTTAAACATTAAATGTGGTCATAGTTCAATATAAATTTTTCCTGTAATAAAAATGTTTAATAAAAGCCTTTATGGTATCAACATTCTATATGTGATGCTGTCCTGCAGCTCTACTATTAGAAGTTCACAAACTTATTTAATTATTTTGGGTTAATAAAGCAGTGTATGCATTTTTATTTACTCAGACATGAACATGCTGTCAGTGGCAAAAGCAAAACAAAAGCTCGAATGTTTCTCCAGAGTATTACCAGACGGCTGCTCACAGGTGTGTACGTGTGTGTATGTCTCGGTAACTTTAGCCTAACTCGGCACCTGTCGCTGTTTACAGTCTGTTCCTCTGTTGTTTTTTCCTCTCATTACTGAATACCACCACATAAAGTATCCTGTTCGGACACGCACACAAGACTGACACTTTTCACCCACACTACCATTTAGCGTGCCATGACACAACAACATGAGATGACCCTTGACCTTTCCAGCAAGGATCATTTGCTTCCTGTTTCTGTCTAAATGGGGCAGGTAGGCTGAACGAGATCACTGGGGTCACGGTGGATTTGTTGGTCAGCTGCCAAAACCAGTTCCTAATTAGTGTAACTGCAAACATGTAGCTCTATTTCAGCTTTTCAGCCTGAAACTTTCCCTCAAGTCACCTGCTGTAAGACCTTTGGGACTGATTATTAGCATACATTATCCATGTAATTGTTGACAGAGTCAGATTCAAACCATTTTACATGTAGACAAATTTTAAATTATTATTATTATCATCATCATTATTGTTATTATTATTAATAATAATATTTATGAGAGTGTTTGATTTTGATTAATTTTGTGTCTCAAACCTCACTTCTCTTGCAGTGTCCTTGAGGCCACCTTGTCCTTCATTCACCAATCTGGGCTTTAATTCTGTAGGCTGGAGAGACCAAACGGAAATAAAAAGCCCATCATGTGTGGCCTGCGGCAGGGGCTTGTTGACTGGGTTTTATTACAAGTGAGGATGAGAGCATTTGATGCCTTCATTTAGGGTCCCGAGCTCCTGGCGTTAAGAATTGCCGTGACAGTACTGGTCCCCGTGACACTCCTAAAGACACTGTGACTGCAAAAGACACTGAATGTGTGTGAGTGTGTATTTGTGGAGCGATATCTGTGTCCTGGCTGTCTTCAGACCAGGCTGGCATGGCGAAACTTGCCTGTATAAACGTCCTCATAAAGCTGATAGATAGACATATGTATGGATCCCCCATTAAAGTTTAACTACTAATCAGTATGGACAGCCTGTCCGGTGATTGGCTGGCTGAGAGCTCACACACACAAACACACAAAGCATTAATCCATTCCATGTCTGCAAACACTAAAAATTCTGAACTGTAATACCTGTTAACATATGCTTGATCACATACATCTTTCCATAAAATTAGCATTCACTCTCTTATTTATCAACAGACTGATTTTCAGGGCTTAGTTCCAGAAGTTCAAAATCTATCTTATCCAGTCATTGACCAGATATAGTTCTTGTCTTTTGTGGTTTCTTTTTAAGATAATGGTCCTATTCATGCTAAATAATGATCATGCTGCAACATAAAAATTATCTAAATGGCAGACGGTTCTTTTTTTTTTTTTTCCATTGTCCTGTCCGGCATTGTGACACTTAGAATTATTGTCTGAGTGTCAAAGTGATGCCCAACAGATTTACTTTCACAAGAAGAGCATTATGGCTGGCCTTAATGCTCCACTTGATATATAAATTAAATTTTATTAGAATATGCTTTGGGTTTGTTCCAGATGTAATGGACACATGGACGGAAAACAAAGAAGATAACAAAGCAGAAAAGTGAGAGAAGAGTTAAAATGTAAAGAAGGAGATAGGAATAGAGGAAAGAGAGAGGGATAAAGAGAACACAAATCAACATCATTGAAGTCTGCCTCTAGACCTGTGGCAAGAAAGAAAAAAAAAAAGACAAAATCGAGAAACCACAACAAAAAACAACATATATAATGATACTTACAACATCATTAGAAAGTATTTTATACAGTACATGGTAATACAATATATATTTGATGGCCACCACAACCCAACTGAGTGTGTATCTGATATACACCTGAATCTAAACACCTGTGTGAGCATGCTTATCACTATAAGGTTTCTCCATAAAAATGTTCAATAGTGGATGTGGGGACACATAAACCCATCCTCACAGGACACAAAGGTAACACAGGGAAGACCGGAACCACAGACACACAGCAGTCCCCATGCCCAGAACTCCAGGAGTCCCCCAACAGGGACACCCGCACCCCACAGAGAGAAAAGCAAAGGGAAGCCCTGGGCGATCCCCAGCAACCACAATGCAGAAAACCCAGGAGGCCGTAGCGATGAGTCAACAGGCCCCACCGGCAACCCGCCCCTCCAGAATGGATCCGACCATGGACACCAAGCCCCGAGTCCCGAGGTCATACCACCCCCCAACAGAGGCCCGACAGAGCCAGGGCACCCAGGCCCCTGCAGGCAGCCACCAGGGTGGGCCCGCACACACCCCACCACCCAGCCCCAGCTGCTGAGAGCCGCCAATGCACTGGCGGCAGGGGGGCCAACCACCGGAGGGGAGCATGACACACCAAATGGGGGGGCAAAACTGATCCAAGAGAGGGGACCACTTAAAACCCAACCTGAGACAAACAGGCACACAGAGACAGCCCGACAGAGCCTCTGTCAGGCCGTCCATGTGCCCCACCCACCCAACAGTGACCGCAAGCCGGCCCCAGCCCGGGAGCCAGAGCAGCAGGGAGCAGCAGCTGAGGAAGGCCGACCCATCACACCAATGCATCCCTAAAGCCCCACACCACAGGCCCAGAGAGGCCCCGGCATGCCACCCATGCACCCCCACCCACACACACAGCACCCCCCACCGTGAATGTCACATCCGGCCAACCAGCCAGCACCCCGTCAAAGTGAAGCCACGCCCCCGACCGCCACCACGCACTACCAACGACCACACACACACAACCACAGCCGACCCCCCGCCAGAACCTGGCAGCCAGCCCAGCCAAAGGGCTGGCCATCGCAACCAGGAACCCTGATCAAAAGATCCAAACAATCCAGGGAGAACCGGAGCACCAGCCCCACCCCCAATCGCCCCCCCA
>NC_056506.1:24050615-24051744 GCF_014905685.2 Nematolebias whitei
CCCCCCCCCCCCCCCCCCCCCCGCCCCGACCCCAGATGGAGAATGGGGGTTTAAGGAAAACTGGAAGACCCAACTCCTCCCTCCCCCCACTCAAATAAGATGTTGATGCATGTTGTTATATAGTGCGTTTAAAATGGGGGGGATGAGGCGGCGACTGGCACAGACCCACCCCCTCCCCAGACAGCAGGCAGTGCCCGTTCACCTCCCCAACCCTTGCCCAGAACCCTAAATGTCTATATGCTACATATGAGAGTGGGCACAGGTCCCAGAGGTGAGAATGATTACACATCCCACCCCCTATATGCCACCGTGTGCCCACTCCAGACCTTATTTATGCATGTGTTGTGAGAATGTTATATGTGAGTGTCTAGGTTGTTTGATAAGATTGGGGCCCAGGTCTCCACAAACCACGGAGATGGAGGATTCTCTCCGCAGCTCAGTAGTGCACCTGAATCCCAAGGCCCTGCTTGAGTGGTGGTGGGATGGAGTGGGTGGAGAAAGACGTCGGGATAGGGAGGAACAACTGAGGTGGCAATGCCCTCCCAGGGGGCCAGCTCCCCCACTGACCCCGATAGGCACTCCCATTCTCTGAGATCTACCAGGGGGAGGGAGGCTCCAATGCATCCATCCAGGAGTAGGAGGCAGCCGCATCACCAGGGACCCAGGCCACAGACCGGCACATATCCCAGAGGACCGACCAGAACCCGGGCCAGCGACCCAACCCCCCACCAAGATCATCCAGACCCATAACCCTATCCCCAGCTCAACACCCTGCCCCCCAACCAAAGAAGCCATCAAACTCCAGCAACGACAATTAGCCAGGAGTGCCCGAACAGCCGCAGACAGTGCACCACGATGACCGAGAGCGCACTCCCACCCCAACAAAAGGACCGACCAGTCCACCACAGCAACACTCACAATGAGAGCACCCAATGCAAGGGAGGCTCACGCCTAGCATGCCCAGACACCCCCGGGCCAGTAGTGCAGAGCCACCCGAGCAAAAGCCCCCCCCCCCCACCACCACCACCACCACCACACACACACACACAGCCCTCCACAGTGCAGACCCCCAGCCAAGCACCAGACCACAGCCACAGCCAGGCAGGAAGACACCCAGGCTGAGTCCACC
>NC_056506.1:24051844-24081436 GCF_014905685.2 Nematolebias whitei
CCCCCCCCCCCCCCCCCCCATGGCAGAGGCCCCAAAGCCCACCAGTGCACCAAGGGCCCCCAGGCCAGGGCCGGGCACCGGCTCATGCACCGGCCAAAGACCCCGACAACATACCCACCAAGACCCGAGACCCCCGGATCAAGCCGGAACCCCAGCCTGGGAGCGACACTCCCCCAGAACCCAGAACCCAGAACCCAGAACCCCGAACCCGCGCCCACCCCAAACCCACCCAGGAGCAGCCAGGCCACCAGGCCAGTAACCTACGCCTGCCGGCACAGACCGCCCAGAGGCCTGCATGCAGCCAGCAGAGGTCAACGCCCAGAACCACCAAAGCCATCTCCCCAGTTGAGCTCCATTGGCTGAGAGCTCTCTCACACACACACACCATTCATCCATTTCATGTCTGCAAACACTAAAAATTCTGATTTGTAATACCTGTTAACATATGCTTGAACACATACATCTCTCCATAAAATTAGCATTCACTCTCTTATTTATCAGCAGACTGATTTTCATGGCTTAGTTCCAGAAGTTCAAAATCTTTTTTATCCAGTCAATGACCAGATATAGTTCTTGTCTTTTGTGGGTAATTTTTAAGATAATGGTCCTATTCATGCTAAATAATGATCATGCTGCAACATAAAAATTATCTAAATGGCAGAAGGTTCTTGCAAGATGGGGCCCCGGTTCAAATCCCGGTCCGGGGGTCTTTCTGGGTGGAGTTTAATGTTCTCTCCATGCAGGCATTGGTTTTAGCTGAGTATGTTTCCTCCCACAGGCCAAAAACATGCATGTTAGGCTGATTGGTAACTCTAAATTGTCCCTAGGTGTGAGTGAGACAGTGAATGGTTGTTTGTCTTGTTTGTATCTATGTGTCCCTGTGATGGACTGGAGACCAGTCCAGGGTGTACCCCGCCTCTCATACAGTGATGGCTGGATATGGGCACCAGTGACCCCCGTGACCTGACAAGGAAGAAGCGGGTAAAGATAATGGATGGATGGATGAATGGAGTATCAGGGTCTTGGGAGGAGTGTGGTGGCAGCATTTGCAGTGTTTTAATGACATGTGGCCGCCCACATTAGCATGACTTGGTCATCGAATATTTGAAGCAGAACTGGTCATGCCAGCCTCATGTCTAAGCAAACACCATGACTAGGATAATGTCCTGAACACAAACCTAGTCAAACAGAAGCAAATTTGAAACCTGTCAACTATATTTATGCATTTATTTTTGTAGGAAATTATAAACTATTTAAGTTCTTGTTACCACTTTACAATAAGGCTCCCCTTATAGATGGCTAATAAATCATTTATAGATACGTTATTAATTCCTCCATAAACACTTTATGAATCATTAATAACTGCTTATTATGCATTATTTAAGGGTAACAGAGAGACAAAACTGACCAGTTTCATGCCAAATAGTGAGGCAAATCTGTTAATCTATATATTTCATTTAGAGTTGTTATATTAAACATTTCAGACTGTTACTACCTTTTAAGCACAATGAGCATTTGTAAACCAAATTTTTTATGATATAATATTAGTTGTAGATACTTAAAATGCAGTTATAAAGTACAATATTTTATGCTAAAGAAATAGGTTTGCAAATGCTTGTTGTGCTTACAAGGTTGTAACTTAGTCTGAAACGTTCTAGATTAAATATATAGGTGGTAGATTTGGCTCACTATTTGGCCAGAAACTGGCCAGTTTTGTATCTCTGTCATCCTTAATCAGTGCATAATAAACAATTATTAATGATGTATAAAGTGTTTATAGAGGATTTAATAACGTGTCTATAAATGATTCATTAGCCATCTACAAGGGGAGCCTTACTGTAAAGTGTCATCAAGTTCTTGATCAATTTTGTGTTTTTCTTTTTACCATGGTTTGGAATTTTCTACACTTTTTTGTTGTTGTATTTTTATTTGTCACACTTCAGAAAAAAAACAATAAACGTTTGTAAAATAATAATTATTATAATATTATTATTAATAATAATAATAATTATTATTATTATTATTATTATTATTATTGGTAGTAGTAGTAGTAGTAGCAGTAGTAGTAGTAGTAGTAGTAGTAGTAGTAGTAGTAGTAGTAGTAGTAAAGTCTAGTTTACAACAGTTTACTGACAACATTATGTTAACATTTCATTAAAATAATTATCTTAATCAGTTAATATGCCTATCAGGCTTATTGAAAACTCCACTTAAGTGTTCAACTAATCTTTTAGTTCACAGCAACATTGTCTTCCTCACACCGCAGGTTTGGGTAAAGTTCATCAAGGGGTTGGCAGACTCATAAAAGTCTATGTTGCATATCCAGAGACCCATCAATGATGTGTTATAACATTATCAGCTGAAGTGCTGGAAGAAAATGAAAAGTGGGGAGGGAGTGTCGGATAAATTGTGGGAATAAAGTGTAGAGTTGGCAAGATAAAGGTGGCTTGGATACTGAGACACAATGTCCTTTACTGACCTTAGAATTCAGTTAGATTTTATCACGAGGTTAACTGTTAAAACAAGTTGTGTTTTTCTTACATTGAAGACCATGTTTGTTTTTATGCTGTTAAAATAAAGCAAACGGTCTACTTATTGAGTGAATTAATATATTGAAAAATATGAACTATCGATACATTTTATTAGCTTATTTATGATACAATATCATGTTAGCTTGGCATCCTCCTTGAATATTATTCTTTACCTCCCATCATCAGCCTTACCAATATTTTTTCTCTCATTTTAAAATTAGTTCTATCTTCCCCAAAATCTGAAACTGTCATATTTGAAAAACGTCAGTCATATTATGTTTGTCTTGAGTTGTGTTGATTATCCAACTACCTTGTATCCCTTTCTGGTCCTTCTCATGCCATTTGTGTCTGACAGACAGAGTGTGTGTGACAATGTAGCAGAGTAAATAAACACATCGTTGGGGAGGTCATAGAGGCAAAGGTGAAGCAGCGGTTGCAACTGATACCCCAAGGGCATGTGTGGGCACATGTAAGTGCAGCACCCCTCCTCCCAAAACCTATCAGTTCCTAACGCTGTTCTGTTACCCTACTTGTTAGCTGGGGAGACGTAAACCCACACACCTTGCAATGCAACTAACTAATGGGCATTAATGTGAGACAATCAGAGAGAAAAGCTTCCTTTTGCTCAGGGGACTCATAACATTGTGTGCATACGCCTGCTTCTTCAGTGTGTTGATGCTGGCATGTGTGTTCATAGTTGCAACATGACTGACCGCATCAGCATCAGCATGTCCTATCATTAGTTGAGGCTGGTGTGAGGTTGAGCATTCTTACTTGCTTCTAACACAGAAGGCATGTTGCAGGTGCTTTCCTGGAATTAGGGATAGATTTGAACACAGGAGGGGGTATGCACAAAGGACACATTTTAATAAATGTAAAAGGTAACTTATTTTCCTCAATGCGCTATAATTCAAATTTGTTAAGGCCAAAATTTAATTTTAATTTTAATTTTGTTCCTTTTCTTCTGCACCTTCAGTACAGTACAGTTCAGTACAGTATCCATACCAGAGATATCCATACCTTTTAACTGATGATACAGCCTTGATTGTCTGTCCAGATTACGCTTTATCCTGACTACAATTCCGAACAAGACACAAAGATACTTATGGTCCGTGCATAGTCCATCTGAAGCTGAACAGTCAACGTGTAGACACATGGTTGCGGAACATTCGTTTTTGCGCATGCCTTTCATAGTCCGTGAGATACAGACACAGAGCTTCTGGGAAACCCCTCCTGCCGCAGTATGTCACCACACAAGTTTCTTCCTGCCATACTCTCCACTCCATCCATTCATCCACCATTTGGCCACAAATCTATCATAAAGAAAGCCCCACACTTTTCAGCAGACAGACTCCTCCGTACATGATGTCTGTGTGATCTCTATCCACGAGTTTTTGGCCATTTGACCAATATAGTGTGTTTGAAGAGTCGTGCAGATGAATGCCCGAGTGCACACACAAACTTCTGACCATGCACACATCTGTGCATGCTCTGAGTCATCAAGGGAGGTAGTCACATATCCAAGTTGGTGGGTAGATATGAAGTGGTTGTAGTGCACTTGTATCTAACATCACTTGTTTTTTTTTTTTTTTTTTTTTTTACACCACAAAGATTCAGAGAGTCAGATTCAGAGAGATTTATTTGTCATTTGCGTCTCATGTGGTAGATGTGGTGAAATGAGGTTATGTATGCAGGGCCCCAATTACATCCAACAATAAAATGTAAAAGAAAAACAGTAATAAGATCTAAGATATGAACTCAGAAAAACATAAACTAAATAATACACTAAGCACTAGGAGCATTACGTCGAAAAGCATCACCAAAGAGTCTGTGTGAGCAAATGAACATGCATGAATGCATCAAGATGAAACAGATCAGCAGCAACATGATGTGATTTTCCACAGTGATTATCCTGATAAGAGATTCGTGAGTCTAACAGGCTCAGGGTAGAAGCTGTTCCTCAGACTAGTGGTTCTGCACTTAATGCTCATTAACCTCCTTCCTTTGGGGAGCGGGAAAAAAGTGTGTGCTGGGTGAGTGGGGTCCTTCATGATGCAGATGGCTCTTTTCCTGCATTTAGAGGTGTGAATGTCTGTGATGGTGGTGAGACTGACTCCAACATCTTCTGTGCAGCCTTCACCACTCTCTGCAAAGATTTTCTTTCTGCAGCTGTGCAGCCTCCATGTCACACGTTGATGCTGGAGCACAGGATGCTCTCCACTGCACACCTGTAGAAGGAGTTGAGGACTGAGCATCCCAGACCAGCTCGTCTCAGCCATCTGAGGAAGTAGAGTCTCTGATGAGCTTTCTTGATCAGGCTGGTGGTGTTGTTGCCCCAGCTGAGGTTGTCATTCAGGTATACACCCAATTACTTGTAGCTGAAGCACATCAGCAACTCTACTTTCTCAGGTGAACATTACTGTGAAAAAAAAAATCACTGTGAAAACAATATATTTGGATAAGCCAGGTTCAGAACATATATCACTATATATAACTTTTAGCTGGAGACTACTTCCACCACAGATCCTCTCATGTTCAGGGAGGTAGTAGGTGTGTTTATTCCTTCCAAAGTCCATGATCATCTCCTTTGTCTTCTTCACATTGACATGAAGGTTATTCTCTTTGCACCAGCTCTCCAGGTGTTCCACCTCTTGCCTGTAGCTGGACTCATCGCTGTTTGTGATACATCCCACCACCGTTGTATCATCTGCAAACTTTACAATATGACAGCCTTGATAGGTAAGTGCACAATCATACATGTGCAGAGTGAACAGGAGAGGGCTCAGCACACACCCCTGAGGTGAGACAGTGCTGAGGGTTATGGTGGAGGAAGAGAAGTTGTGGATCCTCATTGACTGTGGTCTGTTTGTTATGAAGTCTATTACCCAGTTGCAAATGGAGGAGATTAGACCTATTGTGAGTAGTTTGTCCATCAGGGTTTTGGGGGTCATGGTGTTGAAGACAGATGCGAAGTCCTCAAAGAGCATACGGACGTAGGAGTCATTCTGCTCCAGGTGGGTGAGAGAAGTGTAGCCCACAGAGGAGATGGTGTCCTCTGTTGATCAGTTCTCGCAGTATGCGTACTGATTAGGGCATTAACAGAGTACTCGAGTAATCTACACATTGATTCCTAGGACATCTATCGAGGTTAAAAATGTAACGTCGAGTAACCGTAGTGACGTCATATTATGTGACCACCATATGACCGTAGGGGGCGGTGTTGCACTGTTGCAGGTCACAGAGTATGGTGTAACATACCCCCCCCCCCCCTGTTAAGTTTCGTTTTTGATGTGCTGCACATTTCTTCACATTTGCAGTATAATAATAATAACTAATAGTTTAGTTTTTCCTGTGACTTATTTGCGGTATGATAAATGGTAGGAGCATAATATACGCTCCCAATGTTTTGTTGGTCTTTTTTTTTTTGTAAATAATTACCTTTTTTGCGGTTTTATTAATTTATTTATTTTTGTATCTTGAGATCTATGACGTCATCAAATACTCGAGTTCTACTCTGGTTTTATTATGTTAATGTCGAGTTTAAAAATTATAGACTCGTTCAACCCCTAATACTGATGAGGGTCCTCATTGATGTTGTTGGTTGTTTTGATGTGGGTCATGACCAGTTTTTTGAAGCATTTAGTGACTATCGGGGTGAGGGCCACTGGCCGGTAATCATTCAGACCAGTCACTGTAGAGCTCTTTGAGACTGGGATGATGGTGTCAGTCTTCAGGCAGGTGGGAACTGTCTCCAGGGTAAGTGAGGAGTTAAAGATGTCGGCCAGCACCTCGCAGAACTGATTGGCACATTCTTTCAACACCTTACCGGGGATGTTGTCTGGGCCGGTTGCCTTGTGAGGGTTAATCCTCCTGAAAGTAGTCCTTACTTCTGCTGAGGTCACACTGAGGAGCTCTTCATCTGGTGGTGAGGTGAGTCTGGTGCTGGGTGGTCTGTTTGGGTCTTGAAAGCATGCAAGCAGTGATGGGTCTTTAGGGCATTGTTCGCTCCTGCCTTTATAATCTGTTATACACTTAATGCCCCTCCACATGCTCTGTGGGTCTTGTGAGATGAATTGACCCTCATTTCTCTGTGCATATGTGGCCTTGACCCTCTTAATACCAGCAACCAGCTCTTTCCTTGTCCTTCTCAGCTCCTATGAGTTTTCAGACTTGAAGGGAGTGTTCCTGGCTTCCAGCAGGATGCACATCTCTGCATTCAGCCAAGGTTTTCTGTTCAGGTAACTCTTAACATAGCTGATGGTGGTGACATCATCAGTACATTTCCTAATGTACCCCAGAATTTCCTAATGTACCCCAGAACTGAGGATGCGTGTTGGTCAAGATCTAGCACTCTTCCATTTTCAGCAGCTTCTCTGAAGACCTCCCGTTCTGTTCTTTCAAAACAATCTCTCAGTATGGGGCCACTGTTCTTGGCCATCTCTACTGATGCAGTATGAATGAGCAGAGATGTTATAAATAGAATCTTAATTTGCAGCTTTCTCACATAACCATGTGAAATGGGTTACAGAAAATTTTAGTTTATCACTGACAATGAAACAATGCATCATAGTTATATTGGAAAAAAAAAAGTTAAGTTTATGACTGGGGTTGCTTTCCCCGCACACCAAGTCTAAAACAGAATCACCTCTGACAGATAAGTTTTTTCACTTAGAATGGAGATCTCCCAAGTTTTGTTACTTGGCATCATATTTTGTTAGCCAACATTGTAGCCGAGCAATTTTTGAAGTGTCTGTTTTGATTAAAAAAAATTCTTGTAATTTCTGAAGCACTCTGCTGCCTTTGGGTCAAAATGATCCTTGTAGGTCATTTTTACGCAAGGACTGCAGCAGCGTTAAACAATCATTAGAACAGCAAAACATACTAGTCTATATAATGCACATTTGTTTAAACCAAAGATTACAGACATATTTAACTTTTGAAGATCCACAGATCTATTTCCTCACTTTCAATAGTTACAACTGATGACAAGATGCTTATCGGTGTATTGCTTCATGATTAGATCACCAACACTATTTCTGTGGCAAATATGAACACCTGTACCAGCGCCCCTTCCTTCCATATTTTTTTTGTCTGTCAGTCTCGGTCAATAAGCCTCTATTTTTTTCTGTTTTTGCTGATATGATCACTATCTTCAGAGGCACTCAGACCACTTTTACAGCAATCGCTAACTAGTGTTCCTGGCAGCTCGCAGCTATCAGGAAAAAAAGGCATGTGTGTCTGTCTGGCTACGTAAGTGGGTGCCTGTCTTCGTATGTGTGTGCCGTCTTGCACGTGACTTTTCTTGTCCATCTAGCTGTTGGCGTCTATCGACCAGGGCCATCATGTGTGTTCTGGCCTAAGCGAGGCCACAGATGCTGGAGGGCCATTAGGTGCCCATTGTTTGTTTTGAATGGCAACGGAAACAAAATTGGTCTCATTCTGATCTCATTGTGGGTAACCCTATCTCTCTCTGTGGCCAAGGGAGGCAAAAACCAATCCTAACTCACTTACCCTACCCTGACATTGGCTTTTCTAATGCTTTTTCAGGGATGAAAATATAGCGACATGCAATAAGTGTCAACAGCTCAGAGGTCTTAAAAGCAAAAGTAGGAGAAAGATAGATGCATAGAAGGATAGATAGATACACAAATATATTCATGTTTTGTCTCATAAATTCATTATTGTCTTCAACATATCTATTGTATTTTTTTATTCATTAGTTTCTCTATCTTTTATTTTCTTGGTTGAATTTGTATTTTGTACAGTAGCTTTAAGTGAGGGCATAAGTGAAGCGGTGAAAATGGTTTGTAATTTATGGAGTCCATAAGTGGACCAGATTGATAGGGCTGTTTAAGTGGAGCTGTCCAGGACATCACTTTAATACAGTCACAAACACTAATGTTATCACTTTAACCTTATTCTGCACCACTGTACACAAACCAGATAGTGTGCACAAATCATGTGCATGCGGTTACATTATCATTAAAGCAAATGTTGGTCAGATACAAAGAAGCACAAGCAACAAATGTTCAGAAAACTGTCCATTAGGTGATCTGTTTTCCACTGGCTGTAAATATGAACACAAAATAATTCAAAGCTGAAGTGAAAAGAGTCACCATTATTTAGGACTGCATCTGGTGCAAATTTAGGTGCATTATGGTAATTGTAGTTTGCTTAAAAAACAGCATCTGAGAATTTGTGCAGGTGACATAAAAAGACATTTATTGACAAAGCCAGAGTCATTTATTTTTGAAAGACGATAAAACCAGGATACTGTTAAGGCACTTTCAAATATTTTGAATCCTTTTAAAACTCCATTGGTTCTTTTTTTGGTGTGTTTTAGAGTGACATCCCCTTCGCTAAAGTAAGCTCGCTGCTCTCCTTCAAGCAGCGCAAAGCTAGCTCTCCCAGGGCAAAGCTGTGAAGAGAAATACAATCTCCCCACAGTGGCCAACTCTGCCCTCGCGTCTGCCCTTCACACAAACACACATACACACCAGTACACATATTTGCCCTTTCTCCTGCCCTCTGTACACCCCCAGTAACTATGTCTGTTGACCTCTAACACAAAGGCTGCCCTGGCAGATTAGTTTACAAGTGGCCTAGAGATGTCAGGTTTCAAATCTTAACCCCTACAATTTACCCTCATTGATTATGTAGACTTTTTTTTTTTTCAATTCGGTCATGCCACCAGTGCAACCACAGCTGCTGAAGGAGACCAACCAATCCACAAATGCAACATTACATTATGTTAAGCAGTATCTATCATACATTATTCTGTTTCTTCTATTTTCAAAGCATGAAACATACTGAATGAAAGACATTTGATCAAAACCTATTCTTGGAGAATTTGTGAAGGAATTGCGAATCTCCAGAAAACAAGCAACACTTTTTTGTCAGTTCGCTGAGCATTTAACAGCCTGTTTCAAACACTTCCACATTTTAACACAAGTTTTATAGCCTACACATTTAAAACAATTGTATTTTTTTACATGACTGGAAAATGCGTGACACACTGATGACGTAGTTTGCATGTTGCATTAAAGCGAAATGGGCTGCTCTGAAACTTGGCTGGTGCCTTTCTGTGTGGGATTTGCTTTTTTCTCCCTGTTCAAGTTTGGGTTTTCTCCAAATCCACCAGCTTTTTTCTTACAACAAGATAGTTAGCACATTAGGTGAACTGGAATTTCTAAATGGCTAAGACCCAACTCACACTGGATGGCTCTGCTACAATGTAAAAACACAGCCATATTGTTGATGGTCTTTGCAGGGATTTGAGAAGGTCTTCAGGTGTGTTGTAAGAATGCAGTGGGTTCCCAATTGTACATGATTGAATGTAACAGGGAAAATTAAATTGTTTTAAGGTTTTGTGATTGTGGTGGCAGCATATTGAGTTGGTCCATGTGAGATCAAGTGTGGTAATGTATCCACAGCCACCTTGGTTGTCTGAGTTTGAAGTATGACTGGTCATGATGGCCTTATGCATGGACTACACCAATGATTGTGACAAAGTCATAAAAACAACTAAGCACAGATATGTAATGTTAATGTTATGTTAGCTTGACAGATCTTTAAACATAATTCTGCATCCTGATATGATTCAGAAAAGTCAAGCCTGAACATAGAAAGGGTGAAGGAGATTGTCTATGGGAATAGTTAATAGAAAGAAAAAAATTGAATTCATACTGAAGAAAATTTTCCAATTTTGTCATAATATTTTAGTGGGTTGTTTAAGCCATAGAGAACATTGACTGGTTAAACTTTAGTGTAAATATTGTCTCAATTATGTCTGTGCAATGGTTGTTTGTCTTCTTTGTCTCTGTATTAAACCTGTGATCAACTGAGTTTTTGTCCAGATTGTGTCTTGCATTTTTTGTGTTGACCGTAGCCCTGAACTCAATTAAGAGTGCAGAAAGTGAGTAAATGATGGTTGGAAATGTTATGAAAGTTTGTAAAAGCACCCAAAGACTTTATTTTAAATTTAAAAATTAGTATTAATAATAATAATAAAATAATATAAAAATAATTAGTATTACTCACATAACATCTAAATGCACACCTAAATTGATACACTCTTCTAAAAACAACAAATACAAGCGTAATCATTCCCAAATACATACTAAATTACCTTTAACCAATGCATGCATGAACACACATGCTAATCCACACACCAACACAAACACACACAAACTCAGATGTCAGCGATAATAAGTGGAAAGTGAGTAATAGCCTGGCTGTCTGGCAGCCAGCTGCTGGGCCTACTGTTTACATGCCAAGTGATTACCCTAATTTCAAACGCATGCATGGCAGTTAGGCTGATAAATAGTCCCCCAACACCACCACCGTCTAATGCCCTATTGTCAACCACTACTGGCTAGTCCGTCAGCCGGCCCCATAATACCTTTTTGATTATTCAATAAATAACACATAATTCGACATTGATTGGGGCTTTGAATGGGTTTTGTGGGGAGGAGAAGTGGGAGACGAGGTGTGTGTGTGCGAGGGTGGGGGCACAATTGTTTAGGTGGTTGAGTGGGTATCGACCAGCAGTGGTCAGCGCTTCGATGACCACTGGTCGTTGAGGTCACTGCTTTGCACGAATACACACGGAGGCAGGAACAGTTATGGACACGCACGTCCACCTGGAGTCTGATGTGATCATCAGAAGCATCATCCTCAATGCTTATGTCCAAACATAGATGTCCAAAGCTGATGGAAGCTATCTAATAATCTGACTGAAAGATAGGCAACAATAAAACTGTAACAGATACATTTTGGGGGGTGGGGGGTGGGGTGGGGGTGGGGGAATAGCGACTCATTAATTTCTAATCAAAGTTTAAAGATATACAATAGGTTAGCTATTCAAACCATTTGGGGATGTTGATTTTATTTGTTTAAGAATTGGATCATTAACCAGAAAACACCAGTGCGGGTAATTACCACTGCCACAAGTCACAAGGCTGCACCACTGACAGTGATTATAATCATTTGTTTTTGGTCACATTTGTTGGCCTTTGGCCGATTATGTTAACTGCCTTGATGAACATTGATTGCTAATTCTTATCACTGCTTCTGGCAATATGACCTTTTTTTCATTGCTTTCAAACTTTGCCAATGTATCTCAGTTCCAAATTATCTCCTCTGCGTTCTGTAGGCACTTCAGTGTGACATGGTTAGTATGGACCGTATTGAAACCTGCCCTCAAATGGATTATTCCTTTCTCCTAAGTAGGATGGATTTTATGGTGCTTGCCTGATCACTATCTGAGACCTGCTAATCATTAGTGTGTGTGCATGTTTGCATGTGTGTGCACGCATGTGTGTGTGTGTAGGTGTGTGTGTGTAAACCCAGCTGCCTTGATGTTGCCATTGAAGTGTCCCTGGTGTTGTACTTATTGGAGATCCCTGATGCTAGATATTGAAATATTGATCTTGCAGAATGTTTAGCTTTCACTCCTCTCTGGTTTCATTTATATGCTCACACAGCTGACGCCCACTTCACACAGCACTACATGCTACAGATGTGGCAGTACATGAGGGACCTAGATCAAATCAAACTCTTAATCAATGCTCAGCAAGTGAAAAGAATGGAGTAAAAGATCCTGATGCATGCTCAAGTAAAAGATTTGGGTTTCAGAGGGTATTTCAGACACAAGACTCTGTCTAATGAGAGACTGGAGAAAGATCAAGTCAACAACAAACAATTGTTCAGAAGAAAATGAAGAACATACTTTAATGTCCTTTAACCTTGGAGTAATATGTGGGAAGTTTTGAATTTTGTTAAATGGATTATTAGCAACTCATACAATGTTTTAAAGAATTTAATTGCAAAACTGTACAGCTTTTTGTTTAGATGTTCAATTGACTGACACCCACCCACCAACACTGGAGTGTCTCCAGGTTTTGCACATGCAGTCATCCCAACTTTACAGGCAGCTAACTCTTTAAAATGGAAACCAGTAAGCAGCAGCTTTCCATGTTTCAGAGACACCGGCTGAGTCTCTCTTTAACGACAATTACACTGCAGTGCAACGTCGGTTTCCTATTAAATACCTTCTCCAAATCACCCATTATTTCCCCCTATAAAACCAATGCAGTCTACATCGGAGGGCTGTTTTATCCCCCCGTCACCCCACGTCCTTTTGTTACAGAAAACATGTTTCAACTTAATGCAACTGGGACAGCTATGAGGCAAAGGGAGAGAGTGTAAGAAAAGAGGGAGGGAAAAGAATAGGTAATTTAATGAAGTGAAACGTTTGATGTTGTAAATAAAAAGCAGACTGGCTGTGGGTGAGAGGCTGGGCTAATGGACTTTGTTGGGTGGGATGTTGGAGCTGCTGATCTTTAAAAGGGCTAAAAAAGTGAATTTCTCAGATAGGGTGCCAAGAAAACTCCTGGCCCATTTTGCTGGACTTTTTTGCCCAGGGGCTCTCACATCAGTGGTAAGGCAAAGTAAAAAGCACTGCCAACCTCAATCTGAGTAGATGGGTGTAAGATTGTGTTTGTCTTAGGCTTGTCTGATAATTTGGATCTGTAAAATAGATGCCTGGAAAGAAAGGAATAATGACAAAACAAATGTGATAAAGGTGGATAGAATGGAAGGTGATTTAAAATCTGAGAAGAAAAATAGATAAAATGAGGAAGAATTAGAACCAACTATAAAAATGATGAATAAAAGAGCATGCTGGCAAACTTTGAAGTTGGCAAGTGGAGAATGTATGAAGTGACAGGAAAGGAAAATAGAAAACTGAAATAAAAGAAAGGACAAATGTGCTCAAGTTAAATGAAAGGGCAGAAGGAGGAAAGCAAAGAAATGAGAATATGTGATTATGAAGGTTAAACAATGGCAGTGGTCATTATGCTTCACTTTCAATGAGAAGGAGGAGAGAAATCACCTCCCATTTATAATTCATATCCTCAATTAACACTAATAAAGTGGCATGAATGGGGCTAGCCCAGGGAATGGGTCTGGCACAATTACATGTAGTATAGCCTGGCATTAACATTTTCTGTTTGAGCATTTTTCAGCCTCAATTTCTCTTGGAGTTAATAAGAGCGATGATCCCTCCTTGACTTTTTCATGAAATTATTGTATGGTTATAATATTCCAATCTATTAGCCCTCCTTCTCGATAATGTATTCTATCATTTAATAACCTGACCTGGCTGGGTAGTGAGATGGTAAAAGAGAGAGGAGGAGGGAAAAAGAAAGAGAACATGACATTGATGAGAGGAGAAGATCTTGTCATTTTGACCCCAGAGGGGGTGAGACAAAGGTCTGATATATCCCGTGCAGTGTTTGAATTGAGGTCTCTCCTGAGGCCGTGCCTATCATCTGGAAAGCTTGTCTGTGACAGTGTTTCCTTTTTCATCATCCAGCTTTGGAGTTCCCAATATCAGATTGTTCAAAGCACCTCAGAAATTAACCTGGTTGGTTAACATTCTATAACTAGTTGTGTTTGTTTTAGAGAATTTCTGAAAGTTATAAATGTGGTGTGAACATTTTTGAAATCCACCTTTTAAATGGAGAAAGCTGATGGGCAGAGGGTTAAACTACATCATGGTTCTTCTCTACATGGCAGCATCAGTTACTGTTCAGTTTTACAAGAAATGCAGCCTGACCCTAAAGCTGGATGTCTAAAAGTCCTGTGTCCTTTGTCTTCCGCACTTTCAGTGCGTCCCTCCTATTATCTTGTTATCTCTCCATCATCCTGCCCCATAAAACAGCAAAATGTATTCTGCAAACATGTCTGTCTGGTTTTATGCAGAATAACAAATGAGTCCAAGCTTGTAAAACACTGCAACACACAGTTTATCAGACTCCCAACTGTCTAAATAGTTTCTATTGTTCAAGAGAATACTGTAGAATAGAATACAACCAATGTACTGTTGTCATGGGACTTGAACAATAAGTGATGAGTTTCAACTCAACATCAAGTCTATGTGTTGAGGTCTCTGATTTAATGGCTACACTACTGGTCCCTGACACACATCACAGACAGAGAGAAAACGGACACACTCTCCTTCTTGCTTATCTTCTTTTCTTACACACACATACACCATGTGGCGAACTGAGAACCAGTTGTTACTTTCCACTTCACATCACTATTATTGTCTAACGATTGTTAATCCTTTATAGCCTTTTCCCCCAAAAAAATATCAAGGGAGTAGCTATGATCTAACCTTTATTGAATTCTAATTACTCCCCACTGGGATTTCACATTTAAGTTCCCACCATACAGCATTGTTAGATTTTTACCTGGATTATTGAGCATGAACTTTGGCATGACTGTCTCAGAGGAGTTGACGGGGGAGAGGGTGGGCCCTGGAGGCCATTTTAGCACCAGCAAACTGTTTTTTTTTTTTCCACTATGGAGTATGCTGTGGGCAGCACGGTGGCGCAACTGGTAGAGCTGCTGCCTCTCAGCGAGCAGGTCCTTGGTTCAAACCCCGGTCCAGGGGCCTTTCTGGGTGGAGTTTGCATGTTCTCTCCGTGCATGCGTGGGTTTTCTCCGGGTGCTCCGGTTTCCTCCCACAGTCCAAAAACATGCATGTTAAGCTGATTGGTAACTCTAAATTGTCCCTAGGTGTGAGTGACAGAGTGAATGGTTGTTTGTCTCGTTTGTCTCTGTGTGTCCCTGTGATGGACTTGCGACCCATCCAGGGTGTACCCCGCCCCTTGCACAGTGATTGCTGGACATGGGCACCGGCGACCCCCGTGACCCAAAAATGGAATAAGCGGATAAAGATAATGGATGGATGGATGGATGGATGGAATATGCTGTTTATTTGGTGGCTCCTCAGACAAAAGAAGTCCTTTAGATGAAGGACGAAATGTCTCTGCAAAAAAAAAAAAAAAAAAAGAAAGAAACTGTCCAGATGACCTGACTGAAGATTGTTGGATTTTTACCTGGATTATTGATCATGAACTTTGGTGTCCCTACCATAGAGTTAAATAAGAGAGCTAGAAAGCATAGTCCCTATCCTGTCCACTGCTTACATCTGTGACATCGTGGAGGAGCAAAGATGGCATTCAAAGAGGGCAACATCTCACATTACCAGGAAGCCCATCTGAATCTGTGTCACAAATTATTTGTAATTGTTTTACAATAAATTAATAGAATTTTTTTTTTTTTTTAATTATTATTCAATCTTTATTTATACAGATTAGTCTCATTGAGTGACAGGCCCTTTGTTGGATTTATCTACTTGGATTATTGAGCATGAATCAAGATGTTTGTTTATCTTCTTTTTGTAGCTATTCCCTCTTCAAGGTTTGCCACAGCAAGTCATCCTCCTCTATTTCACTCTGTCCTCTGTCTAGACTCCAGCTACCTCCATGTCCTCTCTAACTGCATCCGTAAATCTCCTTTTTGGCCTTCCTTTTTGTATTTTTCCTGGCAGCATCCTTGTACCAATATACCCACTGTACCTCCTCTGACCATGTCCAATCCATCTCAGTCTGGCCTCTTTATCTCTCAGTCATTTAACCTGTGCTGTACCTCTGATGATCTCATTCTTAATCTTATCCATCTGAGGACAACCTCAACATCTTTAACTAGGATGCCATTTTTTTCAGTCATGATCCTCCACACTTCATAACCATAAGTGAGGGCTGGACCAAAGACAGACAATAGAATTGAGAACTTCACTGGCCCCTTCCAGTTTCTGATCTTGCGTCAGGTACCAGAACCAACCAGTGCTGTAAACTGTAACCTTTTCCTGCCTTGTTTTTAATACAATTGGTAAAACTGAATTCACGTTTCCTTGATTTATTAATAGTGTGAGTTTCCGCTTCTGAGGGACGGCCGAGCCGGGCACAGCATGGGCTGGAGGTGGGTCCTGGGCCTGAGAGGAGGCCTGAGGCCCACGGCCAGCACCAGCTAGCTTCAGTAACCCGTGACCCACATCCAGCTCCTGTTGTAACACTTTTAGCTTAGGCCTTTCTTCACCAGGATGGACCACAGCAATCATTGCTGCAGATGAGGCCCTTATCCATCCTCTGCACCATTGTACTATCACTCATATAAGACATCCAGACACTTGAACTTCTCTGCTTGTGAGGTATCTAAATTTTATTTTAAAAGAACACTTTAAATAGAGCCTGACCCACATTCTTAGTGTTGTTTTGTGACCAAGGAGACATGAGGCATTGAAGTTGACCCATCATTGTCATTAATCTGATTCAGCAAGCAAGTGTTGCAGAGCCTAAATGATCAGTATAAACTAACATTGTGCGTATGATGTTGTGATGACAAACTGTTATCAATCACTCATAGGATTTACAATGGGACATGTCCAAGACATATTTTATGTGTGTGTTGAGCAGGACGTGGCTGCCATGTGTGGTGCATTTTTAACAGCCATAGGCAACCTAAAGAGGGCTCATTTTTGTTGACATATTGGGGAAATGTTTTGGGGGAAAGGCCTAATTATAACTTATACTGACCTCAAAACCAAATTAAATGGAGAAGTATCAATGAAAACTTTTTTTTTTCTAAGCATTGCAACAATTGCATCCTTGACTGGACTTGCCCACCCCTTTTCTTTTCATCCAGGCAAGTTGGCCCCTTTCTGGCAGGCAGGGTCCCTTGTAAAAGAACAGCTTATGTGAATGGAGGTCCAGCATGAAGCCTGCAAGGCTCATACACCTAAACCTTCCCTTCTTCTCACAAACTTTCACACACTGCCTCATTTGCCTGCTTACTCTATCCTTTTCTTCCCTTCTGCACTCTGTTAGTTGTGACTTTATAAACCTGTACTACAACAAATTTACAAAACCACTGACACCATCAGTTTATTAAAGAATAACAAAATGACAAATATTAAACTATGTTTAAAAACATTAATCAGGGATACACAATTATGGAGTCTGTATCTGCCAGATTTTATGTTATATTGTTATATAATTGTTATGTAACATTTGTATACTTCCACAACCAAAGATTTTAAAGCAACAAAGATTATACCGGAAATTGTTCTCTCCCTTCTATCCCACAAGGTATGATTTTTTTTGTTCTTCCACGTATGAAGTGCTGACTGTTGAATTTCAGTCAAACAAAGGTCAAACTTTGAAATGTGTCAAAAGAGTGAAATGATGATGGGACTACAGGTTAAAACTAAAACAAAAATGTAGGGTTAAAACAAATGGGGCAGTAGAAAGAAGAGCTTCATGGTAAGTGCTGGGAAAGTCCATGTAATGAGTGAAGCAAGCCTTTGTTAAACTAAGTCTATCTATAAAAACAGATGTTTCACATCTTTTGTACAGACATATGCAAATGGTAAATGGATTGTACTTATATAACACCTTTCTACTCAAGTTGTTTTCCAACACAATCTGTGCCCTCATTTACCCATTCATACAGCACTCTACTACATCTCTACAAAGCTAATCTGAATATGTGCTTTTACGTCACATACACCAATGGGACACACATGGGAGGTATGAGGGGTTCAGTGTCTTGTCCATGTGCACTTCATCATGTGACTGCTGGTGGAATCGAACCGCCAACACTCCCATTGGAGGACGGTTGCTTTAACCACTCAGCCACAGCCGCCCCAGAGTAAAAATCCTAACTACACCGTTTTAGCATGAAGATAAAGAGCAACCAAAGTGTTGCTTATTTGTCTTTTTTCATAGTTAAATTCAGTTAAGGGCCAAGGTGTTATTCCAACAAAAAGACAATACATTAAAAAATAATAATTTTCATTATTCTTTAGCAAAAATGTTTTCTTTATTTTTCAGTTAAACCTTTAGTATAAAGCCTGATTATAGATAAATGATAACCACCATTTTGTTTTGCTTCTATTGTTTTTCATGCTTAATAACAATTACCCAGATGATTTTTTTTACATTGGTCCCTCTACTGGTTATGACTTCTAAGGGATGAAGAAAACAGAATTCCCTGTTCTTGAAATAGAGGTCCAAGATGAAACTAAGTGTGTGTTTTACTCTGACTGGGGTCTTGGCAGTCATTTTCCTGCCTTTTTAAAAGGTGCTCAGTACCATTTTTATTCTGTCGTGTATTTTTTGATTATTGCAGTATAATGGAAATACAGAGTCACATTGAAAAGAAGGATATCTTTGGCATCTTCTCTGTTTTCAGTATCCCTATTTTATATTTTTTGGCGTTTGATAGTATGCATGCACTTTTATGCTATCCAAGCTATGTGGTTGTACAACTTTTTGTTTGTGTTTTAATACTGCAATGAAGCTAACTCTGGAAACAAAGGAGCAAAGGCTTCTCACTAAAACAATGAATGCATGGCTACTTTCCAAAAAGAAATTGAGAAAAATAAATTTCTTAACTTCTCAGCCTGTTGATGTGGTGCACTGTCTCAGTATTCTTGATTGTACTTTATGAGTTTCACCAGCTTCCTTCTGGAGACAAGCTGTTAAAAACGACAAAAGAAGACCGGCTAAAGTGAGAGCGATCTTAGAACAATCAAACTTGTACATGAAACTGAGGAGAATCCCTCCTGCAGTCTACTTTGAATGAGCCTAAGCTTTTATACTCAAAGTAATTTGGGCATAAGGGTGCTTTGCTTATTAAGACTTGAATGGAAAAACACAAGCTGTACTTTGCTTGGTAAATTTCCGTCTTTGCGTGAGCAAGTCTGTGTTCGTGTGTGCTCCATGGCAATCTATCCTTTCAAACATGTTTTATAGAGCTTTAGCCGCTTTGACCGGAGGTGTAAATGTGTCATGCTTTATTAGAAATCCCAAAGAAAAGGGCTAACATTAATCACTGGGTCTTGTTTATGAAAGTCATAAATGTTTCACTGAGCATTTTATTATGCGCTGCCAGATTTGAAGACGCATATTGTGCAAGTCGGGCCGCCACTACATCATGACGGCACCCCAAACCCATGAAAAATTCTTGCCCTCATGCTCTTTCTCTTTCTGGCTTTTTTTTTTTTTTTTTTTTCATGTTGTCAGAAAGTATGACATCACTTTGCCCTTTGACCCACGTAGTGAGGAGACCACCGATTGGATGATTGGCTTATAGAGGACATCCACATTGACTCTAAACTCAATTCTGCTGATGTCAGGAGCTATTAGAACTGACGACATGCACATGCACACACAGATGGAGCAGGGTGCCGTGCATGAGTGTGCAATTGTGTATACCATAATGTGTGTGTGTATCCATGTTTGTTGATGTGCAGTCATGTCCAGGGTTATATAGGTCAAATGTCTGAATCTAGAACATCTCCCAGCTGAAATACCAGGGAAATGTCAAAGTCTGCCAGTGTGCAATCCTTTAGATCAATAGTTCAATTGGACATAAAGGCATCTATGCAGTCAGTTGGCCCACATGCTGTCTCTCAGCAGTTTCTGAGATAATTTACTGTTAAACACCTTGAACTAATTGTAAATTCAGTAAAAATTATGGTTTGGGGGAAAAAAAAACATGTAAGGCAAAAATGTGCCATAAAAAAGGGATCTGGTAATGCAGTTCTGAAAGAATGGTTCTCATTTTATCACGTAAAATTCTCCATGAAAAGCTGAGTTAAATTTTACTGAAAAAGTGGAAGTGCACATACGCATGTGATGGCAAAAACTATGGTCCCTTTCCCATTTAAACTATTTAACAACTTGTGCCAATAAAACAAAACTCCCAAATGCAGTGAATTGAAAATTGGCTCCTGTTCTGACAGGGGGGACTTCGTATGATTTTAAATTAAAAACACAAACTTTTATCTGAACAGCAAACAGTGTTTGCACAAAAGACAGTTACAGAATCCAACAAAGTTAAGTCATGTCATATGGACGGTTTATTTTATTTATTTTTTGGTTGAAACATTTTGTATTCATCCAAAGGACTTCATCAGTCCGAGGAACCACAACAAACTCAGGCCCACAAGCATCACACTCTCATAGTGGAACAACCACTTTGACTATGGCTAACTCAGAGGAGTCGACGGGGGAGAGGGAGGGCTCCAGAAAGCATCTTATTACCAGCAAACTGGTTGGCCCAATATGTGAGTGTGTTGCTTGTGGTCTGTTTGTTGTGGCTCCTTGGACTGACGAAGTCCTTTGGATGAAAAACGAAATGTTTCAACCAAAAAAAAAAAAAGAAAGTAATCGACCAGAGGACCTGACTTAACTTTGTTGGATTTTTTACCTGGATTATTGAGCATGAACATAGGCAGATACAGAATATTAATTATATTAAAATTGAAAAACACATTTAACAGTTGTGATTTGTTGTAATTAGTAGATAGTTGTAAATGAGGCATAGACACACTCATGAGTGTAGCCAAAGATCATCCCAAATATTGCATCGAAAATCCAACAGTTAGTCAAAATAACGACATTTCTAACTTCAACATCTTAGATTAAGCGTGTTATTTAAAGCAAAAGAGTCCACAGTGCCTTTTATGTCTCACAAATCAACAGTTTCAAGGCAGAGATGTAAAATAAGCAAACATTGATTTCACTGTAGGCGTAGAACATTACTTTTCACATAAAATCCCTCCTCAAGTGAAAGCATCTTACTTTGCTACATGCTGATGGTTACAAGGCTCAATTGTCAAATAGGGAATTTTCCTTGGGGGCCGCATGTCTTTTCCTTCAGCCTTTTTGTTGAGTCAGTATTCCCTGTATCTCAGATGCTCACTTTAAATAAGCCATTATTTTACAGTAGCTCCTCGAGATGACTGCTGCAGCTTTGTCGTGAAAAGTCTTCTTGATCTCCGTGCAATCATCAGTGCTGCTTTAGCTTTTCCCTAAAGTCCCACGTCAAACCATAAAAAGTCATAACAATACATCTCTGGCAACAATGGTTCACTGCGGCTGCTTCACTCATGAAACTGCGACAAATCATAAATTCAACGTGCTTCCTCCCCTGCCCTCGTCTTCCAGCTTGTTAAATGTGGAATAATGTCATCCTAATGATTATTTTTTTGCGGTTTGCTGTAACATAATTCAGAGATGGTGTAATGATTTTTTATGCCCCTGACATATTGTTTTGCGGGGAGTGACATAAAAGCACGGTGACATGTGGCATTTTGGGAAAGGTCAGGCGCCCCATCTTGGCTGCCCGTCCATCTTCATAACATCGCCACTTGTCATATGGAAACTGGCATCACCAATCTTTGTCTCTTCCTCACTCCATCTTGCCCTTCCTCCCTCTGTTCCTAATCCCCCAACATTCCTCTGTCTCCTACTTTTTATGTCATTTGCTTCTCTAATTTGTGTTACTTTTTTCCATGCTGAAGCTCCTGGTTTATCAAGAGGATGCCTTTTTACAAGTTGTCATTGTAGGGAATAAATACGATTTTGCACATTCAGAGGAAAAAAAAAACATTTGCTTCAGGGACGCTGTGAGGACTGCATGTCAACACCAGCTGTGAGGATTGAAGTGACACAGAGAAGGGCTAATACTAATGTGATAAATACGTCAGCACTCACTCCAGGCTCTTTCTGTGTGTCTGATTATGTTTGATGGGTTCAGAAATCAGCTTTGAGGCAGCTGCCAAATGGATATAAGGGCAAACTTTTTGACTCATTTTCCTTAAGAAACATGGCATTATCTGAATGTTCAAGCCAAAGGAGGAAATGATTGCTGTAAATACCAAAACTCTGTTAATTTTGAGTTAAAAAAAACTGCAACAAAGGACGCTAATCTGTAGATCCACAGATGACACAACCTCATTTGCAGCAGTACTAACATAAATTCAGAATTATCTAATGAAGTCTTATTTTATTATTACTATTAATATTGTTTTGTAAAAACATATTCCATCATGTTAATAATTAATAAAGAAAAATTAGGACAATTGGGAAATACGTATGTGGAAAAACTAAGTCCACTCTTGCTTCTGCAGTATTTAGGAGGGGATGTGGCAGCCAGGTGCTACTAATCAAATACACTTGAAGAACTGATCATTAGCATGTGAGCGCCTCTAAAAAATAAAAGTGTAAGCAGTTTGCTGCTCTGGAGCATACAGATGTGGTTTAACAAAATGCCAAGGAGGACAGACGTCATCGATGACCTTAGAGACGCAGATGTTGCTGCCCATCAGTCTGAGAAGGGGTAAGGCCATTTTCAAAATAATGTGGAGTCCATGATGTTTTTATACAAGAGAGAAGAAGAAAAACAACATCTAGGACAGCTGCCAGTCTTACGGGTGGGATGTCCCAGCAAATTCACCCCAGGGTCAAAATGCAATCAAAGAAATGTCAAAAAACACAAGAGCTCCATGTCAGACTCTGCAGGCCTCAGTTAGCCTGTTAAAGTTCATAACATTATGGAAACATTGCATAAGCATGGCTTGTTTGGAAGGACTGCCATAAGAAAACCTACAGAGCATGGCAGCTTAATTTAGTTCAGTAAATCCAACAAAGTTAAACCAGGTCCTCTGGACAGTTTCTTTTTTTGTTGAAACATTTCGTCCTTCCTCAGAAGGACTTCATCAGTCTGAGGAGCCACAACAAACAGTCCCATACGTGGCTTTCTCACATAGTAAGCCCCAGACTTAACTAATTTTTTTTACCTGGATTATTGAGCATGAACTTTGATGTTTTGAGCCACTTTGGCTATGGCTGCCTCAGAGGAGTCGACGGGGGAGAGAGCAGATAGAAACCATCTTATGACCAGAAAACTGGTTGACCCACTGTGAGTAAGCCACTTATAGGACTGAGTTTGTTGTGGCTCCTCGGACTGATGAAGTCCTTTGGATGAAGGATGAAACGTTTAAACAAAAAAGAAGAAACCGTCCACAGGACCTGACTGAACTTTGTTGAATTTTTTTTAATCATTTTACCATTTCCATTTTTACCATGTTGCTCAGTAATTTTTGAGCTTGACTTTTGATGTTAGTCCTGTAAAGTTTTGCCTTAATGAACCACAAGACTTCTAGAACGGTTTTCTTTGGACACGTGGTTCGACTCCACCAGCAGTCAGATGCTGGAGTGTCCCTGAGCAAGACACTGAACCCCTCATTGCCTCTGATGTGTGCCCCATAGGTGTATGAATGTGATAAAGCACTGATTAGTCTTTGTATAGATCTAGTAGAGTGATGCGTGAAAAGGTAAATGAGGACACAGATTGTTGTGTAGAGCTTTGAGGATCTTCATAAGATAAATGTGCTATATAAGTACAGTCCATTTACCATTTACACACAAGACCAGTAGTAGAACTAATAGTCCATAATGAAGGATAACGTTTGACCCCCCCCCCAAAAAAAAATCAGCATGTCAGCATAAACAGCTAACAACAACTGTCAAATTAAACATTAGAGGTCAGCCTATGATTTGTGTGTGTTTTGTGGCCACAACTTGGCACCTTGCAGTCGTTAGGTCAAACGTTAACTCCTCTTTCTACCAAAGGATTCTAGAGTCAAACGTGAGGCCATCTGTCCTGAAGCTGAAGTTGGACCAAGCTAGGTGATGATGCATCAAGACAATGACCCCAAACAGCAGCTAATCTACAACAGAATGGCTGGAAAAGAAACTAAATAAATCAACGAAAATAATTAAATCAACATCAAAACCTCGACTTCATCAAAATGTAGAACTGAAGCAATGTTGTAAAACAAGAGTTTTATAGAAAACAACTATTGTTACTGCTGCTAAATGTGCTGAATCACTGAGGATTTGGTTTTCTACACAGTTTTTTCATTTAACAAATAACAACATGGTAGCATGGGTGTTTTTGTGCACTTGAGGTAACTTTTAATCATTTTAGATCCTGTTAAAGACCTGATCATTTTTATTATGTCCTCCCCAGAATTAGAAGTGGGTGCACTTTATTTTCCCCACACCTGTAAGTGTTTGGGTGGTGGTCTGTTCAGTCGAAAATCATTTAGTAATGATTATAGTAATAATTTCAAGGATAGACACAGAGAAATAAAAACATTAAAGCGTAGGTAGATGTGCTTTACATGCACATAAGAGCAGCAGGGGTGCAGGGTCAACTGGAGAGCTGGTGTGTATGTTTGCAGGTGGCACAGGGCCATGTAGGGTGAGTGAGAGGTAATTTCTCAGCAGTATTACTCAACACTCCGGCTCTGACAGCTTTAATGGTGATGGCCTTATTATAGAGAAGACGCTTCTCTATGTGTGGATGTGTGTGTGTGACCATTCTAATGGTGATGGCCATATTATAGTGAATGGAAGATGGCTAAAAGACTTGAATTTATCTCAGTCCACATTTACAGACATAAGAATAATAGACCAGAAGATGTTCCCTCCCATGTCTATTCATCTGTAAAGAACAGATGTGTTCTCTTTTTTTTTTTCCCCCACAAATGTCATCTAGCAACAATTGTAGAAGTGCAATTAAGTCAGTTTTGTTCACATTAGGAGGAGAATCCTCAACATCTTCACTAATGGGATGACAATTAGTATGTCCTCATAGAGCCATGTGGACACGTCATGGACATGAATACTGTGGATATTAGAGTGCAACCTTGTGTTTTCAAAGTGGGTTGTAATAATAATACCTTACTGGTTGTGTGTGCGTTCGAGCCGGAACAGTTACATGAATTTACGACCCCGTGGTTTTTGTTACGTTGGTCTGATTTACAGTCACACAACTTCCAGCACTTTTCTCTCCTTTGTTTTTCACCACAGCGTTAGCTAACCTTCTCGTCTGTGGCTGTTCTTCTCAGGGCACGACTGGCTTCCTGTAACTACTCATTTTACAACACCTGCTGATCCGTTGCAGTGAGGGGAAAAATAGCTGTGTGGTTTCAGGAGATCTAACGGACAGACTGTAGAAACACGCACTGTCTGGCAGAGGAGGTTAACCTCATCCTTGTGTTACACAATGAAAACTGAAGCAGGACACATTTATTTTCTACAACAAACTAAATCACTCCAAACACATCTACTTTTACTCTCTCTATTCTATTCTTGATGTATATTTATGGGGTGCCATTTGTAAAGTTACACAGTCAAAAATTAACAGCAATATTTTGGTTTATTTAGCCTTTCATAAGAAAAAAATAGCTTTATTTTATTTCAAAGTCATATTTTCACCATGTTATTGATACATTTATAAATGTCATAGTTCCCAACTAAATTTTGAAGTTACAAGCTAAATATTTAGTTTACAAACTAAATACTTAACTTGCAAGTTAAATAGTTAGTTAGTAAACCAAATATTTAGGTTTAACTTAAGTATTTAATGCCCAAGATAAATATTTATTTTCAATACTAAGCATTTAATTCCTAAATTAAATATTTAATTTGCTAACTAAATATTTAGCTCTGATCTAAATATTTAGCCTATACGTTAAATATTTAGGTCCAAGTAAAATATTTAGTTAGCAAATTAAATATTTATTTTGGAAAATAAATATTTAGCTTAAAAATCAATATTTAGGTATGAGTTAAATATTTAGTTAGCAAATTAAATATTTAATTTAGGAATAAATGTTTAGCTTAGAAATTAAATGTTTAGTTTGAAAATTAAATATTTAGCTTGGACAATAAATAGTTAGCTTTGAAATTAAATATTTAATTTACACCTAAATATTTAGTTTACTAACTTAATATTTAACTTGCAAGTTAAGTATTTAGTTTGTAAACTCAGCTTGTAAATTAAATATTTAATTGAGAACTATGACATTTATAAATGTATGAATAATATGGTGAAAATACGAATTTGAAAAAAAAACTTTTTTTTTTCTTATGAAAGGCTAAATAAACCAAAATATTGCTTTTAATTTTTGACTTTGTAACTTTCTAAACAGCACCCCATATATATTAAGCATATATGTACACATTTAAACAGTGCTTCTAAAGTATTGAAATATCTTGACAAAAGTGGGTCTTAACTGTCGTATTTGTTGGGCTCAGAACTCTCTTGTTTGTTGTCTGCATATGTGTACTTATGCATTTAATTTAAAGCTTAAAGGTATTTAATGCTAAGAATGTGTCTGCTCCAAACAGCGGAGCACTTGATCCTGAAGGATCGGCTCTCATTTCAGTCTGCAAATAAGCCTCCAGTTGGAGAAGTAAATAAGCCTTGTTGATCCTGGATCAACCACACTAGGCCAAAATACATGACAAGTTCTTGTAATACTTTGCCCAAAAAGGCTTATTTGAATGACAACAACTACTTTAGTTGTCTAAATTATTTTTTACTTGACTTTACGCATGCATTTTGGTGTATTTGTTGACTTGGTTTTTATTTAAGAATTAGATTTAGTGATGTAAAAATATCAAAGTGCATTTGTTACAATTTCATAAAAATGTAAAGACAAAAAATATATATATCCTTACAGGTATTTCTCAGTTCCATGTTAAACAACAGCAAAAGAAAACAACTTGGATCAACACATTCACATATATGTAATTTTTGCTGCATTCACGATTCAGATTTTTGATTTCATATATTATACTTTGATGACTTTGAGCGCGGGCAGCACGGTGGCGCAACTGGTAGAGCTGCTGCCTCTCAGCGAGCAGGTCCTTGGTCCAAACCCCGGTCCAGGGGCCTTTCTGGGTGGAGTTTGCATGTTCTCTCCGTGCATGCGTGGGTTTTCTCCGGGTACTCCGGTTTCCTCCCACGGTCCAAAAACATGCATGTTAGGCTGATTGGTAACTCTAAATTGTCCCTAGGTGTGAGTGAGAGAGTGAATGGTTGTTTGTCTCGTTTGTCTCTATGTGTCCCTGTGATGGACTTGCGACCTGTCCAGGGTGTACCCCGCCCCTCGCACAGTGATTGCTGGACATGGGCACCAGCGACCCCCGTGACCCAAAATGGAATAAACGGGTAAAGAAAATGGATGGATGGATGGACTTTGAGCGCAAACTAAAACAGTTTTCACATCCGGTGCATGCCAGGTTGATGTTCATATCTAGTTGTCTTTGACATGTGTTCTTTTTGTGGGTACTGTTGGATCAAAGCTCTCACAACAGATCAGCCTGTTATCCTTTCTGTCTGCCTGCTCGCACTCTTTAGTGGAAATTAGTCAGTCTGTGGCAAGTAGAAAGGGTTGCGATTGAATGTGTACTTCAAGGTTTCCCTAATATGTATACATCTTTGCATATGAGCATTTCATTGTAATCTGAGCATGTACTGTATGTGCTTTTATTTTTGATTCCCTGCTTGCTCAATAAAAAAAAAGAAAGAAAGAAATACCAAAAGTGAAGGAGATCTGTCACATCCTGTTTATAACAAGCTGTAATAAAAAAAAAGCCCTATATCTGACAGAACATTTGATTTATCTGGAAACATCTATAGCTGGCATATGTGTGTGCACGCTTGTGTGTGTGTGTGTGTGTGTGTTTTTTTGTTTGTTTTTTTTTTGGGGGGGGGGTGTAAGTTTGTGCACGACAGGTGATCGTTGCCCATATGAAGCCACAGAAGCCATAGCCCAAGAAACAAGCTAAACTGTGTTTATAGAAAATAATGTGTCTGTTTGGTTCTAGGCGGCACAGTGGGAAAGTGGTTACAGCTCTCGCCTCTCAGCAGGAAACTTGCAGGGTTGCCTTTCTGGCTAGAATTTGCATGTTCTTATTGTGCATGCGTGGGTTTTCCCTTGGTGCTCTATTTTATTTTTGCAGACCAAAAACATTAATGATAACTCAAAAATTTCCTTAAGTATGAGTGTGAATAGTTGTTTGTCTTTATGTGTCCCTGTGATTAACCTGTGACCTGCCCGGTATGTAGCCTACCCCATCTTTCACACAGTGACTGCTGGAGATAGGCAGAGTCAGAGTCAGAGAGTCAGAGTTTCTTTATTGTCATTCGCACCTCATGTGGTACATGTGGTGGAGCGAAATTATGTACACAGGGTCCCAGTTACATCCAACAATAAAATGTATAAGAAAAACAGTAATAACATCTAAGATATGAACTAAGAAAAACATCAACTAAATATACACTAAGCACTCATAACATAAAACATTGAACATCAGCACAAACATGAACATGAGTCTGTGAGCAGATGTGCACGCATGAACACATCAACATTGAAACAGATCAGCAGCAACATGAAACAGATCAGCAGCAACATGATATGGTTTTTCACAGTGATTATTCTAGTTAGAGATTCATGAGTCTAACAGCCTCAGGGTAGAAGCTGTTCCTCAGTCTAGTGGTTCTACACTTAATGCTCCTTAACCTCCTTCCTGAGGGGAGTAGGGCAAAAAGTGTGTGTGCTGGGTGGGTGGGGTCCTTCATGATGCAGGTGGCCCTCTTCCTGCATCTGGAGGTGTAGATGTCTGTGATGGTGGGGAGACTGATTCCAACAGATTTCTGTGCAGCCTTCACCACTCTCTGCAAAGCTTTTCTTTCTGCAGCTGTGCAGCCTCCATGCCATACATTGATGCTGGAGCACAGGATGCTCTCCACTGCACACCTGTAGAAGGAGGTGAGGACTGAGCTTCCCAGACCAGCTCGCCTCAGCCGTCTGAGGAAGTAGAGTCTCTGATGAGCTTTCTTGATCAGGCTGGTGGTGTTGTTGCTCCAGCTGAGGCTGTCATTCATGTGTACACCCAAGTACTTGTAGCTGGAGACCACTTCCACCGCAGATCCTCTTATGTTCAGGGGGGTGTAGGTGTTTTTGTTCCTTCTGAAGTCCACAATCATCTCCTTTGTCTTCTTCACATTGATGTGAAGGTTATTCTCTCTGCACCAGCTCTCCAGGTGTTCCACCTCCTGCCTGTAGCTGGACTCATCATTGTTTGTGATGCATCCCACCACCGCTGTATCATCTGCAAACTTTACAATGTGACAGCCTGGATGGGTAGCTGCACAATCATATGTGAGCAGAGTAAACAGGAGGGGGCTCAACACACATCCCTGAGGAGAGCCAGTGCTGAGGGTTATGGTGGAGGAGGAGAGGTTGTGGATCCTCACTAACTGTGGTCTGTTTGTTAAAAAGTCTAGTACCCAGTTGCAGATGGAGGGGCTTAGTCCTAGTGTGGATAGTTTGTCCATCAGGGTTTGGGGGATCATGGTGTTGAAGGCGGATGTGAAGTCCACAAAGAGCATACGGACGTAAGAGTTTTTCTGCTCCAGGTGGTTGAGCGCAGTGTGGACCACAGAGGAGATTGCATCCTCTGTTGATCGGTTCTCACGGTATGCATACTGATGAGGG
>NC_056506.1:24081836-24103772 GCF_014905685.2 Nematolebias whitei
CCCCGGATGGATGGATGGATGGATGGATGGATGGATGGATGGATGGATGGATGGATGGATGGATGGATGGATGGATGGATGGATGGATGGATCCTTGTGAATTGAATGTATTGGCTCATCTATTTGTTCAACCTTTAAAAACAATAAACTCATCAAGCTCAGTTTAATTTTTACAGGCACAGACTGACACAATGTCCACAGCACATTCATGACAAGCCACCAGTTTTTAGTGTTTTCAGTTCACTGCATAGTGTCACTAGTCCAGTCAAAACCGAGGCCCACATTCACAAATTAAACGTGTCTTTGTGCAGTTTAATAATTTGCACATCAATCTAATTCACAAAGCGTTCACTAAGTTTTCACCCCATCACACTGAGCTCTCATCTAAAGTGTGTCTCAACACAAGCACAATTTGCTGACATTTAAATGAAGGTATGCGTGTTTATGAAAAAAAATCAATTTGTATGTAAACTGACATATATAAAGGTACCTGATTTTCAAAGCCCTTGGTTGTTTATAACAGTATCAGATTAACTTTTTGATGCTGTCTGCTCAGAGCTGATGGTATTACCTCTCTGAAGAAGAAATTGAGGAAGTTTGACAATCTGTTGCTCTGCCTTCACAAAAAAAATGGACAGGCATTTCAGGAAATGCTTGGTCCATTCTATCTTTAAGTAATGAGCGTTACTGCAATGGTCCCTCAGTCATCTTTATTTCTGTCACTGTTGTGCCTGCTTGTGTTTGTGGTAGATAGGCATATTTAGATTGAGCAGCAAAGACCCCTCTGTTTTGTTCTGATGCAAAATGAGTGCTATCTTCTCAAACATTTGACTTGACTGGCCTGTAAGAGCCAACATGTAACTAGCAATATTTACTGTGTGGGTATGATGCACAGAAGAAAGGGGGAAAGCTGCTAATAATGCACAAAAAACAAAGCACAAAACAAGCACTGTGTTTTCTCAGTGAACATACCTTGAAGTCTTTGTACTTTGTAAAAGAAACACTGAACTTTGCAAACTGTGTGATTATCGGTTCTTTAAGTATATCCAGTTTCTGATGTTTAGGCTTTGTACATTATCAATTTTTGTAATTTCTACAATGAGACATATTTTCTCACCTCTCACTTTAGTGATCTTTTTTTTTTTTTCAATCTGTGTGCGTCACCTTAAAGTTTATTAGTTGCTGTATTATAAAAAACAAACAAAAGTCAAACATTAATGTTTCTTCACACAGTAGAGTTACATTCAGGCCCAAAAAATCGGATCCAACCCGGCCCCAGCCTCCTGCAGTCATCATTTCCAAACCCCACCCGACCAGACGAATTTACAGTAATTATACTTCTGAACCCGGAAAAAAAACCCAACATTTTTAATAAGTTATTAACGCAGCTGAATATAAGAGGCAGAAGATTGGGAGCTGAGGGGGTGTTTGTCCTTTCATAGCTGTAAAAGAACATTAAACTCTGCTTCTGCCTGCATTCTGATTTATTCACGGACCCTGCTCTGACATACCTGCTTTGGGATCTCACTTGTTTGGGTCATCGGCCGCGAGTGTCCGCTGAGTGCAACGTCTCAATGAACGTTCATTTGGGCGATGGATCACTTCCTGGCAGTATGGTCCCATCTGAAGCTTAACTGAACTCTTTATCTCTTTCAAGGCTGGTCAGCTTGCGGTGAAATGTCTGGGTGCGGTTGGTGGAAGTATGGCAGGCCATGTTATCATATAATTGGATCGTGGCTTATCCTGACCCAATTAAAAGCCTGACAACGACCCGACCCGCCCATTCAGCACATTATCATGGCCCGGCCCGCCCCATATTCGGGTCGGGTGGGGCCGGGTTTAGGACTCGGGTTAGAAATGACAGCTCAAGGACCGTGGAAGCATTACTTGTGAAGCCCTTTGTAATCCAATCTGACTTATTTGGACAGTCACAAAAAGGTTAAATCATCTGGACAAGTTTCTCTAAGGGAGAAACTTTTCATCTTTCATCTAAAAGTCTTCTTCAGTCTGAGGCCTGCCAACCAAGATCTGTCTCACAAATAGCACCTCCTTGATGTGTTTCAAGCCAGCCCTCTGTGGAATCAAAAGAAATTAGCTTTACACTTTACACATTCCTCCCTTAAAGAAACTGGTCCAGATGACATGATTGAACCTTTTTGGGATTTATCTACCTGGATGGTTGAGCTTACAAACCTTGTTCTTATTTGGACAATGTTTAAACCATTTTAAAGCAGTGATGAATGTGTGAAAATATTTTACTTCTCATCAGATTGTAAATTTGACTTAACCCATAAATAATAATTGGAATGCTATTAGCAGGTTATCTTCTTATCTCTCAAGGCTAGACTCCAGCAGCGCCCATACACATCACTGCATGAAGTTAAACTTAAATCCAAAGTGGTATTTATTAACTAATCAATATTTATATGTTACTAATAGGCCCATTTGGAGTACAATAGACAGTGAGCTTATTATGTGCAAAGTGGTTTTATTTTGCAATTTTTTTTTTTTATCACGCCTGGAATTTTCTCCATACGGTAGATTTCAGTAATAGCTGAGGCACAGATTTATTTAGCGCATGTGAGCGCCTGTGTCGTATGATCTCAGAGCTCTGCGTCCAGAGCCACCCTGTTGCCCCATGTGTCCTCTAATCTTGTTTGTCAGAAGTAAATGAGCTGTCCCAGTGAGGTGTGTTAGCTGCTAATGAATTTATTGCTTGATAAGAAGGGGACCCAAGCAGTTGTATCTTACTGCTCTCATAAAACACTGAGAGGAAAAAGTGACGGTATTAACCTTTACTAGCTTTTTAAAAATCATTTTCTTTGTGATAATGATTAATATTGGCTGTGAATGTCACTGGGATTGTTTTTTGTTCATATAAATATAAATGCTCTAGTTTTTTTTTTTCTTTTCTAAGTGTGGAAGGAACTCTGTCGATAACACTGCAGCTGTCAATTAATTGTTAAGCGTCCTACCAGATTAGCACGTCGTCCAATTGCCTGCAGAATGACCGGAGACAATAAATACATTTAGTCAATAAAACAGCAAAGCACCATGGGAGGACAGGGAGATAGGTGTGGGTTGAGACATGAGCCAAGGTGCCAACATCATAAGCCCAACCATAAACTCAATTTGAGTTATGGCTTTACACTCTCGTCTTATCTGAATTTACTCAATTAAAGGAAGGGACGAGGAGAGGGGGAAAAGTGTGGCATCTTTCAAAAACGAGGAAAGGAAAGAAAAAAACACAGAAGATCGCTGTCCTCACAAAAACTGTTTGTCATTCAAGCAAATCACATGTGAGATCTACTATTCTTGTCCTCCTTTTCTTCAAACACCAAGACATGTCCTGTTCTGTCAACGACTCAGTCACACTTAGTTGGGTAACAGAAACAGGACTAATGCCTGGACTGCAGAATAAAGACGAATAGATAAGGGGGGCCCGAGAAAGAGACAGGAAAGAAGGACTGTCGTGAGTTATGAAGCAGTACCCAGGGGGTTAATTTCTCACCAGCAGTTTTCATACGTTGTACATACTCAATAAAGCTGGCGTCTGGCCCCTGCCAGCCAGTAGCATGCTAGTTAAAAGTGAATACGTTTATGGCCGGTGTAGGCCCTCATACATCAAGGAGCAGTTTGTTTAGCCAGCAGGATGACAGGGTACAGTAACATGGGCAGGGCTGTAGAATGGCTACAGCTGTGATCAATGGGGGATTACAGGAAAGATGGGGGTCTCAGTCCATGTGTGTATGTGAGGAAGAAAGAGACATCAAAGCATGTTTTTAGCTCAGAGATTAATAGCAATTCCAGCATTTGATCTAAGTGATTTTTCCTCTATTTGAAGAATGCCTTTTTGAAGCTGTAAATATTGAAAACACCCCTCTCGACAAAGCTCACAGTGTGAAGGGATTTTTTTCTCTCGAGTATTGATGAAAGCTTATGGGCTCCAATCTAAAGTTTAAAACTGCCGAATGTTTCTTTCTCGCTGTAATACCCGGTCTCCTTTTCTTTCTAAATGCATTACAGTTAAAAGGTAAACTTGATAAATTTGATCTTGATTCATGCTCAATAATCCAGGTAGAAAAATCCAACAAAGTTGCCAGGTCCTCAGGACGGTTTCTTTGTGTTGTAACGTTTCGTCTTTCATCCAAAGAATTCATCGGTCCGAGGAGCCACAACAAACTCAGTCTTATAAATAGCACCTTCTCATAGTGGGTCAACCAGTTTGATGGTTCTCTGATGGTTTTTGGAGTCAGTCATCTCCCCTACCGACTCGTTTGAGGCAGTCATGGCCAAAGTGGTTCAAAAGATCTTGATCCATGCACATCTGGTTGACCCACTGTGTGAAGGTGCTATTTATAAGACTGACTTTGTTGTGACTTCTCGGACTGATGAAGTCTTTTGGATGAAAGACAAAATATTTCAACAAAAAGAAACTGCCCACAGAACTTGATAAATTTTATTTATTTTATTTTACTTCTACAACTGATTATCTTTTGGAGCCAACCCAGTTCAAGATGGCTGCCACAGCCAAATGACCTTTAAAAAAATCACAAAAATGGCTATAACTCAGTTCATTTTGCAGATACTGAGCTAAACTTTGGTGTGGTAAGAGCTGAGACAGATGGCCAACATATTCTTAATGTTTATAGACTGTTTAAGATGTTTGTTAAAAATGTTGGTAATTATTATCTACTGTCAACTGTTGATAAAACATGATCCTTTTTGGAACCAATCCATATCAAGATGGCTGCCACAGACCTACAACCTTAGAAAACCCAAAACAGCTGTTTCAGTCTGTTTTACAGATGGGCTATCAGATGGGCATATTGTTGCTGAGTGCCATTCACAGCACATAATTTGAGTGACATCTCACAATATTTCAAAATTCATGCTCATTAATCCAGGTATAATCCAATAATGTTCAGTCAGGTCATCAGAACGGTTTCTTTTGTTGCTGAGACGTTCCTTCTTTCATCCAAAGGACATCTTATCACCAGCAAACTGTTTTTTTTCCCACTCTGGGAGTGAGTTGTTTGTGGGAATCAGTTTGTTTGGTGGCTCTTCAGACTGAAGAAGTCCTTCGGATGAAGGACAAAATGTCTCAGCAACAGAAGAAACCATCTGAACATTGTTCACAATAGTATGTTCACAACAATATAAAAAAAATTGACCAAAGCAACTTCAACTCTGTAAGTTGCCAACATAAGACGATCTAACTTTAAAAGTCTACCACAAAATGTGGTGAATAACATCCTTAAAGGCATGCTAGGCCTTTCATTTTAAAAGTTTCTCTAGCCTCAAACTCTTGGAGCTTTGTTTCTACGACTACTCACATCCTTCCTTCTCACAGTTATTCTTGAGTGAATTCCCAACCCCTCCTTATCTTCAGTCCATCCTTGCACCAGTCTCCACCGTGCACTGGTCCAGCTGATCGTACCATGCTGCTGAAGACAATAACCCAGTGACAGTGTGAGCGCATGTGTCTATAAGGATGCAAACAACAGGCTCATTATTGCTTGACCATGAAAAGGACAATAAACTCTGTTCTCATTTGTTCTCTGTGGCCTGCAGATTTGCACCGAGCCAGTTAGTTAAGAGAGACCGTGCAACAGACAGATGGAGACAAAGACAGATTCAGAAAACTATAAATAGATAAAAAGGGAGACAGGAAAGCCCAGGTAGATAGGTATAAGAAGCAAGCCCCATCATCCAAGACTGCTTCCATTCCCCGACAACAATAACTCACTTTTCTCGCTCCTGGAGAGGGAAAACAATAAGATATAACAATTGGCAAATGGCTGAGGCAGGCAAAGCATTACAAATGAAATGTAACGTTGTTACAGTTTGGATATAATGAATTATGAGGATAAGCGGGGATCTGTAAAATTGCTGTAGCGATTTACCAAGGTTTCATTTTTCAACTGTATTGAATTATGGAGAATTGGCCTCAGTCAGCTGCAAAATACAAGACGGGGAAAAGGAGGATGATTCACCATTACATCCTGTGTGTGTCTGTGTGTGATTGTTTAGAAGTGTGTAAAATATCTGACTGTTTATGTATTAGTATTTTTATACGGCAGTATCTGTTTTGCATGTATAGTTGTCTGCATATCTCAAAAACTGAATGTGTGTGCATCTCCCTCCAGACCTGTTGAGGGCTTTCTCTTGCTCAGTCCGCCACACATGTGATAAATGTCCCTTATCGCCTCTGTCATTGTAATAGTGCCACAACAGGCCCAGAGAGAGACAGAAAGGGGAGAGAAAGAGGGATGAACCGAGAGATGGGAGAGAAGAGAGGATGAGGGTTAAGGTAAGGGGGTGTTTAAAGAGTCAAAAAAAGAGAGAGTGGTTAGGGTAGGAGAAGAGAGGAGAGAGACGGAGGTATGGAGAGGTGGAATGGGGATAGCTGGAGTTATCAGCCGGTCTTGTAGGGGAAGAATGTGCATCAAGCTGCCAATCATCTGGCCTGAAAATTGCTCTGAGATTTGAGTCCCTAGACGGTGAATGTGTGTGTGTTTGTGTGTGTGTATCCAGAGACAGAGAATCCAAAGACTCTGTCGTCTCTGTGCTATTACGGCCCCCATCCTTCCACCCATCCCCTCATCCGACCATCTAACCCTCGTTTCTTTCTATGTTTGTGCGCCTCAAACTAAAAAAAAAAACACTTGTCTGTCACTGTCGCTAAAACCTGCATTCAGGTTCTCTGAAGCACTGCTGTCATCTGTGGCACCGGCTATTACAGGAGAGAAGGAGACACAGAGAAGACGAGTGGAAGGGTGGTGGGAGGAATGGGAAAAAACGGCGAAGAAAGGAGAAAAGAGAATGGAGGTTAATGTGTGAGCAGAAGCCATTTCAGTCTCTTTAATTTTCTATTGATTTTAGCAGCAGACTTGTCGCCTCAGTCCTGTGTGTGTGTGTGTGAGTGTGTGTGAGACACCCTCCAAGCTGTCTCCATCCATAAAGATATCTGAGTAAACAAAAGTGGAGACAACCTAATTACTGCTGCGCATAAAAACTGCAAATACCCAAACACGCTGGTTTAAATTGTTCAAAATGTTTTGTGCAAGTGAACCTGTTCTGTCAAAAGGTGGAGAAAAGAAAGAAGCCCTAACGTTTACACCACTCTGAGTCCACGTAGTGTCATTTAAAAAAAAAAAAAAATAATAATCAAATTAACAGAGCCTAAATAAATACCTATAACAAACAGTAAACAATCCACAACAAAATACAGAACGGAATCTATAAAAAATGAAATAAAAGAATACATTTTGAGTGAATAAATGACAGAAGTGATGATGAGCAAACAACAGGACCAGAGATGGGAACAAAAAAACAAACCAGAGAACAGAATACAGTTAAATAAAGGGGATATTACAATAAATATAAAGATCAAGGTAAATGTATTACATTCTAACATAAAACACAAAAATAAAGCACACCAAAAATCATGAATCAATTACTTATTATTATATAAATATTAGTTTTTAATCATTATATGTTTAGCTAATTAAATAAATGTTTTATCTGATTCAGTACTTGACTGGTCACTAAAGCAGTTTGAGTCTATCTTTTACATAAACCTTTTAGAAAACTGTTTCTTGCACAAAAATATGACATTTCTTTGTAAAACATTCAATTGTTTTCCAGATATGAGTCAAAATCACACATTTATCAATAAAACACATAATTGATTGAAATTCATTAACATTTGAAAGTATTGTTTAGACTGTGGTGAAGCATTTAGTGCAGCAGAAAAGGCTCAGCGAGAGCAAAGTGTTGTGAAACATCCCCCTCTATTGGACAACACGGCCGGAGAGTGCAGGAGAGACTGGATGGAAGGAGGATGGAGGGAAGGAAAGAGGAAAATGTCTGATAGGTAAAGTTCAGTAGAGCAAAGAGATAAGAGATTGATACAAATCACAATGATGCCCATTTGTGGCTCTATAATGCTTGACAAACACACACACACACACACACACACACACACACACGAGTCTCATCTTTGATGCCATACCCTCGTCTCACAGACAGAATCTTTTGCTTCGTTCATGTAAAAGTTTCCCTCTCTGTATATATTTTAGAAACGTGTTTTCTCAAACGGAGCCAGACAACTGTCTGGGGGCAAAAAAGCAATAAACACAGTCTGAGCCACATTATTTCTATAACTTTATTTTTTAACATCTCTTTTTCCAGTCAGTGTGGGTAACAGTCATTTATCTGTAAATGTTGTTTGCGTGGGTTTTTGTTAGAAAACAACAACAAATATGCTGTTTTAAAAGCATGTTTCATGACTAGTTTTTGAATTAATCTTTCTGAAGCTCTTACAGTTTGTGAAAATGTTCTAATCATTGGAAAAGCATCGTGGTCTGGTCTAGTTTGAAGCATAAACGGACCACCGTAAGGCCTCCTTCACACTGGATGAAGATCCTGCTATGATAGGAAAAACACACAGAACGAATGAATTGTCTCTCCACGGTTATGGTGAGACCTTATTGTGCATATTTAAACGCAGGGGGCTCCTCATTATGAGTGATAGGTCATGGGGGGTGTTGAGCATACCCAAAGCTTCTGTAGTGATCATGGTGCTTCATCATTATAAAGGCTGCATACTGATGTTTAAATAGAGTGGTGGCAGCACATCCATGACCCAGTGTCCATGTGCAATGATGTGGCTTGATCTTTAGCATTTAAGTCAGGACAGACCATGACGACATCATACCTGGACTAAGATCATGATCCTAACAAGGTTGCGATACATTTGGTGATAGCATCTTGCTAGCCTAGTGTGATTTTCTAGTGTAGCTGAATTCTGAGAGTGTGATGTCAGGGCACAGCCCAGGGGGTGGTGTAATTTTCGGCATGTGCAGTAGTGTCATAAAGTTACTGTGTTTCTGAGGGATAGAGCCGGAGACTATTGCAAGAACACAGAAAATAGCAGGGAAAATGTATATTTACCAAGTACTGAGAGTGCAGTACCATGAATGCCTTCACAGTGAAGGAGTTTTTCAGATTTTGCCATACGCCAACCACATTTTAATAAGTTGTGGAGTGTAGCAGGGACATGATCCTGGTGAAAAGTGTTTTTGTTATATCATTCAATATGGAAATTCCACACAACCAAACAACAAAATGTTGCATGACTTGGACATTAAGCCACAGTCATTTTTCCAAAGGTGACTGATTCTTTTTTTAACACCTAAAGACGACACAAAAATTCACAACCATCAACTAACAGTTAATCCATTATGTTTACCCGCTTCTTCCTTTTTGGGTCACGGGGGTCACTGGTGCCCATATCCAGATATCACTGTGTGAGAGGCGGGGGGACACCCTGGACAGGTCTCCAGTCCATCACAGGGACACATGGAGACAAACAAGACAAACAACCATTCACTGTCTCACTCACACCTAGAGACAATTTAGAGTTACCAGTCAGTCTAACATGCATGTTTTTGGTCTGTGGGAGGAAACTGGAGTACCTGGAGAAAACCCACGCATGCACGGAGAGAACATGCAAACTCCACCCGGCCAGGATTCGATCTGGCAACTTTCTCACTGAGAGGCGACAGCTCTGCCAACTGCGCCACCGTGTCACCCCTAACAGTTACAGCCATTACAAAACACTTTAACTAGACCAAACTTTACAGTCTGAGCAAATTCACCGCATGAAAACTGACTTTTGTTCTCATCAAACCCATTTCATCAGATGCCAACAGATTTTTTTTTTTAATGCAAAAAGTTTGGTTTTGTGTGCGTTTGATTTCTATTCCGGTGACACTCCTGAGAGACGGATAATATAGCAGACAGATAGATAGATGGAAGGGCAGACTGCTCCCCTTGTATGAAGGATTATCCCCTATCCTCTGTTTGTGACAAGAGCTGATAAGGGCCTGTGAGGAGAGGCAGCAAGAGGCTGAGAGGGCCAGACACACATCCCACACACACTCACACACATATAATCCACAGTGAGAAAGATATCAATCCGTCATTTAGAGCCAGGGATTGTGTGAGAGGAAATAGGTTCTCCTCAATTGCTGACAAGCTGACATACACACACACCTGCAGCATCGGCTGTGCAAACGTCTCAGGAGGTTTCTCACTTAAACAGCCTGTTGGAATGACTGTTCAGTTCCGTCTACTTATCAGATTTACATTTGGCTATTGTTGCTCCTGACACTGTATGTTTGTTTGCTGCTTTTAGGTCTGAATTACATTAAAATCCTTGATTGAAACCCATAAATCTAACGCTCAACAATGCACTGTTTGTTTTTTCACAAAGAGCATAAAAACACAGTTTTTGTACAATACCAAAAACATTTTTAAGGATCTAAATCAAACCAAATCTGAAGTGTATTGAGAGGATTTGGTGCTGCTAAAAAAGAGATCCCTCTTCTTATCTTCTGTTTTATACAGAGAAACGTGTAACAATTGCGGTTATACCCAGATACCATTGAAAACAGAGACCAAGACTCTGAATTACAGTTTTTATTTACAAGTGGTAAATTGTACAACAAGCCAGGGAGTGAACTGGAACCCTGAAGAGCAAAAAGATGACTAGTGGTCTTGTAGGCAGCGCTGATAATTTTATTGTTGATTTTCTCACATTGGAGATTGGAGTCGGTTTATTTGGGAGTGCTCCAAACGGTTCCAGGTGACGAAGGTGTACGTCTGAAAAATGGCAGGCGATAGGCAAGTGGTAGGAAGGTGAGGAGGCACAGAGGAGCTCGAGGTCTAACAGAGGAGGATTCAGGAAACAGGAGGACATCAGGGATTAATCGCTGGAGGCACAGAGAGAATACAAAGTCATTAGTATTTGGTTTCAGACATGAGTAAAAGGCTAGAACAGACCTACTGTTGGCAGGTACTGCTCCAGCGCTGACCAGATGTCCTCTGCAGCCTTTCATGCTCCTCATGCTCATCAAGCTGATGATCCTCAGGTGCTGCTGATTAGAGTCTGGCTGTGGGTGCAGGAGCTGGCAGATCAGAACTCCCACAAAAAGTCATGTCAGAGGAGGATAGGAGGGACATAGAAAGAGCTTGAGTTCTATGATCAAATTCTCAGTGTCTGTTCACCTGTTAGTTACAAAGACAGAGTCCAGTAAGGAGAAGGGGAGAGTTTGAGAACTTGTTAGTGGCAGAAAAAATGTTGCACTGTAGATTTTTTCTTTGTGATCTTGTCAACTTGACAGCATCACTTGAGGGATGTATGCATGCCCATGTATTTATCACTTTATTTGCATTTATTTAAGAGTCAATGTGGAAGGTGGGCATGTGACTGGAAGGTTGCCGGTTCAACTCCTCAGACAGACAACATCAAAATGTGAGTGGGAAAGATGAATCACCCACATCTGCCTCCACACTCATTTGCCCCACTCTGGGCCCTTGAGCAAGGTCCTTAACCTCCACCATCTGCTCCCCCGGGCACCCTAGATGTCAGCTCTCTGCACACAGAGGGCTGTGGTAGCTCGGTGGTCTGTGGTTGCATCAGGATGGGCAACCGACGTATAAACAATTGCCAAGTCTTTGTGCGACTTAGCTCGCTGTGGTAGGAGCAGCCAAAAGAAGAAGAAAAAATTGATTCATGGTGTACTTGATGTGTTTTTTCCATGGCAGAAAACCCTGAAATCAAAAATATTTTCCTGATTTAGAGGAAAAAAAGAAATACTTTATGCCTATTTGCTCTCAACTTGGTGTAAATGTCTAATTTCTGAGTATCTTATAAAATGTTTACTTGGTTAAATGAGTGTTTCTCAGCAAAACAGCATAATCAGAAAGAGTTTGAAGGTCAATAGAAACATTTTTATTGATGATGTATCATGTACTGTAAATACTGTAAGAAGCCCAGGTGATTAAAAGCTGAATTCAGTCTTTAAATAAAACCATATTTTTGACAACTGAAACCTATTTCCAAACTTTGATGATTCTTTGGGTGGAATTGAGAATAATTAGATTCTTTATTTCCAATGTTATATTCCTTAACAGTTATGATGTCACTGTTTTGTCAAACTTTAAAAGGAAATAATTGTGTATGCTTGTCTCAAACAATAAAGAAAAAAAAACTATGAAAAGAATCAACAGCTTTGAGAAGGTGAATGAGTGGAAAGGAGTAAAGGAAATAAATATGGTTTGAGTTGGACAAAGACAAAACGTCTCAGAGATGTGGAGAGGAGGGAGGCTGTGTGTGGCTCCTGCATTGCTGAGCTGCAGGTTAGGTGGCAGAGCCATTTGGCAAAGGCTCTGGTGCTAGACTTGATGGATGGGACAAACTGCAGGCTCTTCTCTCTTGTAACTTAAAAATCATTAAGCCTTTTACACGTCTATGCAGATTTTTATGGCCACCTCAGACAATCTGCTGGCGATCCTGTCTTCAGATCAGCAGGATGGGAAAGGCTGGAGAGATGACATCACTCACACCACAACTTTATGCTTTATCTTTTAGGAGATTGTGGATTTTTAAAGCATTTATTTAATTTTTAATGGATTAATACATTTTTAATTGTTATATTTGGGCTTTAGGTGTAACTGTTACTGTTTGATTTGCTATGGTTTTTGTTATATGGGATTTGCGCTCACAACACAGCCAAGTTTTAATTAACATTTCATAAACTTACTTTGTGATTAGCTACGCACACTGTAAAAACTGATACATGGATTTAGGCTAACAAAGAGACAGGGTTGATGTCAGCAGTTCATACCAACATTTGAAGCAAACATATTGCTTGATGTGCATTGTGCAAAGTATGTGTTGGAGATAAAGCTCAGCCACAATCATGCCTAATGTTGGCTCAAACTATGTAAAACTGACTGATTTAAAGATATGTATATGGATCTAACATATACACTAAGATATGCGCTAAACAGTATGCTAAAAGGTCTAAGATATACACTATAATGTAAAAGAATACGGTGTAACAACAGCAGCTCAAACATGAGTCTGTGTGAGTAGATGGGTATGAATGAATACAGCAGCATGAAATAATCAGCAGCATGAAATAATCAGCAGCATGAGATCAGCAGCATGGCTAATCAGCAGCACAGATGAGTCACTTATCACCAATCAAAGTGGCATTGCAGTGTTGTTGTTTTCCTTACAGTGATTATTCTGGTAAGAGATTCATGAGTCTAACAGCTTCAGGGTAGAAGCTGTTCCTCAGTCTAGTGGTTCTACACTTAGTTCTTCTCAACCTCCTGCCTGAGGGGAGCGGGGCAAAAAGTGTGTGTGCTGAGTGAGTGGGGTCCTTCATGATGCAGGTGGCCCTCTTCCTGTATTTGGCGGTGTAGATGTTTGTGATGGTGTGGAGACTGACCCCAACAGTCTTATGCACAGTATATATTGGGAATGACTCCCAGCTACTTAAAATACACATTTTAGCTCAAGATTTGAAAACCTGGTTGAGTTATAATATTTTTTGTGTTTGCTAGTCAGTTAGCTGTGGCACTCATCTTGAATAGTTTGACTTAATTAGGTATAGATGTAAATCTACTGATTACTCTGAGAGTTTCACTGGTCCATGAGATATATTGGCATGCAAACAAACAAACAATCACAGACGTGAGCAAAACCGTTACTGCTTCATGCCTTCAGCGGCAGCGGTAACTATAACTATCCTCTTTTATAATATAGAAATTAGAGTAAAATCAGTAAAATCAGAAATTAAGCTCTGCTGCAGGTTTCCAATCTGTTGTTTGACTTTTTTCAGTGAATTAAAGTCAAATTCAAGTTGATCCAAAAATGCTTTAAATTCACATTATTGTCCTTCAGTGTTGTGGTTGTGACACAGGTAAAAACAGTTCAAATACACAGCAGGTAATCTGGTGTTGAGAGGACAACTTGACATTGATGTAAGGTTTTAATCTGCTGCCCTTCTTTTCCTGACACATTTCTGCACAGTGAGGAATAACCTGGAGATACACATCAAATGTCTTAACAAAGGCTTGTTAGCTGACATAAACTTACTCAGAAAATACTGCTCATGCACAGACAAAAAATTTATTTTATTTTTTTTGGTTTTTAGTTAAATAAAATGTTTTCTTGGCAGCATGGTGGTGCAGTTGGTAGAGCTGTTGCCTCTCACTGACAAGGTTGCTGGATCAAATCCCTGCCCAGGGCCTTTCTACATGTTCTCTCTGTGCATGCATGGGTTTTCTCCGGGTACTCCGGTTTCCTCCCACAGACCAAAAACATGCATGTTAGACTGATTGGTAACTCTAAATTGTCTCTAGGTGTGAGTGAGAGAGTGAATGGTTGTTTGTCTCGTACATCTCTATGTGTCTCTGTGATGGACTGGAGACCTGTCCAGGGTGTACCCCACCTGGCACTCAGTGACTGCTGGTTATGGGCACCAGTGACCCCCGCAACCCGAAAAGGAAGAAGTGGGTAAAGATAATGGATGGATGGAGATTTTCTCTTTTTGTTTTAAAAGGCAATCAATGTCAATATATTCCAGCATGTATGACAGGGTGAGTGGTTCTGTACTGCACTCCTAATTTTATCAATAACAAAAAGTGTACGTCTGCACATCCATCCATCCATCCATCCCTCCATGACTCCTGTCCTGCCTCCACAGGCTGCTTCATCCACTGTTAGGATTCAATTAACACAGTGCAGGCAGCCACGGCACCCTCATTAAAGCTAATTAGTTAAAACATCAGCCAATCTAGCGTTAATTGGCTTTGGTAATTAATTCAGCTGCCAGACCATATGAAAGCAGCAGGGAGACAGATAATGAGAGGCAACGAAGGGGGGGCTGAAAAAAATTTGCAATGGTATACAGGCACAAAAAGGATTAAATACATAAAAAATGTAAAAAATTAAAAATGAAAAGATAGACAAAACATAGGAAAACCTTATACAGTTATGTATCACTGAAAATATTTTACAATCAGTTAAAAGTGTGGACTAATAAAGTTGTTAAACTCATGAAGCTGTCAGTTCAAACATGACACAAATACTGTTTGATCAAATGTGGCTACTTTTATGGAAATTTCACATTCAAATTGGACTATACAATCAGAAACGTGAATTTTTCTTAATCATTTTTCTTAAGTCTAACAAATATACTCAGCTTAACAACATGTATAAAAAAAACATGCAAAAATGATTAGGGTTGAGTCAGGGTGTCCATTTACAACTTGCTGATGTCTGTTTGACGGGATGTTCCTGTCGTGGTCAGACGCCTATGAGATGGAAACGTGTGCTGACGGGGCTTTACACACCTCTCTTCGTTAGCTGCCCATCCTCCTCCCAACAGCTGAGGAAGGAGAAAACAAGATAATTAATCAGCAGGAAGAGGGTCAGTTGAGGCTAAAGCAACTTCTTTTTGTGAGTTGTAATTGCACACTGGCACAAACATCAACAACAATGCAGTAAATATGAAAGATTAGGATTTGTTTATTTAAAAGGCACAAAATCCTTCTTTTTTTATTTTTACAAAACTGTTGCATCATTTAAATAATTAAACAAAAAGGTCAGGACTTCAAGTCTTCACACTTAAAAAAAAACTGTAAACTATTACAAAATTGTTTGTTTTCTGACTTGTGATTTACTGGAAGTGGAAAGAGTATGAGGAACTAATATCTTAACTGTTGTACATGGCTGTTTGAACAAACTCGGTTTGGATACTGGATTGATGAGCTAACAAGTTCAAAATGTTACTAGAACCTCCTTCTTCCACCTGCGTGATCTCAATAAAATTAGAAACATCTTATCTAAAAATTGTGCAGAAAAACTGGTTCATGCACTTGTCACGTCTAGACTGGACTGTTGCAATGGTTTATTATCTGGGTGTCCAAATATTTCTTTAAAAAGTTTTCATTTGATCCACAATGCTGCTGCCAGAGTCTGTAGGAGAGATCATATCTCTCCAGTTTTAGTTTCTCTCCATTGGCTCCCTGTCAAATCCAGAACTGAATTCAAAATCTTATTTCTAACCTACAAAGCTTTCAACAACCTAGCTCCATCTTATATTCAAGATCTTATTGTTCCATATTTTCCTAACAGAGCACTTCGCTATCAGACGGCAGGCTTACTCACGGTTCCTAGAATTTCCTAGAGAAGAATGGGAGGAAGATCTTCCAGTTATCAGGCTCCTCTCTTGTGGAACCAACTTCCAGTTTCTGTCTGTGAGACTGACACTTTGTCCAGTTTTAAGACTGGGATTAAGAATTTCCTTTTTGATAAATCCTATAGTTAGGGTTGGCTTGTTGTGTTGCCTTAGTCTTAGACTACTGGAGGACAAATTGACCCCATTTCCTTAAATGAATTGTTAAAATTGAATAGTTTTCATTTGATACTATTTCTATCCTAACATATGATTCTTGACCTGCCATTGTGTATCTGTTCCTCTCAAACCCAGCCGGTCGAAGCAGATGTCCGCTTGTCCTGAGTCTGGTTCTGCTAAAGGTTTCTTCCTCATGAGGGAGTTTTTCCTTTCCACTGTCGCCTTCATGCTTGCTCAAGATGAGAGTTCTCGATAGAGTTAACTCAAAGCAGCCTGCTCCTCAGATAAATAGTGATGAATTATTATTTTTATATATGAATGTTTCTGTTCAGTGCCCTGAGATGACTTCTGTTGACTTGGCGCTATAGAAATAAACTGAATTGAATTAAAACTGTTTCAAACTACTTAATACTCTAAAGATATTACGATCAAAAGTTAATAATAAAAAAGAAAAACGTTTGAAACTGGCCCTGTTCAGACTGGTCATTAGTTCATAAGTTCAGTCAATACCAATTGTTACTAATTATTAGTAAAAAAGAAAGTTATTTAGGTTATTCAAAACATTAGTTACATCCTTTGCTAAAAGCAATACTGACACGTGACATGGGGCTTTAGATTAAACTTGTTCTGGTTGTTGAGCAGAGACTGGGCCTGTGGGTCACTGCTTGGTTAATGCTCCATTAATTTACTTCTTCCTCCAGCATCACTGCCTGAATCAAACACACACCTCCGCACACGCTGACAAGGTGACTGATTGGATAAACAGCTGTCAGACGCTGGAGATAACCTCACAACTATCACGCTTCTGCCTCTGAGACAGACACAAGCACGGTCCCGAGGGTAACAGCCGCATGCTGACACATGGACAATTAATCAGTTTAAGCAGCTGATTATTTATGATGTATATTTTTTTATGTTCTGGGCTTTTCTTTTAACTCAGTTCCTCACAATTCTTTGTCTTGAAAACTTATTTTAAATCTAAAATCAAGGCAAGGAAATCTTGAAAATGCTATTTGCTGATCATAAACATTTTTCCAGTGACAGAAAAATTGACCGCGATAAATCGGAAAATAAACACAGTTTTCCATTTTACACTTTACTAACCTTCCTTCTTGTTCAGGCACAGACATTTTCTGAATCTCCTGACGTAAACAGCAAACATAGCTCCGCTAACACACACACACGCGCGCACACCTTTCCTCTTCAATCCTTCAATCCGGCCATCTCTTCATCCCTCCTCTCTACAGAGCCGACATTTCATTTGCTTTTCTAAAAGTGACAACCCCAGGGAGCAAGGGAGGGATAGTGAAAGAGCCTGGTGATGAGTTTTGAGCAGGGTGTGGAGGAGTGCTATTTAAAAGCGCAATGCATCATTGTCAGGGAGTGGGTCTTTACACACACACACACACACACACACGGATACAGGAAATGCACACATGCACCAAAGCAGTAACGCAAAGCAGACCTGGTGGCAAACTGGAGTTGACCCCCGTTCAATTTCATCAAATGTCCTCTGGATGAGCCACACAGCCTCACCCATGCACGCGCACACACAAAGGCAGAGATCAGTGTCTGGTCTGCTTAAATCACAGCTCACTTAAGAAAAAAACGTATCACTTTCACGTGCACACACACACACACAACTTCCCATTCATGTTAATACGGCCTCTGGTTTTAGGCTCGGGGCCTCATATTTGCCATTATGGAGATGATGGCTTTACGGACCCCCTCTCACCTCACCTTACGTCGGCTGAGGAGAAGACAGGGAAGAATCAAAATGAAGGTTGACACCTCCGGGGGATTTATTTGATTGTGGATGCAAGGCAGTGTCATTCTGGAAAAGAAGGGGGAGAAAATGTGGCAGAAGGACGAGGAGGCCTGGCCCCTCAGGCTAAGTGAAAAGAAGACGGGGAGAAGATGGTGGGAATGAGAAAAGAAAGAAATTAAGGACAGCAGAAGCAAAAAAAAAGATTGGAGGTGGGTATGGGAGGGGCAGAGGAGCCCCACTTTGCCTCTCGTGAATCAAATCAAATTCCCCTTATCGCACATTATTTGAAGAGGTTATCGGGTGCGGTAATGCGGTTACGCACCGGGCCGCGGCTGAGAGATTTCCTTGTTTACCAATGTTGGCGGGTGTTATAGCTAACCAGCAGGGAAGGGGAGGAGGAAAAGGGTGGGGGAAGAGGGGTGGAGGACACAAAACCAGGGGTAGCAGGCATGCACTTGATGCATGCCGGAAAACTCATGCAGAGAGGAACCGGTGTGTGCAAAAGGAGAAGACAGTTGTTCAAGGACAGAAAAATAGTCCCTACATGTGAACTCTTTCTAATTCCATTTAGGAAATGTGCTTGTGTATTTTGCCAGTGTGTTCTTTGCAGTGGTTGTGTGACTGTCGCGTGCAAAAACACACTGCACTTGTGCCAGCCCATAAATATGGCCCCTCACTTATCTGACTCTTATGGTTGTGTTTAAATCCAGTTTACATGCTCAGCACTCATTAGCTGATTGTGTGTATAATTTACAAGTCCTCTAAATTCCTTACAGAAGACATAAAATAAAAAGATAACAGTCAAGTGCATGGAAAGTCAAGTGTTCCCGTTCTTTCTTTGAACGGGAAAAGCTGAAGCCAGCATTTTGGCTTCTTTAAGACAGTAGCCCAAACCTCACATTTCCGATTTCACTGGATTCCAGTTGTGAGGCAAAGTTCAGTGAACATCCACATCCTGAGGGGCGGCAACGGTGGGTGAGATAAAAGTGACGAGATGACACACAATACAGGTAGTTAATGCGATTAGGACCCACAGAGTTGTGAGCACATGCTTGCCTCTTAGCCCATTGAGCCGTGAGGACACACCAAATGGTGTTTTAGCTCTGGGCCCATTGAGAGAGAATATTGAGCTGACAATCCTCGTCTTCAATGAAGGTGGCCTTTTACCTTGGCCCATTGTAGTCTGTGACTAGGAGCCCGCACTATCTAGCATCTATTGATTCCCACTTCATCTGGACCTAAGCAGCAGAGGGAGCGAGGAGAGAGACCATGGGAAACTGAGAGGGAAAAAAGGTTCAATATGAAGTAAAACGCTCCTTAAAGTGTTAAAAGGGATTGAACTAGCTACATGATGGCAGGCATTTAACACATTCTCCTCTGCTTTTTGTGCTACACAGTCACGGAAAGCAGAAGTACATTTTATAAAACATGACTGCTGCAAGAGAGAGAAAAAATGAAAGAGTCAAAATGTAAAAAGGAAGCAATAATAAAGTACGACAAGGAACAGAGAAAATAAGGATGCAGTGGCTGCAGTGACAAGTAGAGATTAGGAAGTTTACAAGGACAGGAGAAGGGGAAACATCAGAAATGCAAGGAAAGGAGAAATGGGGAGAAAAGCATGGCAACATCTCTTTATTCCTCACTTTTCCAAATGACCTGGCACCCTCCTCCTCCTCACCATCTGTTGTGCGTAATGGCCCATGGTTGCTTGTTTATGTGACTTTTCTTGTTATTCAAAGAATCTAAAAGACTGGCCAAAGACATATTTATTTTAAGGGCAGCGTGGAGGTGTATTCAGCACTGTCACCGAACAGTAAATATATCTAAATATTAGCTGACTTTTTATCGTGTGGAGTTTGCATGTTGTCTGTGCATCAGTGGGTCTTTTCTTGCGTTTTTTTTTCCAGATACTCACACAGTCCTGATAAATAAAATACAAAGTTAAAGTACTTACTTCTCATTTCTATCTTTGAATTATCTTTCACTGAGGACCAGACTTAACTTTTTATAGATTTTTTTAGAAACCGTCCAGATGACCTGACTGAAAATTGTTGGATTTTATACCTGGATTATTGAGCATGGACTTTGGTGGGGTTTTTTTTAAATACATAAATACATACACACACACACACACACACACACACACACACACGCACGCACACACATGTGTATATATATATATATATATATACAGTATATTTTTATAATACAGTGGTGATTGAAAGTTTGTGAAGCCTTTATAATTTTCTATATTTCTGCATAAATATGACCTAAAACATCATCAGATTTTCACACAAGTCCTAAAATTAGATAAAGAGCGACCAATTAAGCAAATCTTATAAAAAATATTGTACTTGGTCATTTATTTATTGAGGAAAATTATCCAATATTACATATTTGTGAGAATTCTATGATTAAGCTTCGACTGCTATTAAAGCTCACTTTGATGGATCTCAATGAGAATGGCACATACTACATTCATGGTAAAAAGTAAAGAATATTTAGATTTGTCTGAAATGAGTACAAATTTAAAATTCATCAAAGTATACCAGTTTAAAAGTTCAACATGTTGAAACAGATTCCTAAACTTCAAAATATAATTATCGCCCTACTCTAGATTTCATATAGAAGATAGATGTGGCCACTGAAATGTTATATTTTACTGTTGTGACACTTCAGAGCTTGACATATAGTTAATTTGTTGCAATTTTCGTGACATTCCAGTGACACTATGCACATTTATTTTTAAGTAGCACTTAGTGTTTTATTCAAGCTACATTGCCTTAATAATGCATACTTGTGAGTGTTGAAACAGTTTAAACAATCCTTCTGTACAGTCATAAATAAATTAAAAATATATAATATTTGTTTGTTTTTGTCTTGAACAGTTTTGGAGACAGTTCCAAGAGGTCAGTCAAGGAACTGCCACTTTAGACTTTTATTTATTTATTTATTTATTTCATTGGCTTCATTTCTTCTCCCCATGCACAGAACAGCTGAAGTGTTAGGTCATCACTCCAGCAGCCAGTAAATAAATCAGACAGAGGAGCCAGGGCAGTCAGAGGATGTGTTTCCTGCCAGCTGAGTGATTCATTGTTTTGTGACATGAACAAAAGCAGCATCAAGTGGATCAAGCAGCTGGGATGTAAAAGAGGTGGTGACGGTACAAACGTAAGGAGAAAAGATAGAAAACAGACACAAAAATGAGAGATAGATGATGTAAGCCATGAAATATGGGAGGACTGAAAGAAAAAGAAAGAAACTTAGAAAGAGATGAGAGGACACATTAGAGGAGGTTTCAGGTCTGTATTCCATCACTACTGTCAGGAAGATGAACACCTCGCTCCTCTCCTGCAACCAAGTATCCATCCATCCCTCGTTAGCATCACCAGCTGATGTTTCACTCGGGAACCTCACCACTAAAAAGTCCTGTCAGACCTATTTTCATGTTGGTGTCTGGTCGTTTTCTCACCTCCCCCTCCCCTCTCACATCTCTGACTCTGATGCCTTCACAGGTCTTCCCAGGATTAAGTGCTCCCTTGTTGCACCACAGGGTGAGTGTGTTAGAGTTGTGAGGTCCAGAGCAGGACATGTGGGTGCATGTGTGTGTATGTGTGTGTGTCTTGTCCCAACATTAATCATCTTTAGGGAGCTGACAAGGTTGGTGTGGGACATCGCATCACATCAGCACCTCACTCCCTCTTCTCTTCTTCTCCTCCTCCTTCACTAGATTTATCTATCCAGGCCCCTCTCCCTATCACTCACCTTCCTCTTGGAATGGCTGACAGTATAAAAAGAAAGAAACAAAACAAAGGGGAAATGGAAGAGACATTGAGTGGGAATATGGAGGAAAGTCCAAAGGTCTGGAAATATTTAAAGAAGCACAAAGTGTTTTGATTTAACTTTTTTTGTATATATGTATGTATATATATATATATGTATATA
>NC_056506.1:24103872-24111275 GCF_014905685.2 Nematolebias whitei
TACATAGTTTTAGTTTTTGTGTGGCTGCAATTCTAATAAATTTTAAACTGCACAGTAGTATATGTGAAGGGATAATTCAGTTCTTTTGAAATTGGGATTTCTGGAAAAGTTATGAACAATGAATATCTTACCTGCTGTAGATAGATCCACCCATGACCGTTTATTTGAGGTAAATATTAATGTGATGGGGAAATTGACACCATGGAAAGGTTTACAGAATACAGTTTGCATTGAATTTAATAAAATTCCTGAGTTTGGACTTCAAAACAACAGCAATCCACTGGTGCCTTGGTCTTGGATCTATCTATGGTACTCATATTAGCCCCTTCCGGTCTGGTTAGTTAGGTGGAATTATGAAATTCATTCAATCTTTATTTATACAGGTTAGTCTCATTGAGTCACAAGGACTCATTTACAAGGACATAAAGAGAAATAAGAGAGAAATATTTATATTTAGGAAAAACGACCTTGCCTAAACAACTCCCAGATATACTTTACTTCACAGTGTAAAGAAAAATCAACGCCAAATATAAACCTTTGCTTTAGTTAACAGTTTACTCACCGAAGTCCATGCTCGATAATCCAGGTGAAATCCAACAATGTTCAGTCAGGTCATCTGGACGGTTTCATTTTTTTTTTTTTTTTGCCATGACATTTAATCCTTCATCCAAAGGACTTCTTCAGTCTGAGGAGCTACCACACAAACTGATCCCCACAAACAGCATACTCAGTAGTGGAAAAAAACAGTCGCTGGAGCTAAAATGGCCTCCGGGGCTGGTCCTCTCCCCCGTCAACCCCTTTGAGGCAGTCATGCCAAAGTGGATCAAAACACCAAAGTTCATGCTCAGTAATCCAGATAAAAATCCATCAACATTCAGTCAGGTCATCTGGACAGTTTTGTTTGTTGCTGAAACATTTCGTCCTTCATCCAAATGACTTCTTCAGTCTGAGGAGCCGAAATGTGTTTTTTTTTTCCTACTATGGAGTATGCTGTTTGTGGGAATCAGTTCGTTTGATGGCTCCTCAGATTGAAGAAGTCCTTTGTATGAAGGACGAAACATCTCAGCAAAAAAAGAAACCTTCCATGTGACCTGACTGAACATTGTTTAACAGTTTACTATTGTCTTTGATATAATTGTCATGATGTACTAGAAAAAAAGATCACTTTAAGACAACTGTTCTTTTCACACTCACTGATTTGTGTATGTTTATTATTTAACTGTTAATAGTTCATCCTTCCATCTATCCATCCATGATCTTCTGCTTGTTTGGAAGTTGGGTCAGGGGTGCAGCAGCTTGAGCAGGGAGGCTCCAACATCTCTTTCCACAGCCACCTCTTCCAGCTTTTCTGGGAGGATCCTAAGGCATTCCCAGGCCATTGGAGAGACATAGTCTCTCCAGCCTGTCCTGGGTCTTCCCTGGGGTCTCCTCCCAGTTGTACATGCTCGAAGCACCACCCTAGGGAGGTGCCCAGGGAGGTGCCCAGGGAGCATCCTTACCAGATGCCCAAATTACCTCAACTGGCTCCTCTTGATGTGAAGGAATAGGGGTTCTACACCGAGTCTCTCCCTGATGACTGAATTTCTCACCATATCTCTAAGGGAGAGTCCAGCTACCCTTTGGAGGAAGCGCATTTCAACCGCCTGTATCCATGATCTCATTCTTTCGGTCACTATCCAGAGTTTGTGATCATAGGGGAGGTTAGGAATGATGACCCACCAGTAAACAGAGCGCTTTGCCTTGCAACTCAGCTTCCGCTTCACCACAACAGACCATCACAGAGTCTGCAGTACTGCAGATGCTGCACCAATCCATATGTCAATCTCATGCTCCAATATTCCCTCACTAGTGAACAAAACCCCAAGATACTTGAACTCCTTCACTTGAGGCAGAACCTCACCCTCGACCTGAAGAGAGCAATCCACCCTTTTCCGGGTGAGGACCATAGCCGCAAATTTGGAGTTGCTGGTTCTCAGCCCAGCTGCTTCACACTCGGCTGTGGACCACTCCATTGAGAGCTGAAGATCACGGCACTACGATGCTAACAGGACCACGTCATCGGTAAAGAGCAGAGACAAAATTGTGTGGCCACCGAACCAGACTCCCTTCATCCTCTGGCTGCACTGAGAAACTCTGTCCATAAAAGTTATGAACCAAATCGGTGACAACAGGCAGCTCTCGCAGAGTCCAGCTCCCACCCTAAAGGGGTCTGACTTACTGCCAACGATGTGAACCATACTCTTGCACTGCTTGCATAGGGACCGAACAGCCTGTAGCAACGGGCCTCCAATCCCATACTTGTGTAGAACCCTCCACATTGTACCCCAAAGAACACAGTCGAACGCCTTCTCCAAGTCCACAAAACACATGTAGACTGGATGGGCCAACTCCCATGGGCCCTGAAGGGCCTCAGTGAGGGTAAAGAGCTGGTCCAGTGTTCTACAGCCAGGATGGAACCTGCTTTGTTCTTCCTGTATCCAAAGTTCGACCAGCAATTGCACTCAATTTTCCAGTACCCCTGAATAAAACTTACCAGAGAGACTAAGGAGAGTGATGCTCCGAATAAATGGAGCACACAATCCGGCCCCCCTTTTTGAAGAGGAGAACCATCACTCCAGTCTATCAATCTAGTGGAACTGCCCCCGATGTCCATGCGACTTTGCAAAGGGTTGTCAACCAAGACACGAACCAACCAACCATTGTCACACTCATTGATTTGTGCACCTTTTTTTTATTTAACTCTTAATAGTTATTTAGTCAGTTTTATAAAACATAACAAAATCTATGGTAGAATCTAGAATATACCTTCATGCAGTAAAAAGGGACACTGAAGAACGCCAGTTGTTTAAACAGTTTGAATGAGCGAAGTCCTGTAAAAGCAGCAACATTTTTGTGAGCGAGATCAAGCCAAAATCTAACTCATCAGTATTTTAAACACAATGTTACAATTGTATTTTATTTTTCAGATTTATTTTATAAACATTTATTTGCAGGGACAAGCACAGACACTAGGTAGAGCTAGAGCACCTGCCATTTGCCCTCTGGACTAGGCAAGTGCTTGTATTTATTTATATATTTATTTATTATGTGTTTGTTTTACAGTGGAAAGTGTGTGGCCTGTGGTGCCATTTCTGGATGAAAAAGTGTACAATATAGTGTAATACCATCCATCCATCCATTATATTTAACCCGCTTCTTCTTTTCCGGGTCGCGGGTGTCACTGGTGCCCATGTCCAACTATCATTGTGCGAGAGGCGGGGGGGACACCCTGGACAATTCTTCAGTCCATCACAGGGACACATAGAGACAAATATTCATTCACACTCTCACTCACACCTAGGGATTATTTAAAGTTACCAATCAGCCTAACATGCATGTTTTTGATCTGTGGGAGGAAACAGGAGTTCCTGGAGAAAGCCCACGCATTCACAGAGAGAACAAACAAACTCCACCCAGAAAGACCCCCAGCCAGGATTTGAACTGGCTACCTTCGCTCTGAGAGGCAACTGCTCTACCAACTGAGCCACCATGCCACCCTTACTGTAATACCAGTGACACAAAATGTGCCTTGTAATTGTGTGTGTGTGTGTGGGGGGGGGGGGGTATTAGTTGTCTCCTGATGAGTGCTCATGCTGACCGAGAAATGAGCAAAGATGTATTGAGAACTGCATACGTATGTACTGTATTTGAATACAGTTTTGTTGGTGTGTAAGAGGCAGAAACACCAGAGGTAGACCTCACACCTGACCTTTTGTGTTGCTAAGGTGACTGGCAGTCTAAACAGGATGTCCTGGCTGAAGCAGAGCCTTTTGTTCATGGGCTAAAAAAAGCCTCTTAGATTGGCCTAATGCAAGAAATCAGGATGTGTCCTCAAAATTACATACATATTTACAATGTCAATAGCTTTTGTTTTTAACTTACTCCAACTGACTTGAAGGCTAACTTTAAAAGATGTGTATTGAACAGAGTTTTGAAAAATAAATTGTCAAAGCCTACACACAGCACACATTATGCATATAGAACACACACCTTTACATGCTGCACTCAATGAAACCCATGCTAGCACACAAGCAGGTGGGCCGCACCCTGTTGTTCTGCTGATCAAGGACAATGAAGTGAGGTAGTGTTGGCAGACTCTATGTAGCATTATCTCATCCATGGCAAAGCCCCACACCCCCTTGTTTTGACCTGAGAGCAACATTACACAATAAAGACTGCACAGCACTCTGTTCTCATTTTCCTATGTATGTAATCTAATGCATATGCACTTACATGTAATGTTGGAGATTTTATGGAGTATAGTAAGGGTTGGAACTTGGGAAAGATTTAGCAGAGACTAGATCCATTGGTTGGTGATGTTCTTAACTCTGGGTAAAATTTGTGGTTTCTTGAACAAAGATGATTCTACCAATTACTATTAGTCAGTGGGAAATTTTGTTCCTGTTTTCTCTGTTTACTATTTTACTAATGGTTAGTGTTTGCTTCTCTTTGTTGTTGACTCCAGGTAAAAAGAAGATGTCCCTGTACGACAGCCAGGCTCCAATTTGTCCCATTTGCCAGGTGCTGCTCAGGCCCGGAGAGCTCCAGGAACACATGGAAACAGAGATTGAGAGGCTAGCTGCCATATGTCTTAGGTAGGCCCTCAGTGTGTACACAATTATTCCAACTGCGTTTTGTTTTTTATTTTTTATATTGGCTTTTGTAATCATACAACTAAAAATAACGTTTAATAGTGCATTAAATGTACTTGTTGCAATGTCAAAAAGCGCAGCTGAAAAAAATCATAGAGTAAGAAACATAATCCATACAATTAGCAAATCAAATTTATGACCAACTGCCAACTACCATGGGAGTTTACTTACCTGCCGAAACAGCCAAATTGATGGAAACTAGGTCTGTAATGACAGCATCAATGAGAGAGCCATTTGAGATAGAGTAATCAAACAATTTTGATATAATAGTCTGGATTCATTTTCAAATTTCTAAAATATGCAGATAAATAAATAGGTTAGTTTGAAACAGTGAATTTACCAGTCTATAAAAAGTTTAGCAAAATAACGTGTTAAAATGCAGAGCTTCATATTTATGGTACCTCAATATGGTGCTTGAACCCCAAAATCTAGTCTCGATATTTGTTTTACTTGATATCTTCCATCCATCCATCTTCTACTGCTTATCGGGTCACAGAGGCAATAGGTCCAGAAGAGAAACCCAGACATCCCTCTCCCCACCAACACTTTCCAGCTCATTCTGGGGAACCTGAGGTGTTCCCAAGCCAGGGAAGAGACACCATACTATGATCCACCTACCAGTGGGACCTGGAAAACCTCTAAGTGGAGGCGTCCATGAGGTATCAAAATCAGATGCCTGAACCACCTCAAGTGACTCCTTTAGATGCAGAGGGGTAGTGACTCTACTCCGAGCTCCCTCCAGATGACAGAGCTCCTCACTCAGTCTCTAAGGCTGAGCTCGGCCACTCTATGAAGGAAGACCATTTCAGCCACTTGTATCCAATATCTCATTCTCATTATCTAAACCTTGTGACTATAGGGTCAGAACATACAGACCAGTAAACTGAGAGCTTTGCCTTTCAACTCAGCTCTTTCTTCACCATGACAGACAAAAGCAGCACCCTCATTAAAGAAGACTAGACCCCATTCTGTCAATCCATTTCATATTCCATCCAACTATCAATCATGAACAAGATGTCCAGATACAATACTTGAACTCCAAAGCCTTCCCCTCCACCTGGAGGGTGCATTCTATCCATACTTGATATTTTGGTTTTCTTATATGTTTAGCAGCAGATTCTTGTTCATATTGTGAGATTTAACATATTTTCTGAGATTCTACGCTTATCTAATTCTGACATGTTAGCTTACACAAACTATAGCCAGTCTAATATATGTTAATTAAGTGACTAAAGCTTTTTAACAAAATCACCTACATGCTTTGTTTAAGTGGAGTTTGTACCCACACTTCAGAGTTGCATTTCATTTCACCTAAAAAAACCTACAAATAAGTAAAAGTAAATTATTTCAACTGTACAATTTTACTGTACTGTACTGTTTAGGATAACCTTTAATTCAGTTTGATTTCAGTTTGCAATAAGTACCTTTAGATAAAAACAAAGTGTGCAGCGCATTCAGGAAAAATAAAAATGATAAATAAAAAGAAACAAAAAGAACAAGACCATAGTTTCTGGGAAGTATCTTTGACCAGTGCGGAGTGGGGAATGAAGAATTTTTTAAGTTCAGCCTTTTCGTCAGGCTCACTGACCCATAATTCTCCTGCACAAAGATTTGGGTGCCATAAATCTGCATAAAAGGCAAGAAGCATGCGTCGATGTAAAGCAAAGTGTTTCCTATAGGGATTAGGATTCACACCTGTGACCCAGAGCCCACTGCCTCCTCCTTCTTCTCCTCATGGCAGTTGCACGAGCTGTTTTACGACGGATAAATCAACTCCAAGCCCTTTTAACGATGGGACACAACCATTAGGATCCATATTTCACCTTGACCGCACGCCTGAATCTGTGTGTGTGTGCGTGTTGTCTCTTTGTGTTGTGTGTTTTTTGTGTGACCTGGTGTCCACTTTTGTGGCCCAGCTTTATGATAGTCCCCATTAACCCAGAGAAACAGGGCACCAGACAGTGTCACCCCACATGGAAATCACACTTTATTTCTCCAACAATTACATATATTTCAGTCCTGCTGCCCCTGACATCTTTATGTTTACTCGCCCTCATCATCATTCTCGCTTTTCACTTGCCTTTATCTTTAACCTTTTTTGTTCATTTTGATGTATCCATTTCTTTCTTTCTTACATATATTTTAAACTTCTGACCCAGTGCTGTCAAACTGATTTTAGTTGAAGGACCACGTTCAGCCTAATTTGATCTCACGTGGGCCAGGCCAGTAAGATCACAGAATAACCAATAAATAATGACAATTCAAAGTTTTTCCCTTTCTGTAATTGCAACAAAAATGTTTATATTTTATGAGCAATCCATTTGCAAATCATTATGAACACGAGATTTGCAATTTCAAAGATACTAGGAGTTTATCAATCAATCAATCAACCTTTATTTATACAGGTAAATCCCATTGAGCCTCGAGGACTCATTTACAAGAGAGACCTGATTTCAACAAAGAAAGATGACAACAATGGACAACAGCAACAACAATAAGCAGTTATAAAAACTCATACTACAGTTTTTTTTTGTTTTTTTTTTTTTTTAACAAATAGGATGGCTAAAAGGAAAAAGGTAACTAAACCAAAAAAACTACTAGATTCCGAGACAAATCAAGTACACATGTGCCTTACAACCAATCACAGTGGATCTACAGACAAAACCTTGTGTCACAAGAATATGGTGTTAAACTGGTTGATTAGTTCCTACA
>NC_056506.1:24121275-24125159 GCF_014905685.2 Nematolebias whitei
AAGATAGATAGATAGATAGATAGATAGATAGATAGATAGATAGATAGATAGATAGATAGATAGATAGATAGATAGATAGATAGATAGATAGATAGATAGATAGATAGATAGATAGATAGATAGATAGATAGATAGATAGATAGATAGATAGATAGATAGATAGATACTTTATTATTGGGAAATTTGAGGCACCCAGTAGCATGTTCTAATTATACAGAAAAAACATAAATGAAATAATAAATAAATAACAATTAAAATTAATAATAATAATACAAAGAAGCAGAATACACAAATTTGGAAAAAAGACAATAGGCACATGCACAAGGTGGTATGGAGTACTACAGTACATTGTTTTTATTGTTTTTATGCTATTAGTGCTTAGCGTATTTTTAGTTGTTTTTCTTAGTTCATATCTTAGATATTATTATTGTTTTTCTTTTACATTTTATTGTTTGATGTAACTGGGACCCTGTGTACACAATTTCGTTCCACCACAATGTACCAAGCAAACAAGTTTCTGGTAACAAACAGACTGTGTAAAAGTTTTAAACCATCCTTTATTTCTTGACATTTTGCTACCAAGCAGTTAGACTTCTTGTAATCTTTTACAACGGTCTTTATCACTAGTTCTTCAAGCTTTCTGAAAGTCTTTCAAAGTTTTTCTCTAAATTTTGGCTTCTTTTTCACTGATTTTCTGTCCAATCTTTGTAGGTACAAATATGACAACAAGTTCAAGTTTATTGTCATGTGGTACATGGCGTGGAACGAAATTAAATACCCGGGGTCCCAGTTACACACAAAAATAGCAAAAATGTAAAGTATAAAAAGAAACAGTTTATAAGAATCTAAGATATACACTAAGATATGCTAAACAAACACCAAACGGTACTCCGAAAGATCTAAGTTACACGTTAAACACTGATAATGTAAAACAATACGACGTATCAACAGGAGCATATCAACAAGCAGCGCTACGGCTCAGTGGTTAGTGCTGTTGCCTCACAGCAAGAAGGTCCTGGGTTCAATCCCTGGCTTGGACCTGGGGTGTTTTAGCGTGGAGTTTGCATGTTCTCTTTGTGTTAGTGTTTTCCTCTCTCGTGAAAAAGTCCATCTGACTTGCACATGAATGCACAAAGGATTACAGAATAAATCGGGTGTTCCTTTTTCAGCCCACATCACCTGAGCAGTGGGTGCTGACCTGAGCTTAGAGGAGCACTCAGTGCTGCAGGAGGGCTCATTCTTGAAGAAAGCAGACAGAGGAGGGTTGAGGGGTGAGCGCCGGCCTTCGTCTGAGGCCGTGACTGTGCATCTTACTGCTGTTGTTTAGTATTCAGCAGCAGGCCATGGAGAATGGAGAGGGCCAGCCTGACGCAGACGAGCCGGCTGTTGTTGGTCCCCTGACTGCTAAGCACCCGTTAGACCACAGATTAACCCCAAACACCTTCTTATATCTTGTTCAGGACTACTTGCTTGGAAAAAAGTAATTAGATTCTTGCTTAAACTTGATGTCAGCAGTCAACATTCAGTTCTTATAATATACCATATTATCCAAAATTTATCTTTAAAAAAATGCTGTGCATTTAGTTGTTTTTCCCAGGAGGAATAGAAACAGAAGCGCACTGCTTGTAGCTTTAAACGCTGTCTTTTCGTTGCTGATCTTTTCAGCGTTAATCTAATTAGCAGCTTTGAAAACCAAATTTTAAAGAAGACCTTTATTTATAACCTCTTTGTAGATTAGAACATTAAATGTCATACTTTAATGATAAAATTTATGCACATCCGTGGAACAGCCCCCAGGTACAGGATTTCTGACCTTTATAAAACCTGAAAAAAAAAAAAAAGAGAGAAGCGATCACACACAGACTCCCAACACTTACACACAGGCAGAAAAGCACCATGCATAATGTCCAATTTACTATGGCAGCACTGGAGGTTGGTCATTTCTCACATATTATTATTAGATTACTGCTGTCGAGCACTTAAGCCTCTGCTCTGCCCCTTTCCACTTGATTAATAGGAGATGACTGTAAAGACAAATATTTCACAGCTGCCTTGTAAAAAAGGAAAGCTGCCGCATAGGCACAAATAAAAACACAAGCACACACACACACAGACACACACGGAGGTCTACAACTGTGTCCGTGTGGTAAAAGTGTGATACTTCTCCTGGATTATAGTCTTTTTTAAACTCTTGTCTGTTCCGCGGCCACTTGAGAAATTCCCTGATATTCTTTTACATTTAAACGTCTGCATGCAAAATGTTGCGAGACAGCTTTATGGACCAGCAGTGTCCTGTAATAAAAGAATGCTACACTCTTTTTTTCCAGATGTTTCACCTGTCTCCTGCCGCCCCACTCCTCTTCACCTTCTTCCTTCTGACGCTTTCTTTCCTCTTAGTCCCTCGCTCTTCCCCAACTTCTCTTGCCATCTCATAAACATTAACTCTAATCAGCGGAAAGGATTTTATAGACAAAGTCGGGCAGGTTACAGTCGTCACCAGTGACATGTTGCTCTCAGCAGATGTAGCAATAACAAAGCGGAAATTCAGAGTAATCATTCCAAGTCTGTTTTTCTTCGTAATAAATCAGTTTTAGTTGCTGTATTAACTACAAACTTTGCGTGAATAACGTGAATTTTTTTTTTTTGTTTTTCGTTGCAATGATGCGAGGTCAGTTGTAATTATTATGGTTCCTTCAGGGTTTAAATTATACACGCCGACCGACAATGTAACCATTTTTCAGATGGTCTGACATTATCTAAGTGACATTTTAGTCCTTTTCATCATTTATACATCAGCTGATATTCTGTCGTCTCAATTTTCTGTATTCCAACTTATCTGATTTGTTTTTAACTCTTTATTTTTTAGATTAAATAAACTTCTTCTTTCCCGGTCCACACGTTTCAGTTCATATACTCAACCGACACTAATTTCTTTCATTGTAAATTAAAATTTTCAGCTCAATTGACTGCTCACACAGCCAAGCCTCATTTATTGTTCAGCGCACCCCCACCCCCACCCCCACCCAATAATCAACATGAAACACATTTGGATACTTTGGAAACTGTATAAAGTATAAAGCTGCCCTGTCCTCCATCATTTTTATAACAGTTCTCTGACCAATCAAAGCACACTGGGTTTTTTGGAGGTGGGTGGGGGGTGCTTCAGTAGTCTGCAATAATGGAAATATAACAAGTTGTTTAATATTAAAGTGGTTGTTCAAATAATGACTATATACTGTAGAGCATGACTAGTCAACTGGTGGCCCGGGGGCCAAATTAGGCCCACGGGTGAACTCAGTTCGGCCCATCAATGGGTTTATTTTTAAATAAAACTAGATTTTAAAACATAATATATGTTATGTTATATAATTTCCCTCTGGGATTAATAAAGTATTTTTGATTTGATTAATTGATTGATTGATAAAACAAACTTATTTAATCACAGTAACTGCTGGATGTCCGGCCTCTGAGTTCTCGGCTTTCAGTAACTGTGGCCCCCCTGAACTATTAAGTTGAATAGCCTTGAACCTTTAAGTGAATACTCTTAAACACGGGAAACAAACATGTCATGTCAGGTGTTCAAGTGATGTTGAAACTACATGCAGCAGCCTCCAGCGTTATTTTTTTAATGATTGTCAGCTGAGAACATGTTCTGCTGTGACATCTGACGCCGAGGTGAGAACATGACAAGATCGTCTGCATAGAAAATCTCTTTGTTTCTGTCATTCCAGTCCATGCTGCTGTCCGTGCACATCAAGCGTGAGGGAGAATCCCCGGTGGTCTCACCCCTGTCGTCTGAGGATGCCCACCACTCGGACAGATACCAGGTCACACCCGCACACACACACACACACACACACACACACACACACACACACACACAC
>NC_056506.1:24125169-24141687 GCF_014905685.2 Nematolebias whitei
ACACACACACACACACACACACACACACACACACACACACACACACAGACACACAACTTGAGTTAGTGAAGATTGGAAACATTCATTTCTGTTTCCAGTAAAGTCAAGTTTTAAAGTTCAAGTGTATTTTTTACAGCACTTTAAATCATTTTATGTTTACAGCAATGACTGTAGAAAAACATGGACAGAGGACACACACCCAGAAGTTGAAGTTAAAAAAATGAGCTCCTCCTCCTAATGGGGTGGACCCAGTATAAATTTTAAGCTCCACCTCTCCATGTACACAAATGGGACATTTTTCTGAGTTAAAATACAACTCAGATATTTTTCCAGGTGCTTGCTTTCTTACCTCGATGTTGGGTGTTCAAATATTTAATATATTTAGTTGTATTTTTTCTTTTTATTAGCAAAAAAGTCACATGACATCATAATTGTGCACTGGTGTGTCGGTTCTATACAGCCTTGGTACAGCCCCACACCCAAGGGTGCACAGCCTGGTTTCAAATCTAAAATATGGCAGCGCCCATAAAAATGATTTATTTTTTTTATTTTTTTGCTTCATATTTCTACAATTTTAGTAGACAGAGATGTGTGATGCAATTTTAATTACACTCTGGGGTTTATACAGCCATCAGGTTTACAGTGCCGTATTCTGCACATCATTAATAATAAATGATGCTTTCGTCTCTGTGGTGATAGGCAGAGTTAATTAACCAACCAGTCCAGGTGAGATAAACTACTTATAGTTCACTTTGTTAGTCAGTTGGTACATAAAAAAGGTAGTATGAAATATGCTTCTTTTTCAATGTATTGAATCACGTATTAAAGTAATAAAAACATCTACATAATGTATTTATTATGTAGATGTTATGATATGATGTATTATTTAGTAATAAATAATTTATGGGAAAAATATTGTACTTTTGCATATGGATTTGTTAAACGTGGCTCAGTTGGTAGAGCTGTTGACTCTCAGTGAGAAGATCACCGGATTGAATCCTGGCTCAGGACCTTTCTGGGTGGAGTTTGCATGTTCTCTTCGTGCATGCATGGGTTTTCTCCGGGCACTCCAGTTTCCTCCCACAGACCAAAACCATGCATGTTAGTCTGATTGGTAACTCTAAATTGTCTCTAGGTGTGAGTGAGAGAGTGAATGATTGTTTGTCTCGTTTGTCTCTATGTGTCCCTGTGATGGACTGGAGACCTGTCTCTCCTGCCTCTGGCACAGTAAATACTGAATATGGGCACCAGTGACCCCCCATGACCTGAGATGGATGGATGGATGGATGGATGGATGGATGGATGGATGGATGGATGGATGGATGGATGGATGGATGGATGGATGGATGGATGGATGGATGGATGGATGGATGGATGGATGGATATTTCTAAACAACACTTGGTTGAGAGTTTGAGCCCAGGTTGCATGAAGAAGGGCATCCGGCGTAAAACAATTGCCATCTCCTTCATGCAAGTGTCTTGAAGAAGGGAGCAGCTGAAAGAAAAGCAACAACTTGGATATTTGTTAATTTTCTGTTTGTTTTATTCATTGAACATGAGACATTGTTGAATTGGACAAACCACTAATGCTGCCAAAGCTTAACTCAAACTGTGTTATTACCTTGTATATAAGCAGAACTTAAAATGCAATGGACATTAGTAACATTAATATGTTGGCTGCGGTACCAGTTTAGAAAATCATAAAATTAAGTATTAAATCAAATATGGCTTTCTGTAATTATGGCACATATCACTGTTGTAGAATATTAAGGGAGATTCTGATTTTTATGCTGTTTCAGCAGTTAAGTGGACTAACAGGCCGCTCTCCTTTAATCTGTGCTCCGACTGCTTTTATCTGTTTTATTCATCAAAGTTTGTTCGAGTAATTCTTTTGGCTGTGATGAATCTCAGGGTTAAGTGGGTTTCCCCCCACACCACCATAAAATAAGAACTATTAAGTTCATGCAGACATACGTTTAAGATGACACAGCTCATAAAGACCTTCCAGCAATGAAGGAGATTTTCTCATTTGGTGAAACTGCTGAAATCACCTTATATTACACAAATGATAAAGTCAATGGTCACTCTGTTCAGCACCCTGAAAATAAAGTATAATGGCAGACTTTGCCACCTCCTCTCTGCCAGTCAATCTGAGTGTGATCTGCCTCCTTCTTCTTTGAATACCTCACCTATTTGACCTATTCAGTGAGTGAATCACAATGATTAGGCGGTGATGTGAAGCCGGTATAGGCCTATAAGTCAAGTACCAGGAGAGAGGGAGGGAGAATGGAGGAGGAGGGGAATACTGCCCTATGGTTTCCAGTAATGGTAGTTGAGTTGTTAAAGATATATCAGTAACATAACAGAGACATGGTGCTTTAGTCAGCATTTAGTTACAAAATACAGGCCTTAGGGTTTGAATCCCTGTAGACCTGAAATGTATATTTTATCAGAAAAAGTGGTGGAAAGGACCGATGAATCTGACCTCAATTAATTTTATAATACTGTACTTTTATTGCTAGGGTCATTATTTTTAATGATGCAAGAAATTTACCCCAGGCAACCTGTACTAGCTAGGATCCTTAATATTTAAGATATTCTTATAAAAAAAAACATATGAATAAAGAAATTGTCTACCGTTGCTGCAAAAATAAAGTAACTGAGTATAATTACTCAATTAGAATTGTGAGAACATGTCACATTTTTCATTTTTATTCCAACTCCAAGGGAAGTTTGTGCTGGCTGGGTTATGCTTTGACAGTAAATTAGATATTTTACAATAAATAGTAAAGTAAAACTGAGCGTTTAGAAGGAGCTAATCATTTAAAATAATTAATGTTATACTAAAAACCACTGGTGTCGGCTTTTTCTTATTGGTCTGATGTTTGTTCAAGATAGACTTTAAGACTTTATTTCTGGTTCTAAAAAAGCCTGGATCCAGTCTGGATAGGAAGTTTTGCATCGTTTTAGGTAGACCAAAATGTTAACCAAATGTTCACAGTGTTCCAGGATCCACATACAAAAAAGGGCAATTCAACTTTAAAGAGGATGTTATGAGTTTTCATTTTATTTGTTAACATTTTACTGCAAAACACTTTGGTTCAACTCACATTTCTTGAGTGTATAAATGCAACTGATATTGACAAAGTTTAACCATAAACCTTAATAACCTTTTAACTTCGTATGTTTGCAAAGACAAGGGATATCTGGGTCCTTTATGTACAACTCTTCACACTCATAATGATATTGAGAAATAACTAATTACAATAAAATACAAACAAAAAAACCTTTACTAGTTTTGCAAAATTACTTACTAATAAGAAAACTGTGCCTTTAGATGTGATATTTTTAAGCCTCCTACAAGTTGTATGCTTGAATAATAATAATAATAATAATAATAATAATAATAATAATTTATTTGTATGATTTGAAAAACTGCAGTTAAACTCTTTGCTGCCCTCTAGTGTCCAAGACGCAAGATAACAAGTGACGTAAACCTATTTCCGTTTCAGCCGCGGTCACGTGATCAAAACAAACCAACATGGCGTCGGATGGCCGCTCTGTTTGCCGACACAGGCGCCAGTTTCAATCCTCTTCCATCCGTAATAAATTGTAAGCACAGTGTTGAGTTTGTCGTCATGTTCAGTATTTGGAGACAGGCGGAACCGCGTTACAGCTGTGAGTTTTAGCGTCTTTTGAAGGAGTTGTGTCAGAGAGTCATGGAGGAGCTGGAGAACAAGAGAGATGTATGTGTTGATGTTTACTGTTTGCTCTCAGTCGACAAGCCCCCAGTATCCACTGCAATCCCATTCAGAACAACTGTTCATGCACTTGTAAACACGTAAGACTGTCTCCTCATTATCTAACCAACATTTCCCCTGTTTTTATTTTTATCTTTTGCAGACATTTTTACGGGTTCGGGCAAACAGGCAAACAAGATTGAATGGTATGTACACATCTTTTAAAACCTGTGTTTACACACACTCCTGATGCAGCAGAACACAGTTCACTTGAATAAAACGCCATTAATCAACTATTTATTCCTCTGCTTTGGTTTCTGAGAATACAATTTAAAAAATGCATACTTTGAATTTAACAACTTTTTGCACATTCGTTCATCTTTTATTTATACAAGTTAGTCACAAGGACTCATTTACAAGAAAGACCTGTTTTTATCAAAGAATGATGACAACAGTAGACAATTATATGAGAAGCATGCAAAATGAAAAGTAAATAAAAATAATATAAAAATGAAACAAAAACAAGCTGCATTATACAACGATGTAAAATACTTAAAACAGGAACATAAAATGTAAATAAAAATAATAAAATGCACGTGAACACTATGAGATCAGTAGAAAATTCAATTTACTGAGGATGCTCAATTCTTTTAAAAGCCGTTTTGTTTTTTTTAATCAATATTTTATTGAAAGTATTTTTAGTTTGGTGGTCTGTCAAAAGAACAGGGCTCCACAGATGTTTTCTAAATATTAACATGTTTGTATATTAAACTCAACCTTTCTGATCAATCGGTGCCAGATGTTTCACATGCACAGTCGTAACTAAAAAGGTCAATAATTGCGCACATTGTTTTTTAATGCAAATTGGTTTTTTTTAGACATAAAAGCACGTGTGTAAATCTGGGAACTGCCAAATTGAATTGTTTTTAGGGGTTAAAGTGATCTAAAGCTAGTCCAATATGGCAGACACGTGTTTTAGCATCATGTAAAGCATTCTGTTGCAACTTTTCTTGAGAAATAATTTTAAGGCTATATAACTGAAACAAATTGTTTTCATACAAAACAACTGTACCACAACCAGGAAGTTAGTTTTACTTGTTTATAGCTGAGGTTAGTTTGTAGGATGGCCACTGTGAAACAAATGAATGAGGAAAGAGGCACCAACAGGAAGTGGTCACTTTTCAAAATAAAGTGCAGAGCAAAACGTTGCGTTCGATGCGAAAAGCCACTGAATGACGTTTGTGCTCTTGTTGTAAAAAGTCACATTTGCCTGATTTTAAGATGAACATGCAGTAAAACTAAACCGTCACTTTAAATGTTGATGTTAAAAACCAGGTGATTATGGGAAATATGACACAAACTGGTGACGTTTCCAATGCCTATGAATTAGTTTACACAGATCAAGTTTATGTTTATTAAACAAAACAAGACAATTGTAATTTCATTGTTTAAAAAGTCTGTTCCATTTCATTTTAGGATCAATACTTTGTTTTACAACCACTAAGTCTTTTATTCCATGGCTGCAGCTGTTTATAAATTATTCTTTCAACCAGCACTGTCATTTTTTTTTTTAATTTAATTTTCTAAACCTTTTTTGAATTTGAATGATTAAGTAATTATCAGTTCATTAATTGTGCTCACCATCACATTTGAAATAGTCTTTTATGACTTTTCTGTGATGAGTTGAGTCTTTGAAGACTCAGTTTTGAAGTCTAACTGCTTGAGAAGTCAAATAACTTTCACGTGGGGAAAAGTAGCGTCAGGATGTGAGCGAGGTCAGGACTTCATTAGCAGACTTTTAGTCTCTTATGACAAAACTTCTCTCAGTTAGTGTCAGGAAGAGACCATCCCTCCCTTCTTCACTTCCTTCATTATGCTGTAGTTACTGTCTTCTCCGTCTTCCTCCTCCTCTCCCTCTGTCCGTCCCCACAGTCCCTCTTGGCCTCCGCTGCTTTCCCAGCCAGCTAAAAATTAATGTCCCTGTGCGCCATTTGCAGTTAAGGAAAAACGACAGAGTCAGGGTGCAGTGACGGCTGTTCAGCCCTGTTAAATTTCTAATTAAATGCGTGGGTGGAGGGCTTGGGTGAAGCTGTGACAGGAGAGAAGGTGAGGGGATGAGGATGAAACAAAAGGAGGACAAGGTAAAGATCCTGCTGTAAAGAAAGAGGGCTGAGATTTGTTTCCTCTTCCTGCTGTTTTTTTTTTCTGAACATATTCCAGAAGGTGGCAAGTTTAGCCACATCCTTCATTATGCTCACTAGGTTTGTACAGATGAGTTTATCCATTTATTATTATGGATTATTCCTGCAAATTGAAATAAACACACCTGACGTCCTCTGTGGAAAGCAGTGAATTACATTCTGCTTAAACATTTGTCTCCCCTTTCCTTTTTCTCTTCACCACTTGTGCTCGTCCAGCCCGTATAGGGAAGATGAAGAGGAGGAAGCCTGAGGATGGGGGCCAGGTATGTCCGCTGTGCAGTGCCCCACTGGCTGGGAGCGAGGAGGAGATGAGTAGACATGTGGAACAATGCCTGATCCAGGTAGTACAATCTGGGCCCAGAACCCTGCCTAGCGACAATTGGATTGCCTATCTACTCTTCTCTTCCACTCATCTCTCTACTTCCTGTAGTTGCAGAAACAAACAAATAGCAGCTGTTGCTCCACCTCCTAACTTCCTTTCCATGGTGGTATTTTACAGTCACATCATACTAATACTTTCTTTTCCTTAGCACGCTTTAGACATACAACTTGCTCACAGAATTTAGTTCTAGTTTTCTGTTCATTTTTTCTGTTGTTGCTTGAATTTCTTTATTGTCTTTGAAGCCATGAAAATGTTTAAATAAAGATATCTGACAGAGTCCACTCTGCTATGTGTTGTTATAATGTAATATGAATGTATCTAATAGGGTCATGTTTGACTAATCATTTGGTTGAACATTTTTAATGAATTTTACATTTTCAGTAAACTCATGCCATTCATATAAAACGAATAATGATTAGGGGTCATTCTGTGCCAAATCACCCCCCAAAGAAGAAAAATTTGACCCGACCATCTCAGATTTAGTTTAAACTTGGCTTATTTGTCAATTGTGATCCCACAGCACAGTATCTCAAATTTTAAGTCAATTAGACGAGTGGTTCCAAAGATATGCAGGGTGGACATGAGGACATTTTCCAGGATGTCCAGCAGAAAACTTCCTGTTGTCCGTCAACATTTTGGGTTGTTTGCAACCTTTACAATAAAGAGGGCAAAAAAATCTCAAGAGTAATACAATTTAAGAAGTTTATTGCACTATATACAGAGTTTACTATATACAAATGTTCTCAATCAGCCATCTTGTGAGTGGCAGACACTTTCAGGAGCTGCTGGAGTGGAACTTCCTCGTTCTCATCAGACTTTGCAGGAAAGGCACTCGCAGTGTATTTAAGACCGAGATTAAAGAAGAAAATAATATTTTGACTGATTTTTTTTTTCTGCATACTGGTCTCTTCTCAAAGTTTTTCACATAAAAAGTCGTATACTACTGTGTACATGACCTTAGTAAATGTACACAGTATAGTGCTCTCTAATGAAGTACTGAAATTGTAACTTATAAGAAGTAGGGGGTGCACCGATTGCAGTTTTCTGACCGATCACCGATTTCTAAAAAGTCTGACCTACCAATTCTGATTTTGGCCGATACCAATTTTACCATACCATACCATTTTATTTATAGAGCACTTAAAACGGCGACAAGGCCAACCAAAGTGCTGTACAGACAGAACAACAGGCAACACACAAAGCAATATACAAAATGAGGTAAATCAGAATATAGACATAAAAACGATGCAGATAATAAATATGACGACTAACTAGTGTGGAGCATACAGGTTCAAAACACATATCATCTGGTGTTGAAAGCTACTGAATAGTAGTGGGTTTTTAAACGGGATTTGAAAACCAAGAGGGAGGGGGGCCTGTCTGACAAGCAGAGGTAACTCGTTCCAAAGTCTTGGTCCTGCTACAGAGAAGGCCTTGTCACCGCTGCGCTTAAGACGAGTTCCTGGAACTGTGAGGAGCAACTGGTCCGCTGACCTCAGGGAACGTGGTGGGACATACGGTTGTAGCAGATCAGAGAGATTTTGGGGGGGGGGGGGGGTACTGTTCAGCTATTTGTAGACATACAGGAGTATTTTGAACTGGATTCGAAGGTGAACCGGTAGCCAGTGCAGTGAGGCCAAAACTGGTGTAATGTGCTCTTTTGCCTGTACTGGTTAAAAATCGGGCTGCTGCATTCTGGACCAGTTGTAGTCGTGCAATGTCTGATACCAAACAGGAGCGAGTTGCAGTAATCAAGCCTAGATTTAATGAATGCATGTATTACTGTCTCCAGGTTTTTGGACAATATGGGCTTCAGTTTAGACAGCCGTCTCAGTTGGAAGAAACATGATTTAACAATCATGTTTACATGATTGTTAAGTTTCAGGGAAGGGTCCATTATCACACCCAGATTAGTGACTCTTTGTTTTTCTGACAGGGTTAGAGCGGAAAGGTCGATGCAGTAGTTTGTGATCATGTCATTGGGAGGGAACAACATGACTTCAGACTTCTTTTCATTGAAACTTAAGAAATTTAAAGCCCTCCAGTCCCTGATGTCAGCCAGGCAGTCGAGCAGAGGTTGATTAGAGCATGTACCATTGTGTCTTAGGGGGAAGTAAATTTGACAGTCATCGGCTTAGAAATGAAAGGGTATGTTGTGTTTCCGGAAAATAGCACCAAGTGGTAGCAAGTATAAAGAGAATAGGAGGGGACCCAGGATGGACCCCTGCGGAACCCCCCATTTAAGCTCTGCCGCTGCAGAACTAAAATCCTTGATGGAGACACAAAAGGGATCTGTCAGCGAGGTAGGATCTGAACCAGTTGAGGGCTGACCCTGTGACGCCCACCCACTTCTCTAACCTAGCAATGAGGATCTAATGGTTGATGGTGACAAAGGCGGCTGTGAGGTCAAATAGGACAAGCAGCACAGAATCACCAGTATCTGTGGATCTGAAGATGTCATTAAAAACCTTCAATAGGGCAGTTTCAGTGCTGTGGAGAGGTTTAAAGCCAGATTGGAATAGCTCTAAGATAGCGTGACCCTCCAGGAAGCACTTGAACTGGGACTCAACTATTTTCTCCAGTAGTTTGGAAACAAATGGGAGTTTGGAGACAGGCCGGAAGTTGGATACGACTGAGGGGTCAAGGTTTGGTTTTTTCAGGAGAGGCTGGACAGCAGCATGTTTAAAGGTTTTTTTGTTTTGTTTCATATGTGACACTGTCAGGTGTTATAAGGTCACAATGCACCTTCAATTTTCCAATATTATTTCACTGAAAAAAAAAAATGCCTTGAACAATATCCTAGAAACAATACAAACTTATTTTAACTGGCCATGAGGTAGTGCTCTGAAATATAAATGAAGTTCAGACTATTGTTGTTAAAACAAACAAAAAAAAAATGGTAAAATCGGTTTCTCATGCAAGTATCAGCCGATTTCCCAAAATTAAGGAAATCGGGGCCGATAAATCGTCCACCAATAAATCGGCCGCCAATAAATCGGCCGCCAATAAATCGGCCGCCAATAAATCGGCACCCTAGTAAAAAGACTTTAACCTGCAATATCAAGATCAGTGGCATTCTGAAGGAAGACATGGGTTTATAACAACTTCTGTAGTTTACTTTTTTGTCATTTCAGTGTTTTTGATTGGGGTATTGTCAGATGTATTAAAAAAAAATTAGCACATGAAGTTCTTTGCAGACAGATTTCTCCCCTAAAATGACCATTTCATTCTAATTGACAAGGTTTCAGCTCATATAGTAATTTAATACTATTTATTTTTCATATTTAATCATATATTAAATTGTAGGGGTGTAACGGTACGCTAAAATCACATTTCGGTTCGGTTCAGTTTCATGGCGGACTCGGTTCAGTTAATTTTCAGTACAAAAAAGGCCTAAATAAAGACTTACATAACGTTTATTTCAAAAATATGCCAAGTAAAAAGTACGTTTGTATAAAAATTATTAAAAAAAATTCCCTGAAGAGGAAAAAGACTCAGCTGCTCAGCTCTAGTTGATATCCTCAGACTGCAAAAACAAAGAGGTTAAAAAAAATTGAGTTAATAAGATTATAATTTTAAATTTAAAAAGTTAATTAGATCACAATAATACAATACAATACCTCTTCTTGCACGGTCATCATTTCTCTTATGAAGTGGTTGAATCTCTTGCTCATCATCATCAGGGCAGGGCTTTAATCTGGTCCAGGGCTTGTTGACAATGTCAGTTTGAGCTTTTTCATAAAGTGCTGCTACAACTTTTTGGCTGAAGTGTTGACGTGATGGATGTCGTAGCGGGGCTCAAGAACTTTATGCTTAAAGCCGGCGCATCAACAACAGAATACAGACATAGAACCAAAGCTTTAAAAACTCCTACAGCTTGTGTTATTGCTTTGGACCAATCTGAATTACCTGATAAAGGTTGTTTAAATGCTGCTGTTATCGGTGTTTGCACCAAGCTGCTAGAAGAGACGTTCACATTCGGCTGATGTCGTTTCTAGTGCGTTAACAAGTTAGACGTGTTGCCTGCTGCAGATCCAATCTCTGTGAAACAACGTCGACACACAGCTTTGGATTTGTCCACTTGTCTTCTCCCATTGTTGAGTTTTAACAAGAAAGCCATAATGTTCCCAAACAGGAGACCACAACGAGATGCAAGGGCCTCCTGCTAGGCTGCTAATGCTACGCGTGCTGCAAGGCTATGCAACAATTAATGAAACATGCTTAGGAACTAGTTCTTCTACACATAATCTCTCGTTAATAAAATTTAATAAGTGAAAAAAAAAAAAAACGAAACGGTACGCACGTGGACCGAACCGAACATGCTGTACCGAAATGGTTCAATACACCCACGTGTACTGTTACACCACTATTAAACTGCATTTATCACGGTAGAGTTGCCTCTCAGAATGGGTCTAAATATAATCAAGTTTACTGCATCTCAACAGCCACAGCACCTTGTTGTTAAAACACCACGTAGAATTGAATTCTGCAGATATTTATGATCAACTACAAGCACATGAAACTGACTCTCACAGAGCACTTCATGCGTTTGGTGGAAAATTCAAGTTAAACAGAGACTCATATCTTTGTTATAATCAGGGGCATAAATATTAATCTTTTAACATTATTATTGTTTAATTATAAGATAAGATAGAACTTTATTGATCCCACAGAAAATTGTTGTGCCAGAGTTTCAGTACAAAGGAACACACACAAGATATAAAAAAATAACAGAGAATATAAAAAGAGAAGAACTATATAAGCCTTATATTTAGCCTTATAGAACTAAAACAGCAGACACTGCCTCCTCTCTCACCATGAGAGACAGTCCGTTTAATATGTAGACATAAAACATTTATTACATGTCATCACTGGAACTGGTACTGGAAACACCGATTGGTGCTCTCTCCTGCTCTCTCTCTGCTCTGGACTCATCATCATCAGACAGCATGACCTGCTCTGTTCTGGTTGTGCAAAACTGTGGATCTGGTTTGCTTTATTTGTTGAAAGCAGCATCAGTTTAATCCCTGGATCAACATTTGATTGGATGGCTTTAAAAAGACCACAGTGAACGGTTCTTCCCCGTTTAATTTTTCCTTAATCATTAAATTCCCTTTCTAATGACACCAAGTTTGTGAAAATTGACCCAGTAATATAATACGGGATAATGGGATAATTGGGGTTGAAGATCAGCAACCACACCCAATTCTACCAAAGATCTAAATTTGAGGGACCATACAGGGGTCCACATGGCAGTTTCCATTTGTCCAAGACAACCTATTATCATCTCAGATAACCAGATCTCACCTCGATGTTCGGTGGACAACAAAATTAAATAGACGTGGATTAATGTTTTCCATTGCTGCGATGGAGTTCCGTCATTTAAAAAAATGAAAGGGGCAGAAAACCATGTGTTTGGCTTTTAAAAGCCATTCAGTCTAATAATTTAAAATTGGGATTGAAGATTGGTGACCACATCCATTTCCCCAAACAATCAGAAGATTTGAGGGCTGTTTTTCTGGAACCACTGGTCTGATTGATCTACAATTTTAGATTCTGTCACATTTAACAAGTACTCCAAGTTTCATCAAAATCTGAGATGGTCGGGTTAAACCTGTTTTGGTGATTTGGCACAGAATGACCCTTAGGTGTCTTTTCCCGTAAAACAGAGCTAATGTCCATCTTTTACAGTGCAAGTAAAACTTGCTATATGGATATCCAGTCATCCGTAACCCACAGCTTTATGATACAAGTGTAAATAACATGCCTTCATAATTTTTTAATATTATAAAAAAAAATAGAATATAAGGTAACATGGATTTCTTGTTTTGTCTGTTGTTAAAACTTCTACCTGTCTGTTTCTTATGTGACAGCGTGAAGGTGCTTTAGTTGACGAGGACTCCGTGGACATGGACGGAGAAAATGGGCGGGGCTTTGATGAGTACGAGTGGGCGGGGCAGAAGAGGATCAGAGCTACAGCTTTGTTGGAGGGAGGCTTCAGAGGTACAAACACACACAGGCCTCATGCTGTTCTATGCTGGGTGTATTCAGGGCAGGTTGTTAGTTTGCTGGTGAAACTGGGCGGTCACAGCTGCTGGTGTGTGTGTGTTTGTGTGTGTGTGTGTGTGTGTGTGTGTGTGATGGTGTAGATTTCCAGTCGCCTGCTTGTTTGAGGACTGACTGACCTTTCACAACTCCAGCATCACTTTCAGTCACAGCAGTTTGTTCTCTCCTCCTTCTGTCTGTCTCCTCTTTTGTTTCTCTGCTCATCCATCATTCACTGCACTTCTGTCCAGTGTGAGCTCTGTTAGTTCTGCGAGAGCAGAGCTGAATGTGACCAGGGAGATGTAATGGTACCAGTGGTCTTCTGGCAATACGGGCTGGCCCAGGGTCAGCCCAGCACTGCTCAACTCAACCCTCTGTGCAAAGGGAAGGAAAACACATTTAGCTGAGCAATTGACCCACTGGTCACTGCTTTGTGCGAGCATGTGTGTGCCCAGAAATGCAATTATAGAACTGGATAGGAGAGCTGGTCACTGGGGAGCACAGCAACAGCTCTGTGATACAAACACCTAGAGAGCAACCACTTAGCTCACTGTGAAACCTCTATTTTGGTATCTGCTCCAAATTCTTCCAATTTCTTAATTTTTTTTATGTCAACCTAGTTTTGTTTGCTATTTGCTTTTTGCACAAACATTGTTTTGATAAGTTAGAAGTTATCTAATCCCTTGAATTATCTAAATACAAAGCTGTGGTAGCTCGGTGGTCAGTGACATAGTCTTATAATCCTGAGGTTGTCGGTTCGAGCACAGGTTGCGTCAGGAAAGGCATCCGGCATAAAACAATAGATAGTTTTCACATGTCGTCTGAGATGCTGGGAAACACCCACTGGAGGACAAAACATGTCCAGCTCTTCCATCCACCAAGTCGCACAAGCCATACTTTAAACGTTTTGAAGTGTAGCTTAGCCAAAATGCTGGATAGTTGCAGTTCTATAGGATGCACTAATCGAAAAGACAGGGTTGTTGGAGAAAAGCCAGGTGTGTGCTTTTACTGGATTCCATCAGAAACAGAAAAGCCAAAGAAGAAAATTGTGGATCGTGCCTTTAGACGTGCATCTCTACCCGTGGAGGCTAAACAATGGAAGTACGCTCGTCTTTGTTGTAAACACTTCATCAAAGGTAAGATTACAATTACTTTGGGGTTTTTGATTTATTTGTGTATTTACATGTCGTTATTGCTATGGTTTTATGTACTTAAGATTAGTGAATGAGTTATGATATAATGATATAGTGATGAAAACATGCTAAAGCTAAAGCAGGCTAAATGCTGTCAACATGAACTCAGGAAGCTTTAACTGAAGATAACCATATTTTTACATAAAGTCACGCCTCTCTCAGAGTTGTATAAAACAATGTAATAACTCATGTACGCATAGCTACCTGCACCAATCAGATAGAAAATGAGTCCAGTAAATGTCTCTGACAGAAACACAAAGTTTGTTTTCTCAGTCATCCAGGTATATAACAACAAAAAAGGTTGAATCATGTCATCTGGACTTCGTTTTTTTGTTAAAAAGAAACGTTTCGCCCCTCATCCAAGAGGCTTCGTCGGTCTGAGGCCTAGCCATCTGGTATTACCCAGAAGCCACCCTGACTCTTGTGTTCTCTGACAGACTCAGCATTAATTAAAAAAATCAGATTAAAAGTTCATAACTATTTGAAAAAAGGAGTTTAGAGCTCAAAAGACTAAAAACCTTCCCCTCCTGTTTTGGCTTTTATGTACTACTGTCCCTGCAAACAGCTAATTTAAAGTCTTCATCTAATGAATTATTGTTGATAGGTGAATATGAGTTCATTCAAACACAACCACTGATGTTAATCAGCATTTTTTATTATTTCATGAACAAGTGACAAATCTGATGGCTGTCGCCTCACTGGTTTCCTTCCATCTTTTCACACCAGCCGCCTGCAGAAGAAGAAGATGGAGGAAAAGATGAAGGATGGGGAGGACGTTAACGTTTCCTCAGCTGTGGCAGAACTTCCACCTGCAGATGATGAGCAACAGAGCAGCAACCACAGATGAAGGACACAACTGAAATTTTACAAAAATAATGCAATGAATTGATAGAGGAAAACTACAAGCTTAAAAAAAACATTAGATCAGGAATCCAACAAATTTCAGTCAGGCCATCTGGACAGTTTCTTTTTTTGTGCTGAAACATTTCACCTTCCATCCAGAAGGCTTCATCAGTCAAGGAAACGCACAACACAAAACTGATTCTTCCCCCAACAGCTTACTCCAAAGTGGAACAAACCAGTTATGTTGGTGCTAAGATGGTCTCTTTGGCACTCCCCCTCCTCCGGTGCCGGCCCTCTTCCTCGTCGACAGTCATGTCAAACTGGTTCAAAACCAATAAAGTCAACAAAAATAGATCAGGAATATTTGATCAATTGGCATTTGAACAACATGAACAAAATCAAGGCAGTGACACCTAGGCCTGTCGCAATAAATTAAATCAAGTAATCGCATGATAAATGAAAGTTATCTACCTCATTTTCATTTATCAGCTTTATCGTTTCTTGGTGTCTCTTTCTGCTGAAGACGCTGGATGACAAAATTGCTGAACTCCGGTGCTCTTCACTGGCCCCTCCCTTTCTCTTTTTCACTTTTCTTTAAAATCCATTTTAACCATCCAAAATCACATGGTTACATCGCCGCTTGCAGATAAGTACAAAAAAAGCTGTTGGAGCAGTCACAAGTCCACAACATTCATATTTTTTCCTCATATCTTTGTTTGTCTTCCATGGGTAGGTGATTGAAGTAGTCTTGACTAGAGACAGCGGGAAAATTAACACTTTCTCTGCTGTACTTCCCAGTGCTCACAGATGTGCACCACAATATTTTGCCTGCCCGTGCATCAAGCAGGTCATGTGACTGAAAATTATCCATTGCCAAATCTTTCATGCAAGTTTACTCATTATGGTGACCCCTGCAGAATTCAATTCAATTCACTTTATGTATATAGTGCCAAATCACAACAGAAGTTGCCTCAGGGCACTGAACAGAGACATTCACATACAAACCAGATTCCAAAAAAATTGGGACACTAAACAAATTGTGAATAAAAACTGAATGCAATGATGTGGAGATGGCAAATGTCAATATTTTATTCATAATATAACATAGATGACAGATCAAAAGTTTAATCTGAGTAAATGTAACATTTTAAAGGAACAATATGTTGATTCAAAATTTCACAGTGTCAACAAATCCCAAAAAAGTGGGGACAAGTAGCAATAAGTGGCTGGAAAAAGGAAATTGAGCATATAACGAACAGCTGGATAACCAATTAACACTAATTAGGTCAATTGACAACATGATTGGGTATAAAAAGAGCTTCTCAGAGTGTCAGTGTCTCTCAGAAGCCAAGTTGGTAAGAGGATCACCAATTCCACCATTGTTGCGCAGAAAGATAGTGCAGCAATACCAGAATGGTGTTACCCAGCGTAAAATAGCAAGGACTTTTAAGTTATCATCATCAACCGTGCATAACATCATCAAAAGATTCAGAGAATCTGGAACAATTGCTGTGCGTAAGGTTCAAGGCCGTAAAACTCTACTGGATGCTCGTGATCTCCGGGCCCTTAAACGTCACTGCACCTCAAACAGGAATGCCTCTGTCAAGGAAATAACAGAATGGGCTCAGGAATACTTCCAGAAAGCATTGTCAGTGAACACAATCCACCGTGCCATCCGCCGTTGCCAGTTGAAACTCTACAGTGCAAAGAGGAAGCCATTTCTAAGCAAGCTCCACAATCTCAGACGTTTGCACTGGGCCAGGGGTCATTTAAAATGGAGTGTGGCAAAATGGAAGACTGTTCTGTGGTCAGACGAGTCACGATTTGAAGTTCTTTATGGAACACTGGGACGCCATGTCATCCGGACCAGAGAGGACATGTCAGGGATCTGATGGCAGAGGATCCCACACACAAACTCAGAATGGTTTTAAAATGTTTATTGAATGAATAAACAGCTTCTGATGATTCGGGTCCAGAGCTGGAACTGTGTCTAAAACGATACAGAGGAGAGGTTAGTGTTTTGACAGAATAACAACAGTTATCTGAATACAGACGGTCTGGAAAAACACTAACCTTTCTTGTTGTCGGGGGCTGCTCAGCAGAGACACAGAGCT
>NC_056506.1:24141697-24182413 GCF_014905685.2 Nematolebias whitei
GAACAGAGTGATAAATAAAAGGAAAAACAGAGTGTAAACTGTGACAGGACAAGGATAGCCCAAGTTGTTATCAATGCTCCGTTCGGAAGCCTGCATCACTGATGGTATGGGGTTGCATGAGCGCTTGTGGCATGGGCAGCTTGCATGTCTGGAAAGGCACCATTAATGCAGAGAACTATGTTCAGGTTCTAGAACAACATATGCTCCCATCTAGACGTCATCTCTTTCAGGGAAGACCCTCCATTTTTCAACACGATAATGCCAGACCACATTCTGCAGCAATCACAACATCATGGCTACGTAGGAGAAGGATCCGGGTACTGAAATGGCCAGCCTGAAGTCCAGATCTTTCACCTATAGAGAACATTTGGCGCATCATAAAGAGGAAGGTGCGACAAAGAAGGCCCAAGACGATTGAACAGTTAGAGGCCTGTATTAGACATGAATGGGAAAGCATTCCTATTTCTAAACTTGAGAAACTGGTTTCCTCTGTCCCCAGACGTCTGTTGAGTGTTGTAAGGAAAAGGAGGGATGCCACACAGTGGTAAAAATGGACTTGTCCCAACTTTTTTGGGATTTGGTGACGCCATGAAATTTGAAAACAACAGATTTTTCCCTTAAAATGATACATTCTCTCAGTTTAAACTTTTGATCTGTGATTTGTGTTCTATTCTGAATAAAATATTGGATGTTGGCACCTCCACATCATTGCATTCAGTTTTCATTCACAATTTGTTTAGTGTCCCAACTTTTTTGGAATCCGGTTTGTACATAAAAATCAGTTAATAATGTTATTTATTAAAGGAGCCAGCAGATTGCTTTGAGTATTCACTTCGTCACAGTCTCCCATCCTAAGCAAACACAGAGGCAACAGTGGAAAGGAAAAACTCCCTCATGAGGAAGAAACCTCCAGCAGAACCAGGCTCAGGACAATTGGCCGGGCCTGCTTTGACCAGCAAAAGAAAGGGAGAAGCTGAAAGAAAAACATCAACAACAACATCTAAGATCTGAATAAGTCTGATAGACATGAAGTTAACAGTCTGAGGCTTCAGATTTATTCAAAACTGAATACTGTTTAGTTTCAAGCAGCACAATAAAAACAAGAGCCATTTCCAGACTTACAAGAAACCAAAAAATATGACTTGACTGGTGTAGTATTATTTTTTTTTCAGTTATTTTTCATTTATTTTAACAATTTGTTCAATTGTTGCATTTTTTACAAACTAATTTTGTGTAATCATTATGAAGATAATCAGATAATTTGCTCATTTTTCAAATCTTTACCAGAAAATATTGACAATATTTACGTTATTAGAGACTAATATTAAACAAGATTTAAAGCAGTAATTTTTGACTTACAAGTTAACTAACTGCTGCGTTTCTACTGTGTAAGAAAAGTTGAATTGATCTATTGAGTTATGTGCTTTACTATAGTACCTAAAATAGGTAACTTTACTTTTGGGAAATTATATTATGAACCACACATCTACAGTTCTATAACACCTTTGAATTTATCAGGTCCAACTCTTGTCTCTAGGGGTGCATTCACACCAGCTCTGTTCAGTCTGCTTTAATTAAACTCTAGTCTGTTTGCCTAGAAAGTCCGGTTCATTTGAGGAGGTGTGAATGTGCAATCGAATTCTGATGCGGACCAAAAAAACGAACTTTGGTCCACCTAAAAACCTAGGTCTTGGTTCATTTGAAGTGAACTCTGGCACGGTTCGAATGCAGTGTGAATGCAAGCGGACCGGAGACCGCTCCAAAAGCAGGAAGTGGTCTACAGCGCAGGACGTTCTATGTAAATACAACGAAAACAAATGTGCATTTCTCTTACCTCATATGAAGCCATCAGCCGCCTTGTGTGAAAAACAACATTCTCCATTGTCTTCTGCCTCATCTTCCGCTCACGTTGAGTCCATTGTTGAAAAATGACAAAACAGAAATCCTAAAACCACAAAAATTTGATGCCACTCTGTTTTTGTTTTTATTTCTAGAAGAAGAAGTGTCTTCTTCAGAGGTTTTTGTGTCATTTCCTTCAGTAGTTCTTGGTGCAGCGCCACCACAGGCGAGAGGGGGAACAGGTTGGCTTGATTGACTCAGTGCAGTGTGAATGCAAACCACACCAGCTGAAATGTAAACAAATGTTAAGAATATTGGTTCCCAATAGAATTGAGTCTACCAGACAATCAGGAGTGAAAATACCCTAAACAAAAGATGAACATATGTCTGTTTACTGAATCAATAAGGTGCCTTGAGCTTCATGTTTTAAAGTTTGTTATGCTCCACAATCGCCTGTTGTTTAAAACTGGGATAGAAATAAAGCCATTAGGTTGGGCACAGATGGAGTTACAGGCTTGTCATCTCGGAAGGCTTTTTCAAACTCTGCTGGCTCTTCTACCTCTTTCATGTGTCCCTCTTCCTGTTCGATCCATTGTTTAACACACATGCTGAGCCTCACCTGCCTCCCTTTTCCCTCCGCTGGTGGAGTAGAGACAAGACAGATCAATGCTAAAGTCTCAACTAAACCACAACAAAGTGAGGCTTCTAGGGTGGGAGGTAGATTCACCCCCTCTTCATCCATCTCCTAGATGCTCTTCCCCATTTGTCCGTCTCTCTCACATTGTTAAAGTGAGCAGACACAGCCTGGACCCTTCTGTTGGGCTATAATAGGGAACCTTGTGATGTGACACAGATAACTGAGGTGGCCTGTGGAGAGGAACTTGAAATTCACGTGGGCGCACACATACACACATACACCCACATCACACACTTGACAGATGGCTCAGAAGGTGGATTTTGTCTTGAAAGCTCCTCAGTGGTTCTAATGCGCAGCTGAATCCAGCAGACTCTCTAGAGCTTGCAGCCGGCTAAACGGATATAGAGATGTTGCAGGGGGTCTCCTCAGCTGGCAAGATGAAGAGAGGGCCTATTCCTCTGTGAAGTGCCACCATCCTTCACTCCCTTTGAGAGCATAGGGAAGAAAGGCAGGGGGACGAGAGGGGAGAGGGAGGGGAAAAATCGAACAAGATAATTTTATGATTCAACTTGGTCTTAGTGAAGACATCCCTGTGTCTCACACTGGCTTGGTCTTGTTAAAAGAAGCCATATTGCTCAGATGGAGAGCTTTCTTTATCTGTCCAGTGAACTGTCCGTCCGAGACTCTTTGTGAGCTGTAAAGCAACCGGATTTTACTTTAAAAGTTGATTGGGTATTATTGGAGACTAAGAAGATGACAAAGAGGAAGGATATGAAGGACGTTTCTCTCTTATGATGAACCTTAGTATTATTTCATGCCACTGTCAATGTGGAACAAGAGTCCAGACGTAATACTGTATTAGAAAACACGTTCCTGAAAATATTTTCAATAAATATTTTGCTCTTCTTTGCGCTGTTCCCTTCTTCAAAGGTCGTCATAGCGAACAAACTTTCTTGAAGATTTGGCAGTTGTTTTATACCATATGCCCTTCTTGACACAACCATCGACTATCGAGCTGCCACAGCCCACATGTTGAGTGGAGGGCAGAAACCCTCTTGAATACACATTTTTTAGACAGAGTAATAGAAAATAGTAGTCGGTTTTTAATACAAACGTGGACTGAAAAGTACATAGAATTTAGTTTTTACTTAAATCAGTATTCAGAATGTCCATCCATCCACCCATCTATTATCTTTTCCCGCTTCTTCTTTTTGGGTCACGAGGGTCACTGGTGCTCATTTCTAGCAATCACTGCGAGAGGCAGGGGACACCCTGGACAGGTCTTCAGTCCATCACAGGGACACATAGAGACAAACGAGACAAGTTCAAGTCAACTTTATTGTCGATTCCACCACATGTGGTACATGAGGTGGAACAAAATTATGTACACAGGGTCCCAGTTACATTCAAAAATAGTAAATTATAAAGTATAAAAAGAAACAGTACATAAGGATCAAGATATAAACTAAAAAATATGCTGAACACTAATAATGCAAAACAATATGGCATAACAACAGCAGCCTGAATATGAGTCTGTGGTGAACAGATAGAACACAGCAGCATGAGTTAATCAGCAGTTTGAGATCAGCAGCATGGATAATCAGCAGTACAGATAAGTCACATATCACTGATCAAAGTGTCATTACAGTGATTTTTTTCCTTGCAGTGATTATCCTGGTTAGAGACAAACAACCATTCACTTTCTCACTCACACCTAGGGACAATTTAAAGTTACCAGTCAGTCTAACATGCATGTTATTGGTCTGTGAGAGGAAACCAGAGTACCCAGAGAAAACCCATGCATGCACAGAGAGAACATGCATACTCCATCCAGAAAGGCCCCCGGACCGGGATTTGAACTGGGGCAACCTGCTCCCTGAGAGGCAGCAGATCTATCAGTTGCACCACTGTGCTGCTAAATCCTAAAAATGTTATTGATGTTGGTTAATGTAATTTCTGGACTATTGAGCGCACCTGAATATAAGTTGTGCCCACTATGTTTAAAAAGAAAATAACAATTTTACATAAATAGGCCGCACTTGCCTATAAGCCGCGGGTGTTCATGTTGTAACAAGATATTTACACAGAAGTTTTTTTTCTTTTAATTAAAGATGTACAGGTAACACGCACAAATACATTAATTTATTTTATTTTTATTTTTTTGAACAGTGTCTGTAACATGGCTGTAATTATTAAAAAAAATACAGTAGTCCATCAGGAAGTCATTGATCGCTACCCCCCAAGAGAGATGTGTTTTGGGCAGCTTTGTGAGCGCCCGTGTGTGACGAAGCTAAATGTTTTGATGGCATAAAGCTCGTTAGCCCATCAAAAAAAAAAAAAATTCTATAAATTAGTCGCAGCATTGTATAAGCCGCGGTGTTCAAAGCATGTGAAAAAAGTAGCGCCTTATAGTCCAGAAATTACGGTAATTGTATTTGTCCATGAATTTGATTGATTAGACATAAACTACCAGACTATATGCAATGTGCAATTCTGATTATTTAAAATTCTGAAATCAGGGCAGATGAAAACCAATTTATGAAGCTGATTTGTTTGTTTAATTTTAGTTCATACAAATAACTGTTTAATATTCAGCCACATTATAGTTTGCTAGAATTTTAAAAATAAAAGTAAACAAGACAGTAATTTTCTGTGATTTAGTGACTTAGTCCTAGTGCTTGATGCGTTGATACTCATTCTTATAATTATTTATTCTGCTATAATCTGTTAAAGATATAGTGTGATTGTAGTTCCACATTCTTTATCACTTGGCGTTGGTGTGGCAGAGCGTTATGTTAGTAATGCCTGCAATTGTCGACGGAGTGGGGAGAGATTTGGTAGATGAGTGCTTGGTTCTGTTGACAGAGCGGAGCGCCCTGCTAGGAGAATGGTAGAAGAACCACTGGATTTTCTGAAAAAGTAGGGTTTTGAGGTTTTTATGTGGTTATTTTAAAGAAAAAGTTAGTTTGATGGATCCCTGAACGTCTTAGTCTATCAGAACTGAGGGTTTATAACTAAACATTTATACATGTTAATTGAACAATAGAGTAACAATAAAGTTTGGGACTGGAACATACTATACAATAAAATTTTTTCATTTAGCCTTTATTTATCCAGGTTAGTCTCATTGAGCCACGAGAACTCATTTTCAAGAGAGACCTGTTTAGGGAGCACATGGTGGGGGTTAAGGGCCTTGCTCATGGGCCCAGAGTGGGGCGAATGAGGGTGGGGGCAAGTGTGGGTGTTCCACCTACCCCACCCACAATTTTGATGTTGTCGGGGCCGGGGCGTGAACCGGCGATCTTCGGATCACAAGCCCACCTCTCTAACCTCTGCGCCACCACTCCCCCAAAATAACGTTCTAAAAATTAAAAAGGAAAAATTCCAAGTAAGCTCACACAGGTTGATGTCATATTTAAATTGGCTAAATGTAAGCAAAGTGTGACTCTAATCTGGCCATTTAGATGAGCACAGATTGAAAGGGGAAGAGTAAGGCTGCCAGACAGATTCTGGGATTTGATTTCAGGCCGTCCAGAGAGCCCAAGGAGAAGAGGGGGATTATTTCAGGTTGAGATGGCCCAGAAAGATTGAGCCAGCCAAAATCTCTGCTTTGTACATGAACTTCAAAGATGACCGTCTCATGTCTTTGTGTCTGCTTCCCTTTCCTCACTGCTTCCCCCTCTCTCTGTGACCTGTAAATGGCAGAGAGATAGTGTGATCACCTTTGACATGCCTCCTTACTGCTTCTTAAGGGGTCCAGATAATTGCTATGGTAACAAGATGTTGCAGAGGTCATTCGATCGGTTGAGCCGAGCTGCCAGTCGACTTGATGAGTCCTTTGATCTTGCCTGCCTGTTCAGATCTGTGCTTGTGGGCTTGTTGTGGTGACATATATGTAAATTGGTAGCCTCTTACATTGCTGTCACGAACCATGTAACTCTGAGGATGAAACCTGTAGTTAGTGTGTTAGAGAGTCAGGAATATTAAGAAGATAGTTGAGATAATGAGACGGACCAGGACGGCCATGTAGGAGTAAGTGTGCATGTGTATCAATTTGTTTCTCACGTAAAAAGAAGGTGTTCATCGAACAAGACTCGATACAAGAGCGAGAGAAAACAGTGCTACGGAGAAGGAAAAAATTAAATTATACCATGAGAGAGAAATCAAAAGCAACCGTAATAAATAAAACAATAAAGAAAAAGCTACTGGTCAATAGGAGGAAACAAAAAAACAAAGTTAAGTTAATAAATGAGTGTCAAAAAGAGGTTAAAAAAAGGTGAGGAAAGGATGAATAAAAAGAAAGGTAAAGAAAAAGATGGAGGGAGGGGGTGTTGTCGCTACATAATGTGAGTGAAAGGCAGTTAGAGTGGGGCTGACCTTTCCCTGGCCAGATTAGATTGGCCTGCCAAGACTGCTTAGAGGAACAGATAGAAGCACGGGGATCACACAATTTCAGAACCAACAGGCCACACGAACACTCCCAGTGAACACATCAAGGACATCTACAGTGTGTGTATACACGCACAGAGCCGTTCAGGTGGCATCCACCTTACATGCAAAAGTATATGTACAAATAAAGAACAGCATCATAGCCAGATGGTTAAACTTAGATACTGTGTAGTACATATATGTGTACTGTCCTAGGGGCTCATAAAATAGGTACAGCCCAAGATTAGTGGAAGGGATTTAAAAAAAAAACTGGTCTGTTGAATTTACAAGAAGTGAGTTTAAATAGTTATGTACTCACTTTATCTCTTTTTCTATTCACTGTTGTTGTAAATCTCATCCTAGTCCACTTAAATTTAGTTTAAAAACTGAAGTTCTGACATTAAACTACAACTCTTGTACCATCATCTCATCCATTTTTACTGTTCAATATACTTTTTTCATCAATTCAACATTTATTTATACAGGTTATTCTCATTGAGCCTTGAGGACTCATTTACATTTACCTGCACCTGTACGCTTGATGCAAACAAATAGTTTATTGATGCAAGAGCTTTAGAGAAGCGGATAAGCATGTCAGTACAGTACTTTCATACAATACACCAGTATAATTGTGTGTTATAATCACATCTCTTTAAATTCATTTGTGGCTTTCTGTTTCAATGCAATAATCATTTTTGAATAATCAGGTCATTAGAGAGTATGCACAGTTTTAAATGAAGGGAACTCATCATCTCCTTGACTATGAGGCCATCTTTGCCTGTTTAAGAGGTTACCATGTGTTCTTCTGTAGCTGACAGCATGCAGCCTAATCATCAGGGACCACATGCATTGAGTGTTCAGACGGCTGTGCCTCTTAATGAGTTTACCTTTAACTGTGGTGATCACCACACCCAACTCAGATGTGTAAATCTCTAGCAGGATGCTTGGTCAAAACAGATGAAATAATATATCATGACAAGCACTTACAAAATACTACAGTTTTGTGTCCATATTAAATTGGAGGATTTGTTTAGTGTGAGCTGGTCCTGGCCTCTTAATGATTTTCCCATTCAAAAAATATACACCAGTCTTTTAACATTAAAGCTATATACCCTTTTATCATAAGTCACACTGCAGTACTTTTTTAATTGAAAGAAAATAAACTAATGCAATTACCTACCCATGCACAGTGTTGCTTATTACAGCTAACCCAAGATATAAAGAAAACCAATTGTTTAGAGTAAACAGAAGAGAAAATTATGTAGCCTGCCTTAAGCAAATAATCTTGTAATGGTCTTATTCAACTATTTTTCAACTGTGTGAAAATGTACAGAACATTTGATTATACATTGAAATAGATAAAGGAATACAATAATTTTAAGCCTGACATCTAATCAAGAAATTATTACCAAAGTCAAAATGCTTGATTTAAAGAATATCAGGGATTTTAATATGGAATTGATTGCTCTACACATGTAGGCCGTGGTAGCTCGGTAGTCTGTGGCGCTATATAAATAAACTGAATTGAATTGAATTGGTTGCATCAGGAATGGCCTCCAATGTAAAAACAACTGCTTTATCTTTATGCATGCTTGCTCTCTGTGGCGACCCTTAAGGAAGGGAGCAGCTAGAAGAAAAAGAAAAAGTTTGCATGTAAATTATATAAAAATATGAAGCACTCTGTTTACCAGCCATGCCCTTAATAAGTTGTGCAGTACTGTGCCGATAGTTTTGTCATTTGTAGTTTAACAACCATACACCTAAAACATCCCATTTTAAAAGCCATGAGAAGTACAGTTTACACTGTAAAAAAAAATACAACAGCAACAAGAGTTTTAAACATGTTGACCTGAGTGTGTTGAAGTCTTGAGGAACTCCATTACATTAGTTGTAGCCACCAACTTATACACAAAGGATGTTGGGTAAAAGCTTTAAGCTTAAGCGATCCACTGAAATTGTCAAATATGTGCTCAATTTGTTGACCAAAAAAAAAAAAAGAGAGACTGACACTTTTCCTGCAAGGTTTCTTATCTGAGTTTTCTGTTAAGCAGCAAAGCAGTTAACACTCTGCTAAGTGGTTTGTGGTACATTACAAACCCTGCAGTGCATCATCTTTCAAAGTACTTACGGTTCAATCTTTGTATTAATTTGAGGAAAATTGGAACTCTTGCCATTATGAAATTGCAAATGTCCATCTGTATAAAAATCTGAGTTTAGGTGCACATAAGTTTCCCCATCCAAAAATAATAACAGTTGTTGCTTTGCTTTTGATTGTTTCCCTGTACAACAAAAACAAAAGAAAAATTAAAACAAAATTGCTTGAGCACTAAAACCTTAGAATTTACGGCATATTTAATCAGTATGGGTTTTAGGACCTGTTTACACGAAAACGATTTCTGGTGAAAATGGAAGAGTTTTGTTGTGTTTGTATTGTTCATTTACACGAAAATAGCGAATGTTTTTTCTGACAACGACACAGTTTGAGAACGTGTTCCAGAGTGCAATGGTTCAAAAACATCCCAATGTCCTTTGTCATATAAACAGAAAAAAAATAGATCTTTTCTGTCAGGGAATCCCTGGCTCATGCACAGTATGACGCAAAACATAACAGCTTCCTACAATCCACCGAAGAAGAAACTATCGACAATAGGCTGTCACATTGTAAAGTTTGCAGATGATACAGCGGTGGTGGGATGCATCACAAACAGTGATGAGTCCAGCTACAGGCAAGAGGTGGAACACCTGGAGAGCTGGTGCAAAGAGAATAACCTTCACATCAATGTGAAGAAGACAAAGGAGATGATTGTGGACTTCAGAAGGAACAAAAACACCTATGCCCCCCTGAACATAAGAGGATCTGCAGTGGAAGTGGTCTCCAGCTACAAGTACTTGGGTGTTCACATGAATGACAACCTCAGCTGGAGCAACAACACCACCAGCCTGATCAAGAAAGCTCATCAGAGACTCTACTTCCTCAGGAGGCTGAGACGAGCTGGTCTGGGAAGCTCAGTCCTCACCTCCTTCTACAGGTGTGCAGTGGAGAGCATCCTGTGCTCCAACATCAACATGTGGCATGGAGGCCGCACAGCTGCAGAAAGAAAAGCTTTGCAGAGAGTGGTGAAGGCTGCACAGAAGTCTGTCAGAGTCAGTCTCCCCACCATCACAGACATCTACACCTCCAGATGCAGGAAGAGGGCCACCTGCATCATGAAGGACCCCACTCACCCAGCACACACACTTTTTGCCCCACTCCCCTCAGGAAGGAGGTTGAGGAGCATTAAGTGTAGAACCACTAGACTGAGGAACAGCTTCTACCCTGAGGCTGTTAGACTCATGAATCTCTAACCAGAATAATCACTGTGAAAAACCACATCTTGTTGCTGCTGATCTGTTTCATGTTGATGTGTTCATGTGTGCTCACCTGCTTACACGGACTCATGTTCATGTTTGTGCTGATGCTCGACATAATGTTTTTTATGTTATGAGTGCTTAGTGTATATTTAGTTGATGTTTTTCTTAGTTCATATCTTAGATGTTATTACTGTTTTTCTTTTACATTTTATTGTTGGATGTAACTGGGACCCCGTGTACATAATTTCGCTCCACCACATGTACCACATGGGGTGCGAATGACAATAAAGAAACTCTGACAATAGACTGTCATGATTCCCAGTCAATGTTCTCTTGGAATTTAGTGGTTTTATAATTCAAAGTCACCCTAAGTAACAGTTGAACCTCATCTTCTGTCCATAGAAATATGTTATTCTCTGCCATCTTGACAGTTGTAGCGGCTTTCAGGTAGAACTTTGTTTTTAATGCATGAACACTTAAGAGTTTAAATTTTCAAAGAACATAGCCCTGACTAGTGGCGTGGCAAAGAAATTACACCTTTTCCACATCTACCATTGCTGTGTAAACATATTGTAGTTAGAACGGTTTCATCTAAATGTGTGATTAGGAATGAGGAAAAAAATTCAATTTTCTGGTTCGTTGTGTAAACAGGGCCTTAGTCATTCGACACCTAACCCATCCATCCATCCATCCATTATCTTTACCCGCTTATTCCATTTTGGGTCATGGGGGTCGCCGGTGCCCATGCCAGCAATCACTGTGCGAGGGGCGGGGTACACCCTGGACGGGTCGCAAGTCCATCACAGGGACACATAGAGACAAATGAGACAAACAACCATTCACTCTCTCACTCACACCTAGGGACAATTTAGAGTTACCAATCAGCCTAACATGCATGTTTTTGGTCTGTGGGAGGAAACCGGAGTACCCGGAGAAAACCCACGCATGCACGGAGAGAACATGCAAACTCCACCCAGAAAGGCCCCTGGACAGGGATTTGAACCAAGGACCTGCTCGCTGAGAGGCAGCAGCTCTACCAGTTGTGCCACCGTGCTGCCCCACACCTAACCCAAGTTCCAGAATTAATGTGTAGAAAAAATGCAAAACAGGTGTTTATAATAAACATTACATAAACTGTAAGCTCAGACAACTGATTTGCACCTTGACAAAGACACCAGAGTAAAGTAAGATGCAGTTTCCTTATAGCAACTGTTATAAGAAGTGTAGTATCAAGATTCCTACCCAGGGACCGGCAGGTTAAACAGGAGGGGTGTCACCGCTGTCTGCTCTCACACTCATACGCAGCACACTAGTTCACCTGAGCGCTTGTAGAAATTGGAATAGGTGTAAATAAGACGGCTGTCAGACCTGTCAGTGGTTGGCACACCCTGACGGCTTCAGTCACAACACACACACACACACACTCTGATTAAATCGTAAAGTTATTAGTGATATACACTGTTGAACACAAACACACACATGCACACAGACCTACCTTTGTGCAGTAGACTTAGTTTAAATGACAGGCAGACAGGCTCACACTCGCACATGCACACTTTCAAAGGGTTGGAGAGACAGGGCCTAAGTGACAGAGGGACAGACAGGCTCAAACAAACATGGAAAAGACACCTGTAAGTGATGGACACACACACAGCCAGCTCAGTGGGTAAGTGGAGCTGAAGGGAGCAGTCAGGCAGCGGTAAGGGTTTGTCTGAGCGTTCATCACTTGGTTTATAGAAGTGCCATTCACACACACGTTCCTCCTGCTTCTCAAAGATTGATGGGCAAAGTGGCAGTCTTCATCTCTTCACCCTAGCTTTAAATATTGTCTTTTAAATAAAACATCCTTTTCCTCATCCATCATCTTGTATACAATTTTTTTTATTTGGTTTGGAGGGGAACGTACAGTAGTTAAACAACTGTGTTTAATGTGGCTGAATATGTTAGGGTTTTTTTTATTCTGTGCAGGTTTATTTTTATCCATCTACAAATTGAAACATTTTGTTAAAGGCAGAGCTGCAGGTGAAGTGAAATAAAAACAAGTTTTCTCAAGATTGTAAATGAACTGCACTTGAATAAAGCTTTTTAGCAAAAAGGATGAAGCCATTTGTATTTTTACTTGAGATTCTATTTTAAACAAAAAAGTAAATAGAATGTAAAATAACGTTGAAACAATTGTTTTCAAGTATAGGAGCATAATGCGATAAGTAATGCTGCTACCACTCATCGGCTCTGTGGTTTTGTTTGTTTTAGCACCGATTGTCATAGATTCGACTTGACTGGTTTATCTGTGATCAACTGATTGCACCTTAACAACTGGTTCATAGATGCAGTCGCCCAGAATTGTTTTGTGAAAAACCCGTTGAACTCTTTTTCAGTATATTAAACCAAAGCATTGTTTAAAGTTTAAAAAACAAACTTAAGAATGGTTTTATTTCTGCAGGATCAGGCTTTGCAACATGTAGCATCAAGGAGAGCGCCGCCGACAGCGACGCAGACCTCGACGTGGATGGAGACGACACCTTGGAGTACGGTAAAGCCCAATACACTGAAGCCGATATCATCCCCTGCTCTGGCGCTGGTGAGGACCAAGGAGAGGCCAGGGAGAGGGAGGCGCTACGAGGAGCTGTGCTCAAGTATGAATGCTCAGCCGCTCAGAACTTCACTTTTAAACTGTTTGCAGCACGGACTGCACCTGAGAGACACCACTCATGTTGACTCTTGTGTTTCTTTGTCGTAGTGGTGGGATGCCTTCTAACAGAATAACGCCTGAATTCTCCAAATGGGCCAGTGATGGTGGGTTAGACCAAAACACACGTGCATTCATAAATGGTTTTACCTGATATTATGTAAAGGTTACAAAGAATGTGTTGTAAAGGCAAAAATGGCTCGTTTCTTTTGAATCTGTGCATACATACATGTAGCGAGCATTCTTGATGCACACAGTGAAGAGATTTAACACTAACCATATTACCTGTGTGTTTACAGAGATGCCTTCCACAAGCAACGGAGAGAGCAGCAAGACCGACCCAAGCACTCCTTCATCTTCTTCCTCTTCCTCATGTGCCCCACGCACCTGTAAAAACAGCGAGATTGAAAAGTAGGTAACACAAAATTGTCTAACACTTCTCCTTCTGCACAGTCTCTCTCTTCTTGTTGCCAGAGATTACAGTTCTCCATCGCCACAATGGATTTCTGCCATTTTGAACATAGCCAGAACAGATTTCCGTCGTCTGTAAAAATAGGAGTGAAAAAGAATGTGTTCTGTTGGGATTGTTTTAAAGCCATCCAATCTAATTTTGATTTAGGGATAAAACTGATGCTGCTTTTAACAAATAAAGAACCACAGTCATAGTTTTACCCAATGAAAACAGAGCAGGGTGGGCCGTGCTTTCTGATGTACGGTGCGCCCCAGGTGCGAGCAGTGTTCCCAACTGGTGAAACACCAATCCTACGATTTCATGGAGGGGTGTGTTGATGATGTTTGGCTAACCCCTTGTAGGGCTGAGCAATGTATCGAATATACTCAATGTATTGTGAGTTTTTCAATTTACGATGGTTGAAATGGCTCTACTGCAACCATCGAGTATTATTAGATTTGAAAAAAATGTATTTTTCTCCCGTCTGTGCCAACTTCACGTGGCCCCTCCTCCCTCTCTGAATCCAGCCCCTCACTCACGCGCACTCCCCCCGCTTCCTGCTTCGGAAGGTGGGTGCGAGTTTAGCACAAGTAACCGGGAAATATCGAAGAGCAACTTAGCTGCTGAGCAAAAAGGAAAACATTGGCTGTCATTTGGCGATGGTTTGGATTTAAATTGTCAGATGAGCAGCAGAAAAATGTTTTCTGTAGACAATGCCGAATACAAGCCCCAACAAAAGGTTGGCACTATGAATCTTTGTCACCATTGAAAACAGCGTTGTATGAAGCTGGAGTATGAAGCGTGTGTGAAACTGCAGCTTAGACTGCAGTCTGACTTCAGCCTCCTTCCCTGAGACAAACCACGGGTCAAAACTCATTTAGTCTCATGCTGTACCTTATGAGAGGAACAGTGAGAGGTAGCACGATATTAATAAAGCGGCAGCTTATCATATCGCTAAAGACACAGTCCTTAGTGGCTAACAAGGCTGCTAATTTTAGCCGTCAAGTTGTCAATTTAAAAGCAGCTAATATCATTTCAACACTTTATAAAATTAACTGTACAAAAATGAGTGAGATTTTTTCTTTTTGAAATTTTTTTTGTCATTTTGAAATTTGTCTCAGTCAGACTTGTAATTTGGCAGAAATATGGGTGAGTGTTGTAACATGATGTTCTAGTGGAGGCTTTAGCAGGCACCTGAAGCAGAACATGCTATAATCTAAGTATCCATTTAAAGGAAGCCAACTAGATGCTGAATGATTGCAGTGGAACAAGCAGTCAGCTGCCTGGCTGGAACAATTCCCTGCCTCACTCCTCGCCGCTCGCTATAAATGCACGTATTTGTGGAGCTTCTGTGGTCTTCCATCCTCAAATGAAAATGAGATTTGTCTCCTTTTGTTACATTGATACATTGTACATTTGTGTGTGTGTGTGTGTGTGCGTGTGTGTGCGAGCATGTGCATGCGTGTCAGGTGGGGGTTGCTTTCCATAGGGTAGCGTTAGTGAAATCTCTCTCTGTCTCTGATCCCAGATGGGTAATGATCTGGTCGCCTCCCAGGGCGTCCTCGTTCCCCTGCTCATTCCCCTGAAAGATAAATGAGTTCTCTTTTTCTCACACACACGCATACACACATACATATACGCATACAGCGCCTGAGATGCTCTTTCCCCTTCAAGATAAATGGCCCCTCCAATGCCGCCAATGTGATTGCTGCCAAATTTGGTGCTCCAGCTGGAACAATGCGAAGTGATTTCCATGTGGTTTCTGCAAATAATTGAATCTGTCCTCAATTTAGAGGTGATGAAGCTAGATTTCTTCCCCCTTACACACACAAGTACAACTCCACCTATCCACACACACACTTGCTCAGTCCTTGTTTGTCTTTTCTTCATCTGTGGTTTACTTTATGGTGCAATTGCTGTAATGCATTTTGCTGTATTTTTCCTTTTTCCTTTCTGTCCCTTGGCTTCTGTTTGTCCCTTGTCCTCTTTCTCAATTCATTTCAGGCACACCCACCCCCACAACTTTTGCTACCCAAGACTAGCTGACACACACACACTCACATTTGGCAGAGGTGGAGGAAATCAATAGTGACTTTAATGTTTTATCATGGTGTGTCATGGTAGTTAAGGTCTTAGTTAACAGCATAGAACGATGCTCTAAAGGGACTTACAGCTGCTGTTTTTGCCTCACATGCACAAGAGGGTGATTTCCTCCACCTTATGAACAAAATATTGGCCAGAAAATGAATTCTGTAATTAATTAGTATTTAGTTCATTCAGTTGTGTGTTTGTGCGGTGGGAAGAAAGAAAAAAAAAACTGAATGAGGCTAAAATGTAGATGGACAGCAGATGAAGACACAATGCTGATTGAGATGGATGGTAGAGATTTCCAGCTGCACACACACCCACACTAATGAAATGAGAAATAGCCCGGCAGACGTTGGGAGCAGAGCGCTAAATAGAGGAGAAGCAGATCCATCTATTTGTCTCTGCTGGACTTTCTTGCTTGTTGTCACACAAGGAATGACTTCAGAAGGAAATGCATTTCAATTTCACTCAGTCTGACTCGCTCATATGTACACTCCATGCACAGGGTTCTTTAGAACAGGGGTTCTCAAACTTTTTGTGTTCAGGGGCCCATTACAACGGAGGAAAAGTTTCAGGGACCCCCTCATAACTTTCATGTTTATTAAATAATTTTATTCAATTTATCTCTTTAATGCAATGGAAATATTTGTGTAACATAAATACTTAAGACCTGTTCTTTAATAGAGTTAATACAGTTTTTTTTTTTTTTTTACTTTTAAACATGGAGTATTTTTCATTCAAGACACACTTAATTGACAAAATGTAGGTGTGGGGTATCTGGGGGTTCGCCCTCAAAAATTTTTGAATAAAGTAGATATTTCCTGCATTTTGGTGTATTTTAACAGGTTGTTAAACATCAGCATGCTTGTAATTATTGATTTATGTATTTATTTTTGCGGACCCCCAAGCAGTGGCTCACCCCAGTTTGAGAACCACTGCATTAGAACAGTAGCAAAGTTAAAGCAGAAAAATGTTTAGTAAAGTTGAATAAATTTGGTTGTCAAGACTTTTAGTTTAAAGTCACAAAATATTCTGCTCTGGACCATAAATTTATTCAAGTACTTAAAAGAAAAAGCTCACGCTCAAATGCAAACAAAACAGATTTGTAGAGTTCTTAATGGTAAACAGCACACATTTACTTCTGTACAGTCTACAAGATTAACAAAAAAATATTTATGCACTGGTTGTAAACTGAACAATATTACGGCGGTTACATATTTTTTTATTACATTTCATGTTAATGACAGTTTATCAGATTTGAGACAAGGCTTTACTTTATCACCATATTTCAGTTTATTGGCAGTAGTTAATTTTTATTATTCAAAACATAAAATCATTAAAGTCCTCATTTTTTGGTTCAATTGAGCCTCGCTTAAAAAGCCTAGTAGATTTTTTTTTCTAAGGTAAATAATTTCAATGATTAAGTTGAATTCATGCATAATGAGTTTGCCAAAAAAGTAAATTATAAACCAATACAGCAGTCCTTTAATATTCACGTTCAGGTTGCAGAATATTGATATTTCTCCCCAAATTCATGTGTCTGCCCTCTCTACCTGTTAACAAGTACTTCAGTAAAATTTCTTGCTTAAAGTTGTTTGTGACTTTAAGTTGCTAACAAATGTAGAGCTTGTTTGTAGAAAATGTCCACAGAGACGGAAATGGCGCGTGGCATAGGCAGTATAGGCAAGTGCTAAATGGGGGAAGGAGAAAAAGTTCAACTTTCTTATACGAAAGCTCATAAGTAATATATGACAAAACCCCAAACTCATTTAACTGCATATACAAGCTTATTACTGTACTTCTCGCCGTACACTTTGCACCGCTGTATAAATCGCATCAGTCCAGATATGTCAAATAAAGTGAGGAAAAAAACAAAAACATGTCACTTCACCGTATAAGTCACATCTATTATGCGTCACCGCTGACCACTCGGAAACATGGGCCGGTGTTGTGCCAAAAATCAATTGGCTGCCAAATAGAGGCCGCGGGAGCATGCACGGGAGGACTTTAACAAGAATTTAACAAGATTAAAACTTAAAAGCTATTATTTGTTTGCTCAAAATTATAACAAATGTGTGTCTCAGTTTAACTTGTATCATTTAATGCTGTTACTGCAGCCTACACTGTACATTTAATAATAAATTAAAAAAAAAAACATCCTCGACAGCTAGTTGTCCTATGCCAAAGCGATTTACATGGATTCTTACACTGAGCACACAGGCACAGGCTTGCTATCTCTCTCACGTGCCCCGTGCAACTCTCACTGCATATACTTTTAAAGAAGACAGAGAAGTACACTGCTCAAAAAAATAAAGGGAACACCTAAACAAAACAATATAACTCCAAATCAGTCACACCTTTGTGGAATCAATGTCACCAGTTAGGTAGTAACACTTATTGTGAATCAGTTTCACCTGCTGCTGTGCAAATTGAACACACAACAGGTGGAATGAGAGGCAATTAACAAGACAACCCCTATAAAAGAGTGATTCTGCAGGTGGTGACCACAAGTTTTTTGTTCTGTTCTCGTCCTTTCTGGTTGAACTTTTAGTCACGTTTTTATTTTGTCAGTGCTGTCACGCATAGAGGCATCATGAGGCGTTTTTTTTTTTTTACAGCCCACTGAAGTTGTTTAAGTAGTGCAGCTAATCCAAGATGGAACATCAATGCGAGCGGTGGCAAGAAGATTTGCAGTGTCTCTCGGCACAGTGTCCAGAGCATGGAATAGGTACCAGGAGACAGGCCAGTACACCAGGAGACATGGAGGAGGCCGTAGGAGGGCTACAACTCAACAGCAGGACCACTACCTCGTCCTTTGTGTGAGGAGGAACAGGTGGTCCACTGCCAGGGCCCTACAAAATGACCTCCAGCACTAATGTGCATGTTTCCACTCAAACTGTCAGAAACAAACTCCATTAGGGTGGTATGAGGGCCCGACGTCCACATATAGGGCCTGTGCTTACAGGCCAACACCGTGCAGGACGATTGGCATTTGCTAGGGAACACCAAAGTTGGCAGATTCATCATTGACGCCCTGTGCTCTTAACAGATGAAAGCAGGTTCACACTGAGCACATGTGACAGACTTGACAGAGTTTGGAGACACCGTGGAGAATGTTATGCTACCTGCAACATCCTCCAGCATGACCGGTTTAGTGGTGGGTCAGTCATGGTGTGGGGAGGCATTTCTTTGGATGGCCGCACAGTCCTCCATGTGCTAGCCAGAGGTGCCCTGGCTGCCATAAGGTACCAGGATGAGATCCTCAGACTCATTGTGAGACCTGGTGCAGTGGGCCCTGGGTTCCTTCTTATGCATGACAATGCTAGGCCTCATGTGGCTGAAGTGTGTCAGCAGTTCCTGCATGATGAGGGCATTGATGTTATGGACTGGCCTGCCCGTTCCCCAGACTGAATCCAATTGAGCACATCTGGGACATCATGTTTAGGTCAATCCACCAAGGCCACATCGCACCACAGACTGTTCAGGAGCTAACTGATGCTCTAATCCAGGTCTGGGAAGAGATCCCTCAGGAGAACATCCACAATCTCATCAGGAGCATGCCCAGGCGTTGTTGGGAGGTTATACAGACATGTGGAGGCCACACACACTACTGAGCCTCATTTACACTTGTCTTGAGGAATATTCAGTGACGTAGAATCAGCCTGTCATGTTATTTTCCACTTTCATATTGAGTATGAATCCAAATCCACATCTCCATGGTGTAATAATTTTGATTTACATTGATAAATCAATGTAAATCATTGAGACTCTACTTCCTCAGACGGCTGAGACGAGCTGGTCTGGGAAGCTCAGTCCTCACCTCCTTCTACAGGTGTGCAGTGGAGAGCATCCTGTGCTCGAGCATCAATGTGTGGCATGGAGGCTGCACAGCTGCAGAAAGAAAAGCTTTGCAGAGAGTGGTGAAGGCTGCACAGAAATCTGTTGGAGTCAGTCTCCCCACCATCACAGACATCTACACCTCCAGATGCAGGAAGAGGGCCACCTGCATCATGAAGGACCCCACCCACCCAGCACACACACTTTTTGCCCCACTCCCCTCAGGAAGGAGGTTAAGGAGCATTAAGTGTAGAACCACTAGACTGAGGAACAGCTTCTACCCTGAGGCTGTTAGACTCATGAATCTCTAACTAGAATAATCACTGTGAAAAACCATATCATGTTGCTGCTGATCTGTTTCATGTTGCTGCTGATCTGTTTCAATGTTGATGTGTTCATGCGTGCACATCTGCTCACAGACTCATGTTCATGTTTGTGCTGATGTTCAATGTTTTTATGTTATGGGTGCTTAGTGTATATTTAGTTGAGGTTTTTCTTAGTTCATATCTTAGATGTTATTACTGTTTTTCTTATACATTTTATTGTTGGATGTAACTGGGACCCTGTGTACATAATTTCGCTCCACCACATGTACCACATGAGGTGCGAATGACAATAAAGAAACTCTGACTCTGACTCTGACTGACTCTGATAATTGTTGTCTTATTTTCTTCTCTAATCAATTCCACTGTGCTAATAACAAAGTTTGTCAATGAGAATATTTAACTAATTGAGGACTAGGATGTGCTATTTTAGTGTTCCTTTTAATTTTGTGAGCAGTGTAGTAAACCTACACTTCATTGCATCTTACCAATGTGTTTCAATGTAATATAACATGCAGGATAGGTTTGGATTGACTTGTTGGGTTCTGATGCAGACCGACATCTGAACTTTGAAAATGGCTGCTGTCAATGGTATCAAGGAAAAACTTGAGTTTTGGGAGACTTTAGCCAAGCTGAGAATGTTCTTGTTCTGTATTTTGCTATGTCATTAATGCAGACACTCTTGCTACCTTGGTAGGGTGGTTATTTTAGCTTTTTTTTTTTTTGTTAAAATAACACAAATGGAGATTTTTATATAAAAGTATTCATAGTTGTATAGATAGTGCCTATTGCACCTGAAAATACTGGTTGTTTGAAGACAATTGAGAAAAAGTAATATCTTGTTTTTGTACTTTCTGTATTTCCTTTCCTTTAACTGTTCATCATAGCTGTTTGAAGACGTTTTAAACTCAGCCATTTATCCCCCCCCCCCCACACACACACACACACACACACTTTTTGCTCTGTTTTACTCCCTTCTTTCTCTCTGCTTGTCCTTCCTCGGCCAGATCGATACTATAGATCAGCAAGCTATCTGGCTGCAAAATGACCACATCACCATAAATGCACACTCTTTTTAACACACAAACACACAACTATTACATTTTATCAGTGAATGAAAAATTGTCTGTAATAAACATCAGCTGGGCTTGTGTGTGGTCTCATCTCACTGCACCAAATTATCAACATTGCGGTCTGTACACAGTCTGCATTGATTTAGTTATGACTGCTTCATGTGCTGTTGAACATTGTTAAATGCACATTTTCTGTTATCATGCTACACATTAGTTCTCTCCTGCTTGAACGCAGGAGAAAAGTATACTGAATGGATAGCAAGACAGTTAAAGGAGTGAGAGAGAAAAATGCAAAGGCAGGGAAATTATTGACATACATACAGATAAATAGAAACTATGCAATGTAAATAAATGAGTTGAGTTTTAATGTTGGAAAAGACGGGATTAAGTTTAAAGAGTTATGTATTTATAGACCGCTCCAGACCAACTTTTTCCACTAGCAGCACTGTGGATGTGTCTTTGCTGTGCAAAGTTGTGAGCCAACTAGAGAATATGGACATCCCATTGGTATTTACACTAATACGGTTCTCTTTTTGATTGATAGAAACTATATTTGTCAATTTTTGTTGTCAACCCTACCACCTACTGCCTCAGAAATGCAAAGTCAGACAGCTCTATTATTCTAAAAGGACAACATAGAAATACTCATCCTCTACTATTTATAGGTCGATGCAGTTTTTACCCAGTTACCCAAACAGGCTATATTTTTGTCAACTCATCTAATAATGTTAAATGCATTATTGTTCTTATATATTCACTTGCACATGGTCCTGTATACTTTTTATTTCATTTCTCTGGAATCACTCAAACACGTGAAGATAAATTTCCTCCATATTAGAATTGGCTATTACAATGTGGATACAAAGTAAACTATCATCTCTAGTGTATAGTTCTATGTAGTCAAGTTAGCTTATACATACATGTAGATCCTTTTTTTAATTAGAAAATACAAATTCAACAATTGATATTTTTAGTTATGAGATTTATGTATGTATTTATTTTGGCAAAAACTTTTTTAAATAGACAAATATGAACAACTGAGATTAGTTTTTATGATATTAATGACTTGAGTGGGACTTCAGTGGTAGTTTTATTCTCACTAAAAACTGATCTTATTATTGCAACTTTAGTATAAAAAAAGTATCTTTTTTTTTTTGTCCCAGAGTGACTGAGGAAGAATCAACAGCAACTACTATGGAGGCGTTGAAGGCCCGAATCAGGGAGCTAGAAAAGCAGATACTGCGAGGAGACCGATACAAGTGTCTCATCTGCATGGTGAGTAAAACTTTATGTGAAGAGTGTTTGGCTTCTATATATTCATCCATCCATCCGTCTTTTACCGCTTAGTCATGATCGGGATGAGGGATGAATTGATCCACGAGGGACACCCAGGCATCCCTCTCCCTAGCAATACTCCAGTTCCCCTTGCGGGGTGGGGGGATGGGGGAGGGTCCTATCCAGAGAGGATATATAATCCTACCAACAAGTTCAAGGTCTGCCCCCAGGTCTCCTCCCAGTGGGGCATCCAGGAAGCATTCAAATCAGAAGTTTGAACAACCTCAGCTGACTCCTTTCAGTACAGAGGATCAGCGGTTGTAATCCAAGCTTCTCCTGGATGATGAAGCTCCTCACTCTATCGCCAGAGTGCCGGGGTGAGTCCATCCAAAATGAAGGAAGCTCATTTCAGCTTCTTGAATCCAGGATCTTGTTCTTTATGCCTTGAGATTCTGTCCATGAATACCACAAACAGTATTGGTAGCAGGAGTCCTACCCATACTGTAAATGGGGTTGAATTTTGTACCGAGGATGCAGACAGCTCTGCTCTTGCTTTTGTTTTATAGGGACTGGCTAGTCCTTAAAACTGACCCCTGCAATCTGGTCCACTGTTCCCCGACCAGGGCAAAGGCCACACGTCTTGTACTGAATCTGGGAATTGACACTCTGTTGGAACTTCCCTTCCAGTACTTTGAAATACACTCCTCAGGTAGGCTGGGAAGTATGATCCCTTGATATTTGGAACACACTCTCCTATCCCCTTTGTGGAGCAAAGTAGGGAATTGGAAATACCGTATATCAGTCTTATGAGCTTGGTATGCTGGTGAAGATTCTCAGTCATCCAGGACATGATAAATTAAAAAAAACGTAATTTGAGAAATATATGAGATATCAGCATCCATTTTGGTTTATGGCTGCATTTAAGTGGAAACAAAAATCCCTATTGAAAATTGGGTTTCCACTTCAAAATCCAAGGCTGCTGCCTTATATGTAAACCTTGTGAGTTGCATAACTTGAAAAATATACAACATGCCAACTTCCATTTTGGTGTGCAGCTACATCTAGGGGTAAGAAATGTCCTTATCAAAAAATTGGGTTAACATGTCAAAATCCAACATTGCTGCCACCATATACTGTATCCATAAATGTAAACTTTGTAAGTTAGGTAACTTGAAAAATAAGCACTGTGACAACGTCCATTTTGGGTCACCAGCAAAAACTGGGATACCACATCAAAATCCAAGATGGCCACCACCACATGTCCATATATTTCTTTCCGCTGCTCCCTTCTTCAGGGGTTGCCACAGCGAACTAACTCGCACAAAGACTTGGCAATTGTTTTTATGCCGGATGCCCTTCCTGACGCAACCACAAACCACCGAGCTACCACAGTCCTCTTTGTGGAGCAGAGCGCTGCCATCTAGGGCTCCCGGGGGGAGTAGATGGTGGGTGTTAAAGGCCTTGCTCAAGGGCCCAGAATGGGGCAAATGAGGGCGGAGGCAGGTTTGAGTGTTTCACCTTTTCCACACACATTTTGATGTTGTCGGTCCGGGGAGTTGAACAGGTTACCTTCTCTAACCTCTCTGCCACCACCCCATATATTTGTTTATTTATATATATAGTACATATGTGTGTGAGTGTGTAAACTGGGCACCCCAATCATTTGAGAAAACTATACTTATAGTTTTTTACCTTACTTAAACTTATACTCCGGATAAGCGGAAGAAAATGGATGAAAGGATGGATGGACCTTACTTGAAAGGATGGATGGACCTTACTTAAAAGAATAGTTTTATCAAATGATTGGGGAAGATTAATCTTTGGTAGCCAAATCCAGTATTGGCAGATGGTGATGGATAAAATTGTTCCCTCCACTTGCAAAGATCCGTCACTGAGCCGTTTCGGATAAGCAAAAAAAAAAAATAATCTACCTCTGTTCTTATGCACAATGCCACTCCTACCCACTTGAATATCTTACACCAATACATTAAGGGGCCGTTTACACGGCGCTTATTTTGAGTATATCCGCTCCTTTCTGACTGCGGTTCTGCTGATCATTTACACAACACCAGTGGCCCCTCTCTTAGAATCTGGAGGTTTCTGAACCCACCTTCCAGAGTGGAGGTTTTTCGCTGATCCCCCGCTGATAATGTAAACATCTCCCGCTGAGGCTTTGTGTTAAACCACATGCGCACACGCACGCGCTGACAGACGCTATATTTCTATCAATATGGCAGCAGATACACTGCTTTCTGAACTACGACTGATGGAATATATTTTTAATCTCGTAGTTAATCTACGTCAGATTCCAGGTGCTGTGACCGACATCTGTGATGGAAGAGACACAGTCTGATCCAGTTCTAATATCACTGTTTATAGAACGAGGCACGCGCACATGTCACGCTGCACTATAACATCTAAATGTGCTAAATAATAACAGTTTAATAATAATAAACAGTATCTATCTTTAGTTTGAGATATAATGAAGCTCTCTGAGTTAAATGAAGCTATTTGGACATTATGTAATTCAAATTATGTGATTAAAATGATGCTAAACATATTGTGTGTTGAAGACATCAGGTTTAATTTTTATTTTATTTATTTATTCAACACCACAAACTGTATGTCACACAAACACTGATAATTAAACTGAACACACTATTAAAAACACGTTAACTGTAAACTGCATTAATGAACTGGACTCTTGTTTTCATCCTGGAATCTGGTCCCACGTTGTTCATCTTGCTCTTTCAGGAAGTCACTCCTTTGATTAATGCAGTTTAAAACATTAAATGGATTGAATAAAAGAAATTAGGGAAATTTTAAATAAATAGTTCATCCAACATCTCTCTCTTATACGTCCTCCTGCACTGCACCTGGGCCGAGCCTCGTTCAGAACCGGTTCACCGCTGGTGGGAGACAGCTCCTTCTTCTTTCAGGAAAAAATAAAAACTTGGTTGTTTTGTAACCGAAGTAAACACAAGCAAACATTATTAAGAACATTTGATTTACCTGCAGTAAATCAGCTACTGATCATCACGGAGTAAAGTTTGACATCATCGACTCGGTTCTGGTCCACTCAGCGACCGTTGTGGAGCTGTTAGAAGATGCGGTCCCGCTTGGTGTCTAATCTGTTGACTCTTATCCACAATCCAGCTTTAACTTGTTGTTAAGTTGTTGTTAGCTGAGCTTTTAGCCCAGAGGAAAGGAGCGTGCCGAGGCAGCACGCATGCACATTAGGTGAAGGTACAAAATTTGCAGCGCCATCTAATGACCCGGCATGGTAACTACAGCGGATTCGGGAGGGCGGGGGAGATTCCTCCAGATGCATGTAAACACAAAATCCGACCGCGTCAACGCAAATCTTTTCCTCTAATTAACATACGAAAAAAACTTAAGTTTCCCCCCATCGTGTCCATGTAAATAGGGCCAACGGTTCACTTGTATTCCCTGTTCAGTTCCATTCCAGAAAAACATGCATCTCAAAAACTACAAACATTTACTATTCAAGTCCCTCAACGACAGAGGAAATCAGCGTACTGCTTGTTAACAATGGGAACCACCCCCTGTGGAGCTGCTACTCCACAGGGGGTGGTTCCAATTCCTTATACAACATTTAAGAGACGTGGCTTCAACGTAGGGTTTTATAAACTTTATGAATTACCAAGAATATGTGGAGCCATGGTTTGGAAATGTTTAAACCAAAAATTTGTGTGTTCGATTCAACATGTTAGATACTGGTGTTGCTTACATGTGCATGTTGGACATATAAACATGTCATCTTCTTAGTTGTTAATTTTTTTAGGTGCTCATGCTGCTTTTGTGATTTGATGGTTGCTCTTGCACGGCTTTGCAAGTGCAAACTCTACTGTTAATATGTGTTCTGCTACATAATTCATGGTGTTATTCTGTCATCAAATTTAAACCAAGTATGTCGTGGACGAACACACAATAAATTGGACTTTTACTTATAGCTCTGGAAGGCATGGTGACAGTCACATTGGAGCACAATTGAATAAAGTATTGCGTTAAGTAAAACATAAGTTTGTAGTTTTTATTGATTGTTTTTTTGGATTAATAAGGACAAATAAGATATGTCTCCCTTTTAAAACGTCATGCAGAATAAGGAAAGCCCAGCATTCTATTAATTTTTTAGCACTTTATTTGTAGATGAAATAATGTCTGGCGCCCATCAAAGGAAGGAGGATTAATAGTACTTTTTCTAACACGCCTGCCTTTTTTCTGAAGACAGTATTGCAGTAGATTGCTAAACTTTCTCAATGTTTTCTTCAGAGACACAATGACCACCAGCTCTCTGGAGCTGGTAAATATTTCACACTACCGGTGAATGCATGATGCAAACACCGTTGCTCTTTGAGAATCTCATGCTCTTCGCCAAGCATTTAGTAACATAAATATCAAAGGGTCTAATTTAATGGTGGACAAGCTGTACCAGTGCAGAGCTGTGTTGTTGACAGCCAAGCTGAAGATGCAAAGCTCACTATCATTTGTAAATTAGTGCGATGCACAAAAATCGTAAATGTGCCTGAAAAAGCTGTGCAAACTGTTAGTGAATCAGAGCCTCTGTGTTTTACATGGACGATTGTGAACCTTTTTGCAAAAGTAGATAGTGACCGACAGCCAACTTAGTTCATAATGTGTTTATGATTTTTTAAATTGATTTATTCCTAAAGCCATGTGAAATTGTTTGCTTTTAATTTAGGTTTAAACTTTTATTGCTCCAAAACACTTCTTCCACAACTAAAAGATTCCTCCATCGACATTTGTGTTCCCTCCTTTATGTCATCCTGTCATTCTTCAAGCTTGTGGTCAGTGCTGCATTGGCATTCTGTGTGTGTGCAAAGCAGGTAATTACCAACGACTGCTCTTCCTAAAGGTCGCTTGGTGCCCGAGGTAACACGGAGGGCAAGGCACAGCGATCGATCACTTAGTGCCCCTTGGACACACGGCTCCTCTCTGCTCATCTGTCACTGTCCTTCTTTAAGTTGTCTCTGTGCTCGAGTCCTGTTATGTCAGCTGATCTGAAAGTCATCAAGTCACACATGTTGGTAGAAAGGAGAGCAGGCTTCTAGAGCCAAGTGAGAGAAGAGTCAGTAACAAAGATACATTCAGCAGCAGCACTCCTGTCAAGTTCAGACAGGTATTTTTCTTAATTGTACCTCTTTAATAAATTTATACACTATTAAAACACAAACGATTTAAACTGTTATTGAAGTTGAAGAGCTTTTTTTTTCCTTCCCCATGCTTGTGTGTTGCTCAGTGCTGCTGCAGTGCGGTTTGTGCATTTCTACCACCATCTGCAGGTCATTGTAGAAAAGGAAATTTATTTTAATGAGTAAAGATTCTACGTGTGATGGTTTTCTTTTTTTAAGAAAACTAAAAATGACAGATAATCAGTGCAAAAACAACCATTTTACAATTCTGTTATAGTCACTGTTGTTCACGTTCTTAAAGCAGCGATGTAGCTTGAGCAATTTCAGTTTTGGCGTTTAGGCAAAGCATTCGTTTGGTCACATCTCCGATCACAGATTAAGGAGAGCCAGTGCAGTAATGCACCTCTATATATATATGTATAAGGTTTAAATTAAGGCTGCAGAATCCAAAGTATCCACTCACGTTTTAATTTCAGCCATAAAGATGAACACAGTTAATTAAATTGTGTACATTATTTAAACAATCTCTGTGATAGGGACATAAATAAACCAGTAGACATGTTTGATATATTTAAAATTTTTCAAAATGCTGATAATATTAAATCATAGCATGCAAGCATGTTCATACTTTTCTCAGGCATAATCTCAATTGTAGCTTACCAGAAGTAACAGTTTAAATAACGTGTTTTTAAATTCACTTCAGCAAAGATCATGGCTGTTCATGGGCTCATTTTAGTGCATTTCAACACAAGAAACGTCAGCCAACGTTAGCGTTTTTTGAAACCAGTAAAATGATTAATTCTTCTCTATCTTAATGAAAATTATTTGTCATGCTTCAGGATAGCAAAGACGATTGCCCCAATTCTTTTATTTTTTTAATCAAGTCATTTACCTTCATATCCGAGTCTGACAAAGTCGTCTTTGAAGCTATTCATTATGTAGTGGTCGCTGTTGGACACCCCGGCGTCTGTTTGTGTGACCCCATGTGTGTTTGTCCACATGCGTGTTTGTCACACTTTAGTGTTTGCAGTCAGTATGGCTCTATGATTAGCTGCCACCTTTCACCCCCTACCTCTCCTCTCCCACCCTCACCTTCCCTCCTTCTGCAGAGAAAGCCTGCTATCCAGTCAGGTGCAGAGTTCAAGAGCATAGGGGTGTGGCCGGGGTCCCGGTCACTTGCCAAAGAGGTTGTAGAGAGGCAACCTAAGTCCCTCCCCCTCGGCCTGTACTGCCTGTACAGAGGCCTTGTGATTGGTGGCTACGGCAGCAGCATAAAGAGGCTCCTCCCACAGCCCTTACGGAGGGTAAGGCACTCCCTCCCTCCGTCTTCCGCTTGTCCTCGTCCCCCAATCATCCCCATTTTTTAGTCTTATGTATTGTTCTTTTCTAAAGAAAAGAAAAGTGCACTCTATCACGGCTTTGTACCACATTTTATCCCTGTGCCTGCCTGTCTTCCATTTTTAGTCGTTGCCCACCTGGTGTCGTGTCAGTGTGTGTGACATGCAGGTTGCTGGTTCAGTGGCCCCCTTTGTGCTTGCCTTGCTCAGTGGTTTTTACCTTTTCTGACTGTATTGTTCCATGGTTATTGGTCTTATGTTGTTGGTTGGTCAGGACACACACAATCCCAATTGTTTATTAGACATGGAAGCAAACTTGGTATCACCTCTTTCTATTTTCTCTCTCTCTTTAGGACTCCTACACGATGCCGCTCACCTCCATCCAATGTTGGCACGTCCATTGTGAAGAGTGCTGGCTCAGGACTCTGGTACGCCTAATCACTCATACAAACCCCCCACACCCCAAAAACACACAGACTGCTTTTTTCTGTAGGGCAGTGCTTCATGATACGCAGTTATTGCAGCCTCATTTCATAGTCAGTGAGTTTCTCTCTGTTCTTATGCCCAACAGGGAGATACTAAAATGGAATATTTCCCAAATGACCTGTTCTCTTATTACACACACAATCCAGGCAGCGCAAACACTTTTAGTCTCAGGGAAGAGCTTAGATGGAATAGTCCCCAAAAGGCTTGTTAACATGTTAGAATAAAGTAATCAACTCTAACCTCTGTTTTCTATGCAGAGCCTCAGCTCTACATGTGCACACCTCTGTAATTGTGTTGGTTATTAGTTAGTCTAATATATTCAGTCGAGTGTAATTAGCTGGTACTAATGTGGTAAATAGAGCGTAAAAGGCAACAGTGTTTCTTAAGCTGGGAGGATAAACAGTCTTCTCATTGTCCCTCTTCCTTATTTCTTTGTTATTATCTCCCCTCATCATAATTTCCTCCCTACTGTCAATTTTCTTGACTCACCTCACTTTAGGTTCCCATTCTGTTACTTTTTTCCTTAAACCTCACAGGCATTTTATAGGGCCAATTTATATGTAGACACAGTATCCAATATTATTGTATATCAGCATATAAATACAGAAAAATGCAGGAACAATAGTTAAGTATGGATGAAAATAGTTTTATACTCTTAAGTTTGGGGCAAAAATTATTTCAGTAATGATCTCAAGCTAAAAATAAATAAATAAATGCTACTCCACACATTTTTTATTTTATTTAATTTTAAATCATTTTAATTTGGTTTATTAATGTAGCACCAATTCAAAGCAAATTATCTCGGAGTTCTATACAAAAAATAACAACATATAATACAATTCAGTCTAAAACATTTCCAGGTTCAAGTCTAGTTACATAAAGTCAAATGTCAGTTTTACAGTTATCCATTTAAAATATAATCACATTCAGTATATTACAAAATGTCAAATTCCTCAAAAATTATCTGTTCAAACAAACCAGCAGAATGCGTTGAATCTTCTTATTACAATTCCTCATTCTGAGCAAACATGGAGCTGCTGGTGACAGTGGAAAGAAATGTTACAAACGAGAGCCGGATGCGGGTCACGGTTCACTGCAGCTAGCTGTTGCCAGCTGAGGCCATAGGCCTCCTCTTGGACCCAGGACCCGCCTCCAGCCCAACGTTGTTCCCCTGGCTCGGACCTCCCTCAGAAGTAGCAACTCACACTATTTAATAAATCAAGGAAACGTGAATTCAGTTTTACCAATTGTACTAAAATCGAGGCAGGAAAAGGTTACAGTAAACAGCGCTGGTCTCTCCGGTACAATTCGATGTGAGAATCAGGAACCAGAAGGGGCGTTGTCCCGTGACATTACAGATTTATAGGCCCTAGACTCCTCCTTCGCAGAGGGGGAGTGACTAAGTGTGATCTCAATGGATCTTACGTGGTTTGATGTGTAAGGAAAAATGAGACGTGCTTCAAAATCCTTTCTTCGTGATGTAGCAAACAAAATGAGTTCTTTCTCTTGACTGATATTGAATCCCTGGGAGACTCTTTTTAGAGTTGCTGGTCCCCTTTAACCCAGTTAGAACCAGGTTATAATGTCATTATAATCCCGTCTCTGAGCAGCAGATCAGAAACTCAGGGTCAATCTAGATAAATATCTAACAGGAACAACTCCCTTTTAACATGAATAAACTTCCAGCAGAACCAGGCTCAGGATGGTCATCTGCTCCGACTGACTGACATGTTAGAGGATTCTGTTGCATCTAGTGTTATTATGGTTAATTTAGAGTCTTTTAATTTGGATCAGAGAAGGAAAAGTTGCTTAGTTTTTACCAGATTTGAGTGATAATAAATCATTCCAGGTTTTAATTAACTTTTTATGTTCTTCAGACTTTTTTTATGAAGCATGATCATAAATTTGTTCAACACCTGATTGGTTAGTGTGAGTTTCCTGAAGTGGGGGTTTGTGGAGTTGCCATCAGCAGTCAGTAATTCACCTGCAGAAGACAGAAGACTGAAATATCTCAGTCTGAAAAATTGGAGTAAAGTCTCATTGCACTTAAAAGTGGAATTATAGAATTGTATCAAAATTAAGTAACATGTACACTGAACCAAAAATTGTTGCATTGATCAACTTTGATTTCACATTGATGTAAAGCAGTCCCTCACTTATCGCAGGGGTTACATTTCAGACACGCTTGCAATAGGTGAAAATCTGCAAAGTAGGGACGTTATATTTATTGTAGTATTTGTATATATTTTAAGGCTTTATTAACCCTTCCTACACTCTTGCAATGTTCTTAACAATTTTCTAAACACTCTAAAAGAGCACAGCGAAAGAGAGCAAACTGACTGATGCTATGGTTACTAAGATAATCAGCGCCCGGGCGCGGACTGGCCATCGGAAGCACAGGGACATTTCCCGGTGGCCTGGCCCACTCAGTGATCACTGAGGGGGACTAAAGGCTCGGTTCGGGTCGTGCTTGATTATTTTAAATAAACAATCCATGCCGCTCACTCGGGTATTCGCCTCACTGAAGCTCCCACAGCAGCAATGAGGAAAGAAAGACCCCATACCCTGCCCCCTCCTTTCTCTTTGTGAGGCTGTCTGTCACAGCATAGCTGAGACACACAACAGCTTGTGCACCCGCCTGTTGTGCGTCTCTGCTCTGCTGTGACAGACAGCCTCAGAATGAGAAAGGAGGGGCCCCTCAGCGATCACTGAGCAGGCCAGGCCACCGGGAAATGTCCCGGTGCTCCCGATGGCCAGTCCTCACCTCAGCACAATGCTCTGGTTGGTTGCCTTCCAACTATCAGCCAGTCGTGTGTCGTGTACAATTGTACATTGAAAACCCACAAAAGAGTTGAGTCCATGAAAGTCGAACTGAGTAATATTGATGGACTACTGTATATTAATGACCAGGTGTAGCATGGTTTCAGTTTAAGGTAGAGTTTTGATGCTGACTCCTGAAGATCTTTAGTTGAGTACAAAGAAAACAGCAGTCTAAGCATGAGGAACTTTAACCACAATTCAGTAGTTTAAAGGAAGTTATTTTGTTTTATCTTTAGTGTATCCATTTTGTTTTATCTTTAGTGTATCCATAGTTTTGTCTCTCCCTGTGTGTGTGCAGATGTGCATTCTACAATCATGGGTTTAATGTATTCAGCATTTAACTTCTAGCCTGAAGATAGCTATAAAAAGGGGAGGGCCAAGCTGATCAAAGTAAATGCTGAGGCATCTAGTAAACACCACACGCCTCACTCACTCACACCCCCTGCCATTTTACTGCAGTAATGAGACCAGCAGCTGGAGCGCATCGTATCAGGCACACACCTGTACATGCTTAGAGCAGTGCTGAACATTGACGGGCATGTTCCAGATCAGGAACATGCTCTCTCAGTTTATGAAGGAAGCATGTTACAAAAAATGTTTATTAGAATTAAAGCATGCATCAAATATTTTGTTTTAGTATTTGTACAGAAACTCTTATAACCTTGGAGAAAAATGTTTGAAAATGCCATAATTTGTTCTGAATTAACATGTTTATGCCCGCTGTGTTCAGCACGCAGCTGTAGCCATGCTGGATATTTGCAGCTAGAAATATAAGAGCTGATGATATTCGGCTTTGAACCGTCACCTAAAGTCAGGATTTTATGGTATTATGTAACTTTGCTCTGATCAGCCATAACATTATGACCACAGACAGGTAAAACAAAATGCTGCTTTTAGGTGCAGTTCAATGTTTCATCAATAAAACCAACATTCTTGCATTCATTTAGTTTTTATGTTTGTTTTTTTATTTGATTTAATTTATTTTACTTTCTAACTACATAAACAAGGCCTGTCATGCCTCCCACATGACAACAACTAGACAGCCTGATTGGAAGGCGGCACGGGTGTAAAGCAGTGGTTGAGACCACCCAGTCAGGATGTATAATGCAGTTTATTGCTGTGTATTATCTGTCACCTGCTGCTTTACTGCCAATGGCATATTATCAAAGCAGCACAGAGAAGACATGCACTGCTGCAAACAAGCAGATTTAAACACATCATTGGGGGAAATTAGTGGGTCGCAACAAGTTTGTTCAGCAATGGTAAATATTTTACAAAATTAGAACGCTTACTACACACCTCTAACTCTTTAACTAATTTGGAGAGTTCTTTACATCATCCAATATATTTGTTGTGAACACAACCTTGTTTGATAATTGCACAGTCTTAAACTTTTGTCTATACAGTAGTCTCTCACGTATTGCTGGGGTTACATTCAAGATACCCCTGCGATAAGTGAAAATCTGCAAAATAGGAATGTTATATTTATTTCAGTATTTATATATATTTGGTTTTATAAACCTTTCCCACTCTTTCATTGTTCTTTACAATGCTTTAAACGCTCTAAACGCTCTAAAAGAGGACAGCAAAAGAGCAGACATACTGATGCTACGGTCACTGAGCCAATCAGCACCCGGGGGCGGACTAGCCATCGAGAGCACCGGGAAATGTCCCAGCTCGGTTCGGGTTGCGTTTGATTTTTTTTTATTTTTTTTTTATCCATGCCACTAACTGGTATCCACCTCACTGAAGCTCCCACAGCAGCGATAGTAAAGACAGACCCCACCTCGCCCCCTCCTTTCTCTTTCTGAGGCTGCTGTGACAAACAGACTCATAAAGAGAAAGGAGGGGGTGGGGTGGGGTCTGTCTTTCCGTATCGCTGCTGTGGGAGCTTCAGTGAGGCGGATACCAGTGAGTGGCATGGATTGTTAATTTACAATAATCAAGCATGACCCGAACCGAGACTTAACCCGGCCAGGCCACTGGGAAACGATGTGTACAATGTTCAACCTACGAAAGAGTGAGTGTGCGAAAGTTGAACTGTGAAGTATTGAGGAACTACTGTATTTGTTTTGGAAGGTTTTTAGATATGTATCCACAGATTATTTTCTAACTATTATCCATTTATTCATGGCAGGGTAACAAGAAGCTATGCCCGCAGTGCAACACCATCACCTCACCTGGAGACCTGAGGCGTGTCTACTTGTAAAGAGCACAACCCCCGCCTCTTCATCTGTTCAGTCCATTCCTCCATTGTGGATGTCATTTTTTCCCAGTAGTCATTTGGTTTTATCTCTCTTTCTTGTGGACTGGGTTGAAAGCTCTGAAGCCTCCAAGAGCGTTCAGAGACAAGACAGCTGTCTTTGAGACACTGGCTCTAAGAGGAGGTAGATACTCAGAGAAACTTGAAATGACTCATGTTGGTCATCCACTGACGGAATAATGGAGACCAGCAATTCGTAATGGTTAACACATTTGTTCCACCATGATGCTAATGTCCAAAGGACCTTTAGACAGTGGAGAGCCTCAGAACCCAGCTGCGTCCTGCTGACACCTGGTAGCTTCATGATGCTGGAGGTGCACCTGAAAGGAACTTCTTAATTCAAACTGAGACCCTTGTTTTACTTTCTCCTGCTTCTCTAACCTTTTATTGATGCTGGACAACAGGCGCTACAATAAGGACTTTACGGAAACATTTACTTTTTTTTTTTTTTTTTTCTGTTGCAGAAAGAGAACGTTGTCCTTCCAGAATTATTCCATGAGGGTATTTTTGAAAAAGAACCAGTCCATTTAAATTAAGCTGTCAACAAAACTGAGAACAACCTCTTTAACATTTTGAAAAGAAGTTTGACACTTTGTCTCCTCCACTTCTTCCTTTCCCTGTTTCTCTTTTAGTGGTGTTCTAGTGAAGTAAACCAAATTTTCTACCCTTCTAAGATGCAGTGCAAGCACATGTAAAATAATTCTGTGTTTACAATGTTGGGTGTAAATGACAGTTCACGCAAAATCACACATGTTACATGAAACAACACAAATTGAAGTAGATGTTGAAATTCTTTTTTAAGTCAAATGTCAGTTTAGGATAAATGTTTTGGGGGTAAATGGCTGGAATAAAGAGCCTTCTGTAATGTTTGAAAAGATAAAGAAGCCTTTTGAAGATCTGTTGAAGTTTTATTGAATTGTACAGGAATTAAAGAAACTACTCAAGACTATGGTTCAGATTTATGTGGTGGAGTTTTTCTGCAGGACGTCTTAGAAAATTGTCAGAATATGAAAATAAGAACAGCTGTTTTATTGAATGGAGAGCTTCATTATGTCAAGATTCCCTGAAACTAAGCAGAAGAGTGCAAATGTTTTTTTGTTTTTTTTGTGGTTAAATGCTGTTTTTAACCATTTCTTCACCTCACTTTGATAAACAACATGCTCAGATCATGGTTTAGAGACATTTTATTTTTAACCCCTTCACAAGTCTTTTTTTATTTTTTTTTATTCTCATACTGCTAAGCTGCAAAAGGTCTCCAAAGGGCAGGTTCTTTCTAAACTCTACTAGTTGAGTGACGGTTCTTTGAAAGAAAGGTGCCCACAGCTGAACTGGCACCCTCCATAACCTCCAGCATTTCTCCCATCCCCGCAGCATCAGCAGCAGCCAAGGTGGTGATGTGCTTTGTGTTTGTAAAACTATGTAATCTGTGATGTCTGTATTGTTGTAAGAAATATTGAGGGGGAAAAAAGGAAAAATAAAAATTCTCAATTATTATAAGTGGTCCTGTTCATACAACCTGGGTGGTGGAAAAAATGTATTTCCACTAAAAGAAGGTGGCATATATGGCCTTATTGCAAAGACACTTTGTGTTTGTGCGTTTAAAATGATTTTACATTTTAATGTGCAGATTTCATTCAAAGGTTTCTTTTTAAAGAGTGGATATTCGATAACAGAAAACAACAGTTTAAAAGCTCCAAGAATTATGTTTTGAAACCCTCAGCAGCATGGTTGGTAACTTATGGGGCAGCAAAAGTCCTGTTGCGTACTCTGATAAACCATTCATTTAGCATTTTAGACCTTTGGTTATAGCCTGCGTGCTCAAGTTCTGGGTTTAAAAACAGGATATCATGCTACGGTTGCATTCATGGTAATCCTCCATCCAAGATGATGGAAAATCTGCTCCAAATATTAAAAGCTACAGAAGAGATTTGTGTCGATCCTAATTTCTGTATTGTACATTTATGGAAATGGTACATGTCTTTGCCATTTGTAAACTACAATTGACATGAATTAAATAATTGTAAATTGCATTTTCTTCCCATGGCATTTCTTCTAATCATACATTTCATTGAGACCAACTCGTGCTTTTGAAGGTGGAGGTGATGTTTTACCTCTTTCTGGATTTATAAAACAAAAATGATTTCTGGTCCATTTCCTGCTTTAATATTTATGTTATTGAACCGAGTTATTTTCAGTGTATCTACACTGTGGTTTCCAGTGGGTTTATTTTATCTATTTTTATTTTTTGGGGTGTTGTGGGGTATGTCTAAGTTCTGCTCATAAAAAAAAGTAGTCATGTTGGAAAAACTGCAGTTAATAGAAAAATAATATGGAAATATGTTTCTCACTATTATTGTCAGAGTCTAAATTAGTAGGTAGGTACAAGAAATAGGTTAATGTTTGACCTTTAGGTCAACTATTTTTTTACACCTTCAGCAAACTTTGTGCTTTTCGCCATGTTTTAATCCCCAAATTTAACTTTCAGCAGTTTATTTATACTTTTACCTAGATTTCACTGAAGTCGTGAGAACAAAAACGTCCACCTTCTTTCATTTAGTTCGTTTTACACATCAGAACAAAATAAAAACTATCTGGTCTACCAGCTTCTAAAATGAATAAGAACTGACCTGTAACTCAACAAACTCCAACATGTGGTTGTGAACATCTAGTGGTGCACCAAAACACCATCAGAGGTAGTACCTGGTGTCATAGCGGTGTTCAGAAGATCTCCTTTCCCAGGTGTAGTATGACATATCCTGAGATATATTCATACATTAAACGGGTTCACTCATCTTTCTGGACTGGATGATGTCGTGCTTTGAATTTAACAGAAATGTGGACGTGAGACGTTAATTATCTTTGACTCACCAAGCGAGTGGGTCATTTATTAACAGAATCAAGTTTAACACATCACACATTTACATTAATTTGGCAGAATATGAAAACAACAACATAATTAATCAGCTTTACAACCAGGAAAACCATACGGCCATGGTTTTCCGTTGCTACACCACAGACATTTCTGAAAACATCTGGATTGATTTTCTAGCAGAAAGGAGAGTTTAAAGATGGAAAATTGAGATTTATCTTACAGAGAGATGTGTGAGGGAATTTGTCTGTTTTAACCAGAACTTGCACGCTCCTTCGGAAATCAGCTTGTCCCAAACAGTACACTTTTGGTGAAGGTCGACTTTTACCTTTTCTGAAGATAGATCAGTTCCGGCGTGGAGTCTCACTTCCAACCACTGTTCAGCGTCTCAGTGAGAACAGCCAAATACCTCGAGAGCCGTGCGAGGTTGTCCAAACAGAAGTTATAATTCCCAAAATCGTCTCTGGTTCAGCTTGTTTGGCTTAGCAGCATCCATGAATGCCTGCGTTTGCATTCAGGTACTCCCAAACTCTCTGCCTTCTGGATTCCAAAACTCTTGAACTCTACTTTCTGAACTCCAAGAACTCTCTACTCTTCATAACTCTGAGTTGAACTAGGAAGTGCCGATATTTAAATGGGCTCTACTTCCGGTTCGTTTGAGAGCCTCTGATTGGTCGATGGACCCCAACAGAGGTGTGTTTTGTGATGTAAGGTGTTATGGAAAGTCAAGGATTGTTTAAGAACAGACAGAAAGATATCATGGAAAAACCAGACTTCGTGGAGCCACCTCTCCTGTATCTCGCTGTAAAAGTTAAACATGACATTTCTTTTCAGTAAACTTTCTAGTTGACCGAAGCTTGAACTTTAACACACTTACAACTTTGCTCACTTCAAGCAGACGATCAAGAAATTGAATCATTACTCTCTAACGTTCTCTAACTTGATTTCACTTTGAATTGAGGACTAAAAATCATTACTACTGTTTAAGTAAATAAAAATGAGTAGTTCACTTCAACATGTAAACATTGTTTGAACTAACACAATTTGATTATCAAACATTTGTAAAATAGTAATGATAATGGAGAATTGTCTTTTTCCACTTGATTAATTCAAGAAAGAAAGTCTCAGGATGGGTCAAACTGTATTTCTGGATTCAAATCAATGAAATGACAGTTTCTGTCCATCTGGTCAGTTTTGACATCAGGCCTAGTCCACTACACAGGTGACCCGATCTTTTGGACTCGTTCAGAGTGGGTCTGTTTTCTCTGTCTCCTGGTGTGATCCTTGTTCTCCATCATTTTTGTTACTCCTGAGAAAAGAAAAAAATTTTGCTCAGAAATTTTTTTGTTAAATCCAAGCAAAAAAGAAATGGCAATTAGAGAAGATCAAACATTTTTTCCCACTAAAAGCATACTTAACAACTTCAAGATGAGCTTGGGAAAGTTATTGTCCACTGAAGAAGACAGGCCTATTTCAGCTCTGCCACCCTCAGTCTCATCTTACGAAGTGACCTTCTGGACACACTGCTGATCTCAGCTGACCCAAGGTTGACTCCGGGGTCCAAGCCACACCCTTTTGGTGTTGAACAGCTACATCAGAGCTGCATGCCTCAGCTCCTGGGGAGGCAAACTTCATGCCAGCTATACAAGGTACTCTGAATCTCCTACGCCTGGATGTTGACACAAAGCATGTGATTAAATCATTTTTGCTGATGCAACTTGATAAACATCTTCTCCTTGCTTACAGTGCTAAATGATAGTTTATTCTGGTCACATTGAATAACATCTTTCAACCAAATTCCAAAGTAAATAGCTTATTTAATAGTTAAACTTTGTCTAAATTCTTACACATATAAAAGCCAAAATAATACCTGCTCAAATAGTCAATTTTGCCTTAAATAAAAATAATTAATACATGACTGATTAATTATTGTTTGGATTGGTCATTATTGTTTTAGTAATGAACTACTTTTTCAAACTAGTTATTGTCCAATGTCTTATTCTTTGTTGTTTGTGTTTACTATTCTTATTAGGTAATGTTATTAAACAGCATGGGATAAATTTTCATTGTTATGCTGATGATACAGTTATATTTGTCCATGAAACTCAATGAATCCAATCAACTACTTAGACTAAAAGCACGACTTAAAGACATAAAAACCTGGATAACGCTAATTTTTTTGCATTCGAATAAAGACAAGACCGAGGTTTTAGTTTTTGGACCTGAACATCTTAGGAATAAATTTTTCAATCTTTCACCCTCCTTGGATGACAATCTGGCCTCCAGCTCTAATGTTAGAAATTTTGGTGTTATATTTGATCAGGACATATCATTTAACTCCACATTAAAAACGTAACTAGAACTGCCTTCTTCCACCTGCGTAATATCACTAAAATTAGAAACATCTTATATAAAAATGATGCATGCAGTTCATGCATTTGTCACGTCTAGACTGAACTATTGCAATGATTTATTATCTGGGTGTCCAAATAATTATTTTAAACATCTTCAGTTGATCCAAAAGCAGCTGCCAGAGTCTTAACTGGAGTTTGTAGGAGAGACCATCTCTCTCCAGTTTTAGCTTCTCTCCACTGGCTCCCTGTTAAGTCCAGAATTGAAGTCAAAATCTTACTTCTAACTTACAAAGCTCTCAACAACCTAGATCCATCTTATACAGGTCCTTCTCAAAAAAATAGCATATTTTGATAAAGGTCATTATTTTCCATAATGTAATGATAAAAATGAAACTTTCATATATTTCAGATTCATTGCACACCAACTGAAATAGTTCAGGTCTTTAATTGTTTTAATACTGATGATTATGGCATACAGCTCATGAAAACCCAAAATGCCTGTCCCAAAAAATTAGCATATCATGAAAAGGTTCTCTAAACAAGCTATTAACCTAACCATCTGAATCAATGACGTAACTCTAAACACATGCAAAAGATTCCTGAGGCTTTTAAAAACTTCCAGCCTTGTTCATTACTCAAAACCGCAATCATGGGTAAGACTGCCGACCTGACTGCTGTCCAGATGCCATCATTAACACCCTCAAGCAGGAGGGTAAGACACAGAAAGAAATTGCTGAACGAATAGGCTGTTCCCAGAGTGATGTATCAAGGCACCTCAGTGGGAAGTCTGTGGGAAGGGAAAAGTGTGGCAGAAAACGCTGCACAACAAGAAGAGGTGACCGGACCCTGAGGAGGATTGTGGAGAAGGGCAGATTCCAGACCTTGGGGGACCTGCGGAAGCAGTGGACTGAGTCTGGAGTAGAAGCATCCAGAGCCACCGTGCACAGGCGTGTGCAGGAAATGGGCTACAGGTGCCGCATTCCCCAGGTCATGCCACTCTTGAATCAGAGACTGCATCAGAAGCATCTCACCTGGGACTGCTGCTGAGTGGTCCAAAGGTATGTTCTCTGATTACAGTAAATTTTGCATTTCCTTTGGAAATCAAGGTCCCAGAGTCTGGAGGAAGAGAGGAGACACAGAATTCACATTGCTTGAGGTCCAGTGTCAAGTTTCCACAGTCACTGGGGTGTCATGTCATCTGCTGGTGTTGGTCCACTGTGTTTTATCAAGGGCAGGGTCAATGCAGCTAGCTATCAGGAGATTTTGGAGCACTTCATGCTTCCATCTGCTGAAAAGCTTTATGGAGATGAAGATTTCATTTTTCAGCACGACCTGGTACCTGCTCACAGTGCCAAAACCACTGGTAAATGGTTTCCTGACCATGGTATTACTGTGCTCAATTGGCCTGCCAACTCTCCTGAC
>NC_056506.1:24192413-24209302 GCF_014905685.2 Nematolebias whitei
AAAAAGAAACTATCCAGATGACCTGACTGAAAATTGTTGGATTGTATACCTGGATTATTGAGCATGCATCAAGATATACCTGGATTATGGAGCATGGATTTTGTTCATTCCCACTTTCATCCACTTGGTGGCGGTGGTGCACCTCTTACGTCTGCCCCTTTGAGCAGTGGCGAAGAAGAAGAAGCAAAAATCGAAGAAGAAGAAACAAAAAAAGAACAAGTCGAAGCAAAAACAGTGGACGAGTACAACTTATATTTGTTACATTTGAAAGTGTCTCCACTCCCAGGACAACAGTTTGCTTCATTAATCTTCGTGTGTTTCAACCATGGAGAAGACGTTCAGCCGGTGGAAGAAACAGTGTCTGAACAAGCTGGACCAGAGCAAGAAAGGCAGTGTGGATGAAGATGTTCAACCTCTTGTGTCTCTGCTCAGCAGCTGTGAGGAGTTCTTCACCACCAGCTCCTGCTCCGGAAGGATCATCCTCATCGACGGGGTCAGAGAGGCCTTTTCTGTTCTTATAACCCCTGAACTACATTACTGTTCATGAAGTCAAAATCAGCCACTCTTTTCTCTAAATTCTGCTTCCAGTAGTTTCTGAAGACTTGAACCCTTAAACAGGTGCATCTAAAATTAGAATATCATGGAAAAGTTCATTTTTGTCAGTCACTTCAGAAAGTGAAACTCGTATATTTTATCAATTCATTACACAGAGAGTGAAATATGTCATGCTTTTGTCATTTTGATAATTTTTGCTTACATATAATGAAAACCCAAAACTCAGTGTCTCAGAATATTAGAATATTGTGATAAAGTTCCATGTTTGAAACTCATGCACAGATGAATCCTGGACATGAGCTACAAATGTCTCATTCCTCAAGTCCAGCCACTCCTGAACCAGAGACAAAATAAGAAGTGTCTTACCTGCTGAGGAGACAAAGAACTGGACTGATGCTCAGTGGTCCAACATCCTGCTTTCAGATAAAAGTATGTTTTACATGTTGTTTAGAAATCAAGGTGCCAGAGTCTGAAGGAAGAGAGGAAAGGTCCAGAATCCACGTTGCTTGAAGTCCAGAGTGACGTTTCCACAGTCAGTGATGGTTTGGGTCCATGTCCTCTGCTGGTGTTGGTCCACTGGGTTTTCTGAAGTCCAGTCAACACAGCATCTACCAGGACATTTTAGAGACTTCCTGCTTCCTTCTGCTGAAGAGCTTTATGGAGATGCTGAGTTCATTTTCCATCAGGTCTCTGCACCTTCCCACACTGACAAAGGCAACAAAAGCTGGCTGTAATATTCAAAGTTTATGAGACACTGAGTTTTGGTTTTTCATTATTTCTAAGCCATAATCATCAACATTTTCTGAAATGTCTGACAGAAAAATGCACAATATGCAGTGTTTCCCCTATTATTATCAAAACTTAAGGATTTATGAACGCTGAAAAGAATTGTCAGTTTTTTTTTGTTTTTTTTTTTCCATTGCAGGAAAAGCATACATGTGTGAATAGAAACAAACAGAGTGGGAGTTGTCAGTAATCATTGACTGACCTCCCAGGAGCTCAGACATCAAGCAGTCAACACTATCCTGACTCTCTGTTTACACACTAACTATTACCTGCTTTATAAGAAACATGAAGAAACGAGTGGCTCCAGACTTTTGCACAGGAAGTTCTTTTCAGGATTCTTTTAACATGAGATGATCATCAACACAGCCCACGTAGTGTACTGTGTAACATACCAGTTCCTTCGCTCTGCAGGCTCCAGACAGCTGTGAAGTCCAAAAACAAAACTGCGTCTGGCTGTTCGTCTCTCACCACAAGTGCACCTTCGAAGATCTGGTGAGACAGAGTGGTTTTTAATTGTCGCTCACGTAAACCAGTTCGATGCGTGCAGGGCTGACTGCAAGTGTCATGACACGTTTGGATGTTTTCCAGATGTCTGGCCTGAGCAGGTCCAGCGGGGACGCGGTGTTGAAGTTTGAGCCCGCTGTGCTTCACGTTCAGTGCCGGAGGCTGGAAGACGCTCAGCTGCTGGTGAGAGGGACACGCAGAGTGTTGCAGGGTTGGTGTATGTGACCGAGTCAGTCATTCTATGTTTTTAAAAGCTTATTTAGTCGAGTTCAGTCTGACGCAGAACAAGCAACTTCATAATGAAGACATCTTGAATTATGTCTTTCGGCATCTTGTTTCAGGGACACTGAACCTGTGGCTGAATCAAATAATAAAGTCGCACAGCTTGACAAACTTTATCCATTTTTTACCAGTTAAATAATTCACAAAGAGCTTTTTTGGGGGGATCAACTAAAAGACGATGCATCATTCGTCAAACCTATTTTTATTTATTAAGAAAACGTCTGCAATTGAATTCTTTAAAGCTGCCTCCTACATGTTTTGTCCTGTAGTTTCTTGTTAACTCCGTTGGTAAATGGCACTCACCAAACATGCCAAAGGTTCTGCTGAAAGACCTCTGAGAGTCACCTTATTGGTACAAAATCATTTGTTTAACAACATTTATTCATCAAATACAACTTGATGCAACTGACGTCTTTGGCTTTTTTTTCTCAAAATGAGTAATAAAAACAGCTTATAGGTGCCATTTAGAGAAATATTGCTCTAAATCCCTGTAGATTACTGAAAAGTGTGGCTCAATGGAGGCAAAATTTCGTAGAATAAGATTTGGTCCAATAGTTTTTCCACTACTATTAATGACTATATTATAAAGTGGTTTATCAGAAGCACAAATCCAAGTGATATTAACCAGTGTGGCTGTAACATGTTTCTTCTGCAGCACTCGGTGGCCATCAACTCAGGCTTTAAGAACTCTGGACTCACTGTTGGCAAGACTGGAAAGATCATCTCGGTATGTTAAATCAATAGGAGGCAGGTTTTCTGCCATTGATTCACTAACAAGATTGAAATATCAAAATATGCTGCATTTCTTAGATCTAACTTATGTTATTATTGTGTAACGGCTTCTTTAATTTGGAATGTCTTTATTGTAATATTTTGTTTTGTAAAACTTTCGATTAGTTGTTCTTTAATGGTTTGCACTCCATCAGCGTCAAATGTCAATTTGTGTTTCATGTAAAAAAGATTAAGTTCAATTTGTAATGATTACACATCCAAAATATGTTGGTTTAAAGCAGGTCTTACAACATTATGGATTCAACCCAATATAAAGAGCGACACGTGACATCATTTATTATGTCAGTGTTGTTTTGTTTTTACTGAAACTAAAATGTAATTTCAGTATGAAAACCCAAGTTCTTGCAGGAAATAAGTTACAGCAGTCGAATTCTGTGTGTTGATTTCTGCTCAGCACACGTATGAGCACATTTCTAATAGCAACATGTCATTTTCAAATTGTTTTGCTTTCAAGATTAACGAACATTTACAACTCACATTTGTAATGTTTGCCAGCAAGTAATCTCTGAGAGCAGACTGTGTGAAGTTCAGAGAACTTGCAACCAAAAAAAACCGAGCATCATCTCAGACCCTGCAGGCCTCATTCAGCAGGTTTGATGAAAAGAAAAAAAGACTGTAATTTCTGGACTATTGAGCGCACCTGAATACGAGAGCTGTGCAGAAACAGCCATCCATCATCTTTTACCCGCTTCTTCCATTTTTGGGTCACAGGGTCACTGGTGTCCATGTCCAGCAGTCACTGTGTGAGGGGCGGGGGACACCCTGGACATGTCTCCAGTCCATCACAGGGACACATGGAGACAAACGAGACAACCATTCACTCTCACACCTAGAGACAATTTAGAGTTATCAATCAGTCTAACATGCATCTTTTGGTCTGTGGGAGGAAACCGGAGTACCCGGAGAAAACCCATGCAACACGGAGAGAACATGCAAACTCCACCCAGAAAGGCCCCCGGACCGGGATTTGAACCGGGGACCTGCTCACTAAGAAGCAGCATTTCTACCAGTTGCACCATCATGCTGCCCTGTGCAGAACCAAATGTCTGCAAACCTCAATGAACTAAAGCGACGTTATAAAAAGGAGCAGATCAGATTTTCTCCTTAATGGTGTGAGAAAGTGAAATGGTTGATCGCTTCAAGTTTTTGCTGCTGAAGGGAATATGTTGTTCATCCAGTGGTGTATGTTAAAACCCATCTATAAATACTTTTTACAACAATGTGCTCATGTGCAAAATATGTTCAGAGTCATGTAACGTCTCAGTTAAACACAACTTGATTATGTACTTCCTGTATTTATAATCATCCATGTTTCAGGTCGTCTTTGGACAAGACATTTTTAACTTAATGTGTTTAATTGTCAGTTCCTGTTAGATGTCCTGCGTTAAAGTCAGTATCAGTTTGACATCGTTTCTTATTCAGGAGACAACATCTCCGCTCTGTTTGGTTCCTCCAGGCTGTCCGGAGCACCCATGGTCTGGAGGTTCCTCTGAGCCACTATGGAAAGGTTCTCGTTGATCCCGACTACATCCACTTTTTGACACAAGTAGCCAATCAGAAGATGGATGAGAACCTCAGGAAAATACACAGGTCAGTCTGAGCTGAGCATCATTCAATACATAAAATGCTCTCACATCAGTTTAAGTCCAAACTGTGTCCTGTCCAGGTTCTATCAGAACCTCCAGTCAGCCTTGTCAGCGGCGAGACCTTCCCCCTCAGACTGGTCCAGCTCACAAGAAATACAAAAGCCCCAACACGTGAAGGACGGAGGAGGAAGAGGGGGAAAAGGAGGAGAGGAACAAAGCAGATGTGTATCAACGGAGGAAGAGGAGACGGCGTGAACGTGACGGTTACCATGGTGACAGTAACAGCAGTCCCCCCATCAACTTGTGACTCTGCACACATCGTGGACTTAAATTAGGAGTTAACAAAAAACTGAGCGCAGACTGTTCAGTTTCTCGGTGAAGAAGGAGAGACAGAGAAAATCTCCACGGCAACTAATTCCACTTTGCATTTTCAAGGACATTTTCCAAACTTGTCGTCGAGCTACCTGCTGAGCTGTCAGAGCTTTAAAAGGTGAACCTTTTATCTACGTAAATGTTGTTCTTGAATATCTTGTTATAAATAAAACTTTTATTGTTTTCATGTTTCTTTTTGTTTTTGTTAAAATCAGTGTTGACTTGTATATAAATGTATTTCTTCAGCTAGAAGATTTCCACTGATCCATTCTGTCTCAGTGCGGTGGAAAATATTTTATTTATATATTGTCATTAAGTAGGGTGGAACAGTGGCTCGACTGGTAGAGCTGTCACCTCCCAGTGAGAAGGTCGTGGAATCAAATCCCAGTCGGGGCCTTTCTGGGTGGAGTTTGCATGATCTCTCTGTGCATGCGTGGGTTTCCTCTGGGTACTCAAATATGCATGCTGTGGTTTTCTGGAAGTTTTTGTTAGGAGCAGCAAAAAGTTTTAGACTATAAATTAAAAATTAATATTAAATGCACGTTTTGAGGCACCATTAAAATTATACACTCAGTGCCTTTAGGTCCCTCACTAACGTAAAAAATGATTGGGAAAATATATATTTTTTAACATATATTATTTTTACTGCAAATCCTTTCAAGAGTTGCAGACCTTATAGACATGATATTTTTTTGGTATAAATTAAAATTATTGTGCTTGTGGTCTAAAGAGCCAACTATTTTTTTGAATGGGGAAAACCAAAATTTATGCAAATTTATCTAAAATAAAATGCAAAGTAAAAATGGTATGAGGTTGTTACAGCCGTCATTAGGTCAACAACTGATAATGTTAATTTTGATGCATTATTTTTGGAGCAGAGACCTTTTCCATAAAGTTACACTAAATACTTAAAAACAGTCTAACACAATAAACATGTAATAAACACATTTTTTTTCCCACCACATCTGATCATTTCAACAACTTCAAAACTATATGTATGAAGTTTCCATAATTTGTTAAAAATTATTCATGCATGTGGTAGACTGAGCAGTGGTCACCTTATAAGATGAAGAACCAGTTCTCCACTGAAACACAAGCACAGCTGTCTCTGGGGGGTAAGGGTGCTCATCACAACTAAAATATGTTTTCCCTTTAGTTTGAAAGTAGAAGCTTAGATTTATTGGGTATAAATTCAAAAAAGCATTACATAATGTCAGGGTTGCAATAAATAAAAAAAATAAAAAAAGATTATAACGGGCCCAACGGTGCAGTATGTGCGTTGTGCAGATCTCCTATTTGACACATGCTGCAACAAAGATGATCATGTAATTTCAAAAATAACAATAAAAGACTAATCCTGGACAAGTTTCGTGCGATTAGTGTTTAAACTGACTGTAATATTTAAAATCAAATATAGCAAATAAGCTGAATGTACCGGTTAGGTTCTCCAAGTTGCCTTACGGGTTAAGATTAAGGTTTATATTGATTGTATATATGCGCTTGGAATAAAAATTGTATGCAAAATGTGTGAATGTTTAGTTTATCTACAAAATCATTGCTTTTTGTACATTGCTTTTTGTGTATGCCTGTTTTTTTGTTTTTTTTTTTAACTGTTTTTCTTCTTCATGTTCTTTGTTCTGAGCCGGCGCTGAATGGTGCACAGGAGAGGTTTAAATAAGGCAGAGGTGGAGGGGGTGATTGCTGGAGAGACAGACTGAGGAGAGGATGAAGAATGGCAGGGGACACAGAGTCAAACACAAGGAGCAGGAGGGGAAATGCAAAGAGAACAAACAAAAACAGATGATGTCATGCTCAGGATGGGAGACTGCATTGGAGCGAAGATTCAACACAATCTGCTGGCTTCCTTAGATGGAGAACTTTTACTTTTTTAATGTGTGTGAGTGTTTCTGTTCAGTGCCCTGAGACGACTTTTATTGTGACTTGGTGCTTTATAAATAAACTGAATTGAATTGAATTGGACTTAAATGGTCAAAAATGGTTAGTGTGTGAGTGTGCTGCTTTCTGTGTTAGGACTGTTATGAGTGTAGTGAACCTGATCTGACCCCAAATCTTGATCAGATGAACAGAGACTGTTATTTCATTGATCTGCATCCAGAAATACAGTTTGAGCCATCTGGTGACTTTCTTTCTTGAATTAATCAAGCAGAAAAGACAATTCTCTATGATCATTACTATTTTACAAATGTTTGATAATCAAATTGTGTTAGCTCACTCAATGCTTACAGGTTGAAGAGAACTACTCATTTTTATTTTACATAAACAGTAAGTAATGATTTTTATTCCGCATTCAAAGAAGAAATCAGGTTAATATGCATTTCTTGATTTTTCTGTCTGCAATGTAAGTATGTTAAAGGTCGGTTCTCGGTCAACTAAAATGTTTACTGAGAAGAAATGTCATGTTTTAACTTTTTCAGAAGATAATAAGAGGGAGACTCCACGAAGTCTGGTTCTCTGCAATAATCTTTCTGTCTGTTGTTAAACAATCTCATTCTCTGACCTCGAATTTGATAACATCTTACATCACAAACCACACCTCTATTTCTGGTCCATCGACCAATCAAAAAGCTCTCAAATGACCCGGAAGTCGACCCATTTAAAATGTGGCAACTTCCCAGTTCAACAGAGGCTGAGACGCTGAGTTGCTGGAGTTGTGGAGTTGCTGGAGTTTGTTGGTTGCTGTGTTGCTGCACTCAGAAATGAGTTCAACTAGAGAGTGCACAGAGTGATGGAGTTAGAGTTCTTGGATGCAAACGCGTTCAGGATGATCCAGAGACGTTTTGGGATTATAACTTCTGTTTGAACAACCTCGTACGACTCTCGAAGGATTTCAGCTGCTCTCAAAGGAGACGCTGAAAGAGTCTGAAGGATTCTATACCGAGCTGATTTATCGTCAACCAGGTAACGATCTACTTCAACCAAGCATACCGTCGCAAGCTGAGATCTGATGGGAGCGTGCACGTTTCTGGTCAAACAGATTAATTCCCTCACAAATCTCTCTGTAAGATAAATCTCCATTTCCATCTTAAACTCTGCTTTCTCTTAAAGTCAGTACAGATATTTTAGAAATATCTGAAGCAAAATCCTCAATCACCGCCGTGTGATTGAAGTCTATTATTTGTGAAACTTGTCTGTTATTATTTTCATATTTTGCCAAATTAATGTAAATGTTTGATGTTAACTTTGATTCTGAAAATAAATGACCGCATTCATTTTGATGGGTCAAAGATAAATAACGTCTCTCGTTACATTTCTGTTGAAATTCAATGCACGACATTTACACAGTCAGAAAGATGAGGAACTCGTGAAAAGTATGAATATATATCCTATATGACATACTACATGAGCTGATAATCTCTTCAGAATCTTCTCTCTTCTGTAAGATGAGTTTGTGTTCAGCAGGCTGTAAGCAGCTCTTCAGAGGTTGTTCAGTGAATCAGAATGAATTCCACTAAGCAGCACATATGTGATGGCTTGCAGTCACAGGAGCAAAAGGACGGGGTTTCTTCTCACGGCGTCACAAGAAGAGGCTGACTTTATTCATGTCGAAAAGGCGTCTTCACTTCAGTGGGATTTGGTGTGGATGGAGGATCTGAATTATAAACTGATACATGGGTGAATTATAAGCAGTAGCTGACTCAACAGTACCAGGACTTTGAAGAACTGTGGGTTTTTTTTTCCCCCCAACACCTTTTTGATTTATTTCCAGCTGCTGACGGCCGACCATGCTGTACTTTCAGGTGGTGATTCTGGCAGCGATGTTCATGCTCGTTTACCACTGTGAGTTCACGGACACGTTCAGTCCAGCAGAGCAGGGCTTCATTTGCAATAGCCCAGCTTTGAGTAAACCTGACCCTGGACCTGAACAGGACAGCCGAGTGCAGCCTGTAATTCTGTACTGCGTGGTGAGCGGAATGCCTGTCGTACTCGTAAGTTAGCACAAGTGACTACTTACTACAGTACAATCCCACAGTACCAGTATCACCATGATACATTATTTTGTGCTATTCACTAAAATAATTTTAATACTAAAAGGATATAGTATAAAACTATAAATATAAACTGCCAGTGAAATGTCTTTGGGCATCTTGTAGTTTCATTATATTTATGTATGTTTATGTTTCTATATTATGTCTTTTTCATTGGTTACTGTCTCACATCAGCTGGACTTTTGGTTTTGGTTCTTTAAGACGTTTTTAGTTGTATTGTAATATAAAATGTTATGTTAATGTAATGCCTTATTCACAGTGAATGACATTGAATGGTCTTTGCAGGGTCTTGTTATGGTTTTAAGGCTCATATTAGGAACTCATTGGGAAAATTATGGAAAACATTTTTCACATATCCAACATTTTTCAGTCAGGCCATCTGGACAGTTTATTTTTTTGTGTTGTGCTGAAACATTTCGCCTTCAATCTGGAAGGCTTCATCAGACTTGGACTTTGTTGTTTTCAACCAGTTTGACACGACTGTCAACAAGGAAGAGGACCCGCAATGGAGGAGGGGGCGTACCAAAGAAACCATCTTAGCACCAACAAAACTGGTTTGTTCCACTATTGGAGTAAGCTGTTGGGGGAAGAATCAGTTTTGTTGTGTGTTTCCTTGACTGATGAAGCCTTCCGGATCGAAGGCAAAACATTTCAGCACCAAAAGAGAAACTGTCCAGATGAACTGACTGAAAAATGTTGGATTGTATACCTGGATTATTGAGCATGGACTTTGTTCTTTTTCACATAGTTTGTCATGATGCCACAACTAAGCCATACTCTACTCTTGTAGGTAGAGTGCATACCATAGTCTTAATCCAATATTAAAATATTTCCTCTCATTTTTAGATCTTTTAGAGATTATTCCTTTATATTACCCTATTTTATTAATGTAAATATTGATGTTTGGTGTCTACGTATTGATTAGCATGTTGCATAAAGTGAACAATGATATCTTTTTTTCTTCTGCCTCCTAAAGCATTCATAGGTTTCTTAGTGCAAATTTGCACTTGACTGTTTGGATATTTGTTTTCCTGGTGGGAAGATGTGGCCAACTCAGCTGGTTAAAATGGTTACATGCTGTCTGAGCCTAAGAGGCACTTTCACAGTTTTAAACACATCTAGAACAAAGAGTTGAACTCAGTTATATTTAGACTGAGAAGGTCTCTTTTTTTTCTTCTTTATTTGTGAAAGTAAAAATATGTTTTCCCAGCAGTCAGTGGAGTTTGAACAAGGCAATAGCAGTGAGACATTCTTGAACTTATAACTGTTTTACCATACGACAATGTGCTTTAGATGTGTAAACACTAAATTTGTAATGGCATATGCAAAATATGTAATTAAGCAACTAAAGTTGTTAATGGTAGTTTTATTCCAATAGTTCAATCTTCATGTTTCTATAGGTACAGGTGTTCTTTTATACTCATCTGTTGTCTTAATTAACATACCTTGAATGTCTTTTTATGTCTACAGATTTCAGGAGTGGAGGTGTTTATATTCCTCCTTCAGTCCCGCTCAAATAGCCTGTATGACTACGAGAAGATTGTTGTCATGTGGGACTGTTGCTATTTGAACCATATGGTGCGCAGGACGTCACGTTTCCTTGGTAATCAGTAAAAAAGTATTTCAGTAACATGATTTCTTACAGTAGGCATTCTGCATGATGATATTATCTTTAAAGCATCGGTTGCACCTTGTGAGCACACTGCTGGTCATTTTGTTTGGAGCTTCTGAGCATGCATGCTTTTTTTTAATAGTGGGACTGAACAGACTGAACTGGTTCAACTAACATTTTTTTGCTTCTAGTTCTTTGTTTGACACAGTCACTATTGGAAAATCAGCTACTTCCCCAATAACAAAAATTCTACAAATCATCTCCTTCTGACAAGTCAATCCTCAGTTAATCACACCTTTTCTCTTTCTCTGTTCTCAGTCAGTGAGGTTAATAAATTGTTAAAAGTTCTAGATTCTAAAAAATTTGCAGGACTAGATGAACTCCCACCTTATTTCTTAAGGCTTGCCGCTCATATCATCACAGTCCCTGTGACCCACATCTTCAATCTCTCCATAAGCCAAAACTCCATCCCAGACGCTTGGACAACAGCCTTTGTTCTTCCTTTGCTGAATGGAGGTGACCCCCCACACTGAACAACTATCGGCCAATCTCTAAACTCTTCATTTTAGCCAAGGTTCTAGAAAAACTGATTAACTCTCAAATCAAAAAGTATTTGGACTCATTTAACATCTTAGCTCTTCATCAGTCTGGTTTCAGGAAACAACACAGCTGCTTCACTGAAGGTTCTTAATGACATCATTGAAGCATTGCATGGCACTTTTATTAGACCTGGCCAAAGATTTTGACACTGTGGATATTGTATATTGTGTCATAAGCTCTCTGAAATTGGTTTCTCAGATCATAGCATTGGTTGGTTCTCTAACTATCTTTCAGATCGGAGGCCATGTGTTCAACATAATTGTATTTCCTCCAGTTATTTAACAGTTAACAATGGTGTACCATAAGGCTCAGTCTTAGGACCCACCCTCATTACAATCTACATAGGTAACATAGGTCAGAGCATCCCTGATGCATCCTTACACTTCTACGCTGATGACACAGTTGTTTACTGTCGAGCTAAAACAGTTGATAAGGCTTTCCACCTTTTGCAATACGCTTTCAACATCATCCAGTCAGATTTGTTCCATTTCAAACTTGTCCTAAATGCTGACAAAACCAAAGGGATGCTTATTTCAAACAGGAAGTCGGTCCCAGCAGTTCTTCCTCTGATTTTATCCTCAAATGGTGTCCCGATTGAGTTTGTTGATTCCTATAAATATTTGGGTATCTTGGTCAACTCGCATCTCTCTTTTAAGCTCCATGTGGAAAATTTGGTTAAGAAACTGAAAGTTAAACTGGGTTTCTTTTTCAGAAACAAATCCTGTCTAACTCTGAATGCTAGGAAACGCCTTGTATCTGTGACCTTCCTTCCCTCCATTGACTATGGTGACATTATTTCCATGAACAAGCACCCTACAGATGTTGGATGCTGTCTATCATGGTGCATTAAGATTCATAACTGGCTGTGATTATCGTACCCATCATTGCACCCTGTATTCACTGGTTAACTGGACATCATTAACTTCACGCAGACTCTCCCACTGGTACATTTTCATCTTTAAATCACTTCTTGTTCTGTTGCCTTCAAACATCTCCTCCTACATGTCACTGTGTGAGTGCAGCTACAGCGTGCGCTCTCAGGACATTATTACATGCAGTGTTCCCTCAGTGAGGACTGAACTAGGCAAAAAAGTCTTCTCCTACTCTGCTCCTGTTTCCTGGAATATCTTGCAAAAAGATTTAAAGCTCTCGACCTTGACCCCTCAAAGTGGCTTTAAACATCTATTGAGTTCCTGGGAAAAACCAATGCAGACATGTTCTTCTTTTTAGTTTTCTACACCGCCTTGTAATCTAGCTGGGGGGGTTTTCTCGCTACATTTCCTTTTAATTATCCATATAATTATCTTTCTTTTTCAATTGTTAAAAAAAACAACTTAAATTTGTATGCATCGTTTGTGAATGTCTATTGTTGTCATTGTTGTCCACTGTTGTCATCACTCTAATTCCAGTCTCTCATGTAAATGAGTCCTTGTGGCTCAATGGGACTAACCTGTTTAAATAAATGCTGAATGAACTTGGGGTCATATTCTAACAATTTTACGCTAATGTGTGTGATTTTTTAATGACTTTTTAAAATCCTTTTGTAGTTAGATAATCTAATCTGTGGATGGTTTCTTTTTTGCACAGGGGTCTATGCGTTTGGATTGTTCACAACTGATGTTTTTGTCAGTGTCAGTCAGCTGGTCACAGGAAGTCTGGCTCCTTATTTCCTGTCTGTATGTCAGCTCAATTACACTGCAGTCGACTGCCTGGACAAGATGCACTTTGTCTGGCAATCAGATGCCTGTACAGGTGACCCTGATGACATCACAAGAGCCCGAAAATCATTTCCTTCCAAAGAGGCCGCTCTCAGCTTGTATACAGCTGCCTATTTGGCAGTGAGTGAAATTGTTGCAGTCCTATTTAGTGTTTCCTGTCCTAAACAAATTTAATTCATACTTTTGATTTTTGAAACAGTTGTTAATATATTATTTCCTTTCAGATGTACATCATGTCCTTCACCAGCTCCTTTAGGAGCCATCTCCTGGGCCCCTTTGTCACTCTGGCATTGATCAGTCTGGCTGTGCTAACAGGCATCAACAGAGTGGCTGAAAATCGTAACCACTGGAGAGACGTTATCGCTGGACAAGCCATTGGGGCTGGTATCGCCATCTTTTTGGTCAGTTGAAGTTCATTTGATAAAAGAAATAACACGGTTCATTAATTCAGTTAACTACTAAACAGCTAGTGTAGCTACTTAGTTAACCAGGATGTGGAAAATAAATAAATAAAATAGCACAACGTCACTAAATGTCTTAATGTTGTTAAACTGAAAGACGCAAATCAAAGTTTATGCTCAATTATCCAAGTAAAAAAAAAAAATCCATCAAAGTTAAGTCAGGTCCTCTGGACGTTTTTTTTTTTTTATTTGTTTCATCTTTCATCCAAAATACCATCAGTCCAAGGAGCCACAACAAAGTTGGTCCCATACGTGGCTTACTCACATAGTGGGCCAACCAGTTTGCTGGTGATAAGATGGTTTCTGGAGCCCACCCTCTCCCCCGTTGATTCCTTTGAGGCAGCCATAGCCAAAGTGGTTCAAAACATCAAAGTCCATGCTAAGTAATCCATGTAGAAAATCCAGCAAAGTTATGTCAGGTCCTCTGGTTGTCACAAATGGCTGGTGCTGGTGAACCCAGTGGTGCAGGCAGGCAGGCAGGCAAGGACTCAGGATGAATATATAAAATAAATAATTTATTTATTAACACAACAAGAGAGCTGACAGGGTAGCAAAACAAACATAGAATGATCAGGAGGTACTCCCGAAAGAGACAGGTCATCAACAGTGGACAGAACACATGCCAGGACAAGGAACGAGACAAACACACAGGCTTAAATACAGCAAACACCAATTACACAAAGTGAAGACACCTGTGAGTAATCACAGATGCCAAAGACAGAGACTGAAAACGCAAGACATAAACATGACACAAGATGAAGCTAAATACTAAGGTAACACAAACCCTATGAAGATAGAAACATAGGATGGGAAGAAAGCAAGACATGAGCACAACCCCAGGGGGCTAGACACCAGGGGACAAAAACCACAACTCCTACATTGGACAGTTTTTTTGTTGTTGTTGTTGTTGTTTTTCTGTTGAAACTTTTCATCTAACATCTAAAAGACATATACTTTTACCCTGCCTGTACCTTGCAGATGTTGGATGCTGTCAGCCATGGTGTGATAAGAATTATAACTGGTTGTAAATACCATACCCATCACTACACCCTGTATTCACTGGTTAACTGGTCATCATTAACTTCATGCAGACTCTCACACTGGTACATTTTCATCTTTAAATCACTTCTTGGTCTGTTGCCTTCATACATCTCCTCCTACATGTCACATAGTCAGTGCAACTACAACATGCTCTCTCAAGCCATCATTACCTGCAGCTTCCCCTCAGTGTGAATTCAATACAAAACAAAAATCAATGCAGACATGTTCCTATTTTTAGTATTTTACCTGGTTTTATAAGGCACCTTGATTTGATTTTGTTTTATAACACAATTTTTTGTGCATTTTATTGTTTGTTGTGTGTACCGTATCTGTGGTTTGTCTAAAGCAGGTCTCTCTTGAAAATGAGTCCTTGTGACTCAGTGAGACTAACCTGCATTAAGAAAAAGGTTGAATGAATACTTGTTTAACCAAGATTATAGCGAAGGTATTCCTCCGTTTTACATTTTTCACCTTCAAAACTCACAATGTTCTCTGCATGGAAGTGTCAGTTTCATGTTTTTGTAGTTTTTCATAAACATCTACAGAGTTCAGTGTTACACAAGATTATAACAAAATAAACGGTGTTTGCAATTTGTATATGCTAATCTGGTTTATATTTGGAACAATGACATAACTGATGTACAAATGTAATGCTTTTAATGATCATAACTTGCGTTTTTTGCATTGATTTTAACTACTCTGTTAATCACCATTGCTTCTGCTGTTTATCTACTTGTGCATGTGCAGAAAAATTATTGACTGTCTGTATATGCATGCACAATTTTACACCAACGCTAAGCATTTCTAAAAACCTCTTTCTCTGAGACCTGGAATCAAAATGATTTTGTGTCAAAGAAAACAGTTGTTGTTGTTGTTGTGTACATGAATAACCGAAAAGTAACAGCAAAGAGAAAATGTTACGGTTTGAAAACAGTGCTGTGTACACAGGGTCAGAGTCACACCCTCGTTGGGAAGCAAAACATTTTTCATGACAAAATTTGAAGTTTTTGTCGTTCTGCTTTTTTTTGCTCATCATGTTCAGCAGTGGTTCTTAGTTTTGCATTACTGGTAATGTTTGTGTGTCGGTGGTACCAAGAGGAGTAGATCAATCCAGCCAAGGTTATAAAGAGACACACCAGTGGTAGCTGTTGCATTATGGTATAAAAAGCCATTGAACATGACCTGTGGTGGTGATTCAGATGACCCTTTCACATGTCTTATCCCTTCTGAGACAGCACCCTGTGGCAGTCTGTTTACAAGACAAAGCCACTCCACACACAATAAGTCTATGAAGTCATGTTGAGGTCCTCCTGTGGTCACTCAGGTCCCCCAATCTTTATCTAATCAAGCATATGGAAGAACAGCTCAGATCTTAACTCTGACTCAGTGCAGCTTTATCAGATCAGCTTTAACAGAGAACTCAAGGACTTTTTCAGAAGCAGTCTAGCATTTTTCAGCAGTATATAATTATTTAATATTTCCAAATATATATAAACTCTGGTCTAATGGACAAAACTGCCTCAGGTTACATGCACACATACAGTCCCACAAGTGCATCAGACATGTTACTGGTTGGATGAACTTGAATGCTTCTTTTGTAAAACAGGTCACATGACACACTCTTGACAGGGACTAAAATCTGGGACAGAATTAATCGCAACAAAAAAAGAATGTTTGTTTTCCTTGGAGTTACAGTAAAGTACCTCAGTCCAACATACTTGGTGGAAGGTCACCTATTCTTTGTGTGCTAACCCACTTTCCTTCTGAACTATGCAGTTCATAAAAATAAAAATAAAAACTCCAACAGTGTATGTGCAGGGCTTAATTTGAGCCAGATCCCTCTGGACCAGGATCTGGAAACTCTTATTTTGACAGCGAGCGTTCTGTAACTATTTGCTTGGATCCGGTCATCCTCAGCCTTACTAATTATAAAGTTATGAACAAATATGACTGCCTTGAAAAAATAAAACTTATATTGGTTATGTAAACTGAAAATAATTACATAAACACTCATTTTAAACACAACAGCCACTTACGAGCTTCTTAATATCACAAACGAGCCGCCTCTTCAAGTAAGCATTTCTGCTTCTACTCTTAAAAAAATCTCTGCCCCTTAAAGTCCAAAGGCATCAAATTATAATTAAATAGCACAACAAAACTGAAAATCAGTTCAACAGTTTAAGTGAGTCATTAATAAAATTTTGATTATTTATTTATTTATTTTTTTAATCTCTTTTACCTTCTTTTATTCTGTGTTTTTAATTTTCACTGATTTATTGTGTCCTCTTTTTATTTTGTTTTATCTTGATCACCTTGGTCAATGCAAGGCGTTGCTGGAAGGTGCTATAGAAATAAAGTTTATTATTAATATTAAAAATACAACAAGATAAATGTTTGATGTGTATTATTCACATTACATATCAAAAGAACGGTGCCACTTTGTCTAAATAACAATTAAAATGTCGAAAAGACAGTCCACTTTACTTTCATTAAAAAAAGCTTCTTGTTGTCCTTAATTGGACAACTTAACATGATGTTTGATAAGAATGACCCCAAATGGCAGACCAAAAACA
>NC_056506.1:24209312-24209591 GCF_014905685.2 Nematolebias whitei
TAGCTGCAGAGTGGAGGTTGTTGGAGGAGGAAGCAGGGAATCCTACACAACTGAGAATTAAAGCACCTTAACGAAGTGGCAATCGAGATTGGAGGAGGTGTGAGCGAGTGGTGGGGGTGAGTGCTGAGCTAACCAGGCAGTCGTACAGGGGCAGGAGCCCACAGGCAGCCGCCAGGAACAGACAGAGGAGGCACCTGGAGGTTTCACATGTGGAGTCGGACAGAGAATGTAGCAGAGAAGAGTCGGAACTGTCAAGTGTGTGTGTGTGTGTGGGTGGGG
>NC_056506.1:24214591-24250484 GCF_014905685.2 Nematolebias whitei
TAGCACACCCATGTTTCTGCCTATAATATTGCTCCCCATATGTGAAGTAGGTTGACTGCAGGCACAGTTTCAAGAGTTGACACAGTTGTTCTGTGGAAAGTGTGGTCCTGCTGCTCAGAGTGGTGTCTGATCTTAATCTTAAACTGATGTGAAGAGAACCCGTCCAACTTGAGACAGGGGTGGAGGCCTCCGCGTTCAACTGTCCCCCTCTTACAATGCTGTTATTACTAGTATCACTCAGCCCCCTGCGAATAGCAAACAGCCATCAGGGCACTAACAATTGGTCATTAGGCTGATGGTTCTCCTTTTGAATGTGAACAATTAAATTTGTTTGTCACCAGCCAACTGGTTGATCCCCTATGTAAGGTGCTATTTATAAGACTGAGTTTGTTGCAGCTCCTCAGACTGAAGAAGTCTTTTGGATTAAAGACAAAACGTTTCAACGAAGAAGAATCCATCCAGAGGTCCTGACTTAACCTTGTTAGATTTATCTACCTGCAGGACATGTTGTTGCAAAATCTAACAAGGTTAAGTCAGGACCTCTGGGTGGATTCTTCTTTGTTGAAACGTTTTATACTTGAATACTATTACCTTTGTACCTGTCAATATACCCCTGCAGACACGTTTGTGATGTTGATAAAAAAACTTTAAAATAAATAAATAAATACATTTTAAAAAAGGACCGGTTGTTGCAGTGACATTTAATTTCCACAAGGTGGGGCTGTTTGACAGAAAACACTGGCCCAGTCGTACTGAAATCCTTACTACGCTGTTCTCATGTTGTAGAACTATCTTTTTGATTTCTAATATTTTACTGGGTGGCAGAAAATGTAAGTATGCATCAGCTCACACACACACACACACACACACACACACGTTTTTTTTAAATACAGCTTAACATTAGTGTGAAGTGAACTGTAAGTACATTTGCTAGATTCAAATAGAATAATAATAAATGTCTTATCAAACCTGTAACCAGTAGAGCCAGAGCACTTCTTTACTAGAAGCATAAACATATAATACACAATGAGACAAATAAACTATAACTTATAGGCGTTGATCTAATTAACTTTTGGATTTATTATTTTCTATTAATTAGAAGTCCAGAGAATATTCTTCTTCAGCGAACAAGAATATTTTTGGTGCCTAAAAGAAACACCAACAGACCATGTAGGAACTGAACAGAGGGAAAGACAGGAGGAGGAGCGAGATCATGTTATTTGTTTCATCTCCTCCTTTAGTTAGCCCTCACCACTACTCCCCCAGGGAAGAATACTGGACTCTTGCACGTGTGTGCACGTGTGTGCATGGGAAATCAACCCATAGACTCCTGATATATTGCAGCTTGCAGTCAGTTCCCTATATTTTTCTACTGGGATAAATATCCCAAACTCTTCATTAAATCTACCTGTTTTAATCTAATTTTAACAAGAAACAAAATAATCTGTGATCTGCAGCAGTACATTATAAAATGATGGCTGCAGGTGCATGCACGTTACTGCTGTCGGGACCTCCTGCCGAACTGATCAAAGCAGCAACACTTTATGAGGCAAATGCAAAGCTAAAGCTCACATCCTGCTCCTGTGTAAGAAGAAACAACCTGAGCATTACTTGTGTTGGTTCTGAGCTGAATCCATGTTAATCCCACCTGCCTGGTGTGAAGACAAGTCCAACTGTTGACATATTAGGTGGGGCTACAGGAGAAAAAAAAACATATCTTGTTGCTCTGTTTGAGTATAAGTTCATGTCAGCTGACAATTAAAACAAAGTACTAATTTTACTGATTGTGTTTAGTCTGCTCTAAGAGAACACAAGAAATATGTAAATGGAAACATGACAGTGTATTTGCCTCATTTAAAGCTTAATATTGCAACTTAACCTCCTAATATTCAAGGATTCAAGGTTCTTTATTGTCATTCACATCACTTGTGGTACATGAGGTGGAACGAAACTATGCACACAGGGTCCCAGTTACATCCAACAAAAATACAAATTGTAAAGAAAAACAGTAGTAAGATCCAAGAAATTAGGCTAAACTAAGAATAACTAAGCGCTAATAGTACAAAACAATGTGCCACGAACATGAGTCTAATATTGCTTCTAGTCAGATGTTTTAATAAATTTGACCAAAACTATGTTGACATATTACATTAGGTCAGAGCAGGCTCTACTTATCTGTGTACAGCCTGACTGTGAGGTGATGATAGGTTCTGTATGCATGGTGCTTTCTGTAATCAGTGAAGAGCTCAAGTAAAAACCAACAAAAGGTGACAGACAACTCACACACACGCTCCTGCTCACACAGAGGGCAGGATAATACCGGAGCTCCGTTTGAACTTTGCACCGAAATGTTGTTTCAGAATGTGCAAGTTCCCTCAGAGCTGTAAAAGGAGCATATTTATTACTTAACTTAGTTTACAACTGAACCTAATTCAAAAATAAACTGTCACTAGTTAAGTTGGTAAGTTAGGTTCACCATGCAAACATTTAAATGTGATTAAAACCCGAGAGAGCAGTCAGCCTGAACATAGTCTGGTTGTTTGCAGGTTGTAGCCACAGAAACAGTAATATAAGATAATATTAATAATTAAAAAAATATATATATATTGAAAGGATGCATTTACCGACCGCAATGCATGTCAAAGTTTTGAGTAAAGATCTTGTGTGATACTTTAATGCTCAAAGTAAGATTTGACGATGACTCTCAGCTACTGCCATATCAAGTTTTAGCTAAATATCTGTAAAACTGACAGAGTTGTAGTAATTTTTATGTCCGCTAAGGTTGACTAGCTGTGGCAGCCATCTTGAGATAGGCTGGCATCAAAAGGTAATCTATTTGATTAAAATGCCATTAAAATCTGTTTGAGGGTTCACAGTACTGTATATTTTAAATTCATTTCAGTTTATTTCTATAGCGCCAAGTCATACTAGAAGTTGTCTCAGGGCACTGAACAGAAACATTCATATACATTTAAAAAGCCAAAGCAAAAGTTATTTATCTAAGGAAGCCAACAGATTGTGTTGAATCTTCACTTCGTCATAGTCTCCAATCCTGAGCAAACACAAAGGCAACAGTGGAAAGGAAAAACTCCTTTTCAATTCAATTCAGTTTATTTGTATAGCGCCAAATCACAACAAAGTTGTCTCAGGGCACTTTACAGGAACTTTTTAACAAAAGAAACCTCCAGCAGAACCAGGCTCAGGACGAACGGCCATCTGCTTTGACTGACTGAGGTTTGAGAGGAACAGGAAGGATAAAGAAACAAACATAGAATGGCAGGTCCAGGTGTACTTTCTATGAAAATGAATAAAGAAAAAAAGACAGAAAAGAAACCAAACGTTAATTTAGAAATAATAACAAATACAGAACTATTCGTTTGTATTAATTTGTAACTACTATATTCATTCCAGGAAATTAGGTCAATTTGTCCTCCAGTAAGCGAAGCCTATAGCAACATAACTAAAGGATAGCTCAGGAAACCAAGCCAACCCTAACTATAGGATTTATCAAAAAGGGAAATCTTGAGCCCAGTTAAAACTGGACAATGTGTCAGCCTCACAGACAGAAACTGGAAGTTGGTTCCACAAGAGAGGAGACTGATAACTGAAAGATCTTCCTCCCATTTTGCTTTTGGAAACTCTAGGAACCAAAAGTAAACCTGCAGTCTAAGAGCGAAGTGCTCTGTTAGTAAAATATGGAACAATATAAGATGGAGCTAGGTTGTTGAGAGCTTTGTAGGTTAGAAGTAAGATTTTGAATTCAATTCTGAATTTGACAGGAAGTCAATGGAGAGAAGCTAACAAACAAAAACATTAACAGACAGATACAGACACAGGCAGCAGTGATTTGTGGAACCTAATCTGAGGTGAATATGAAGCTGTACGAGTCGGACAATTCATTGAATAAATAATGAATGTACTAATCTAATGAGTAAACAAACCTACATTGTCTATCCTATCTGTGAAAAATGTTTCTTTCAGCACATTTGTTCACATCACTAAACAACAAGCTCCAGACTGAACTCTGTTTCATGTGGTAAAGTTTGGTTCGTATGTGTTGGAGTTCAGTTTTTCCTCTCCTGAAGAGCTCCCCTCTGTGGATGATCCTTCAGTAATCAGATTGTAACACTTAAAACTAGAGATGCACGATCCACTTTTTAAACTTCCGATCCGATCCCGATACCTAGATCTGAGTATCGGCCGATACCGATCCAGTTCCGATATCATGATCATCATTGATTTTATATGAGGCTGTAATAATCTCCTCTCAAGTACAGTTTGTACAAATAATGCATGCATGTCCAAAAAGGCAACTTGAGGTAAGTTTTATTAATGTTGGATAAGTTTTAAAGTTATAATTAAATTCTGCTAACACAAAACATGTTTCTTTATTCCTAGTTTTAAAGTGGATATTAAAGTGATTAATTTAAGTGATTGTTTAAAGTTATTTTATATTTTTTAAATAAGGGGCAGATATAAGAATTATTTTTCTTCTTCCTGCACTCTTTTCATTCAATGTTTTCTTTTTAATGATTTTTTTAAAATTTTGTTTCTTTTAAATGAATGAATAAATGAATTAAATTAAATTAAATGTTAAATGGCTTCAAACATCTGCTAAGTTCATGGCATAAACCAACAGACATGTTCCTGTTTTTATTATTTTACATCACTTTATAATGTAGCTGTTTTTGTTTTTAATATAATTTTCAAATCATATGTTTTTTATGGGCAGCATGGTGGCGCAACTGGTAGAGCTGCTGCCTCTCAGCGAGCAGGTCCTTGGTTCAAACCCCGGTCCAGGGGCCTTTCTGGGTGGAGTTTGCATGTTCTCTCCGTGCATGCGTGGGTTTTCTCCGGGTACTCCGGTTTCCTCCCACAGACCAAAAACATGCATGTTAGGCTGATTGGTAACTCTAAATTGTCCCTAGGTGTGAGTGAGAGAGTGAATGGTTGTTTGTCTCGTTTGTCTCTATGTGGCCCTGTGATGGACTTGCGACCCGTCCAGGGTGTACCCCGCCCCTCGCACAGTGATTGCTGGACATGGGCACCAGCGACCCCCGTGACCCAAAATGGAATAAACGGGTAAAGATAATGGATGGATGGATGGATGTTTTTTATGATTGTCTACTGTTGTACTGATAAACATCTCCTGGAGGGTAAACTATATCTTGGCTGCAAGTATCAAGCTGAGAAATCCTTCATTTTCTACAACTGATAGGTTGGTCATTAATTATGATGAAGATTAACAACTTCTCTGTAAACATTTGAGCTCCGTGGTTTCAGCGACGTCTTCTTCTTGTTCAATCCGAAGCAGGCAGCCTGATTTGGGGCAGCCCCGCTCAGTCTGTCCCTCCTCGGAGACGGGCAGACTGAGCGGGGCAGATTGGATGCGGCTGGCTGGGGTCGAGTCGCCTCTTTCCGGTTGTGCAAAGAGCAGCGCCCCACTGAAGCCATGGAGCTCGAATGTCCTTCATAAAACTAACTTTTTTTTTTTTTTTTTTTTTTAGCCTTTATTTATCCAGGTAGTCTCATTGAGCCACGAGAACTCATTTTCAAGAGAGACCTGTTTGGGGAGCAGATGGTGATGGTACCGGGAGGTGAACCTGCGACTTTCTGATCACAAGCCCATCTTCTAACCTCTGCGCCATCACTCCCCCAACTTTACCGCGGTTTAATGTGGCGCTATGGCTCTGCAGACATTGCATGTTGCTGTCTTGCTTTTTGGTGTTTCTAGTGTAAAATACTTCCACACAGCGGACATGTTTAGATGAAAAGTTTGTTAGCTGTTAGCCACAGTGCTGCTAACTCAGTCCTCACGTTGTAGCTGGCTGCAAACTATGAACTGGATTTCCTGAATGTGAGGCGGGTCTTATTACTCTGGGTTCATGAGACACGCCTCCGTTCACGAAATCCATTCTATAGTTTGAAGCCAACATGCATCATGGATCGGAAAAATCGGCAGGTGGATCGGAAAAATCCGATACGTAAATGTTGCTGGTATCGGAGGCCGATACTGATACTGGATTGGATCGGCCCCATCCCTACTTGTAATTGACAGAAACTAATCCACATCCTAATCTCATATCTGAGATGTTAGTTTGTCAAAGGGGAAGTGTCCAGAGGGGCTGTTATTGTTGGCAAGAGTTTTTTTTTTTTTTAACAGGCAAACAGGTAAACTCAGCAAACACCAAAACAATGCTTAGTTAGTTTAGGCTTAGAACAGACACAGACTGAAGTCCTGCTGTTTCTGTTAACTTGCACATGTGTACACATCCCCCCAACACAGAAACCATTAACTGTAATCATGTGGAAGGGACTTTAGTAAATCCTTAAAGGATGAACAGAAAGGTTTTAAAGAACAAACAGCTGCCTTTCAGGTGAAAAGAAAATGAAAGAAAATGTTTAAAAATCCTCAGTTTCATCTAAAAAAGAACGATCATTCAGACTATATTAGCATTTAAAGAGAATATTTAGTCCATGTGTGAGCATCACTGGTTTTGCTGCTAATTTCTTCAGCTGGTAAGAGATAATTTGTTTCCTCGATACCTTTCAGTGCTACATTAAACTTTAAGATGGTATACATTTAACCACAAAAACAAATAAAATCTACTCTGGAGGTCCTGTTATTTTGATTTTTATTACTCTAAAGTCAGTCCAGTGACCTTTAGGCTACCATGAGAACCATATGCTGTGCGTGTCTTCTTAGCCTTAACAGCAGTTTTTAAGAAGACATGTAGACAGAAACACAAAGTAATAAATAAGCCTCAAGCAAACAGGTACTGTACAAAAACTAAAAGTCAACTGCTGAATCAATAAAAGGCCGAAGCATCAGATCATCAGCCATGTCTGGTTTTAGGTTGTCCGACAGGGTTTTATATTGAGGCTACAAAGATCTTTCACCTTCTGTTTTTAAGAGAGAATTCTGAGATCATAAACAATGGAAGTCAATGAGAGTGTGTGCGTGCGTGTGCGTGTGTGTGTGTGTGTGTGTGCGCATGTGTGTGTGTGTGTGTGTGTGCGCGCTGCACTCTGAGCAAATTTGAGAACAAAAGACACATTAAAAAGGCCAGATAACTTGACTGAGCAATATTGGATTTGGTACCTGGATGATTGAGCATGAACTTTGTTGTCTATATTTTAACACATAAAATGACATTCAGTTCAGTTTTCTTTATATATAATTATATAGTGCCAAATCACAACAGTATTCTGTTCAGTTAGTAGCATTATTCATAAAAGGAAATAGCAGACTGCGTTGAGTCTTCATTTTGTTGCAGTCTCCCATCCTGAGCAAACAACGACAACAGTGGAAAAGAAAAACTCCCTCATAACAGGAAGAAACCTCCTGCAAAACCAGGCTCAGGACAAGTGGTCATCTGCTTCGATTGCTTGGTTTGAGAGGACAGGAAGGAGGAAAAAAGCGCAGAATGGCAGGTCCAGAATGGAGACGAGCAGGTGAGTTGGTAGGAGGAAAAAAAAAAGCATGCATTGAATGTATAGTTTTGTACAGGCTTTATTTAAATTATTACTGTGGGGGTAGTAGCCATTGAAAAACTGTACAATAAATGGAAGAAAAGCAGCTAGTGTCATGTATGCGTTAGACATGAACCGGGTTTTGGATTCAGTAAATGCACCAAAATGCAGGAATGGTTTAAAAGATTTATTAAAGCAGGAACTCTGGTGGAGGTCTGGGTCTGTGGGCCGCTCGGAAGCAGAATCCGCGTGACATGTAGATCCGATGGCGTCGCCAGCAGTGATTGAGCTGCAGCAGAGCAAGAGAACTGTGCAGCTGGAGATGTTGGGGCAAGTCTAGAATCGAGGTCCAGTAGAAAAGTCCAAGTCATACACAAGTGGTCAGAGATCCTCATCTAAATCCAGAGTATGAGCCAAGAGGCGTAGTCGAGGTGAGGAAGAGCAGAGTTGTTGCCGTGGTCAGAGAGAGCGATCCAAATCAGGCAGGGGAAAAGCAAGGCGAGGAGTTCAAGAGGCAGGCAAGGTCAGAACCAAGAAGTCAAACAAGGCTGTGGCATGAACGCTGGACATCTACTACTTGGTAAGGTTCAATAATCTGTCACTGGTTGGTTGTGGACGTGGAGCTTATAAAGGCAGGTGAACAGGTGATGCTGATGAGTGCTGTGGACAAACTAGGAAGGCGTGGCAAAGCTTGAGCTGAAGGAAGGTTGACAGACAAACAGAAAACCATGGCAGGAAGGGGCAGAACATTGACAGCTTTAATACTTTTGCATCCCACTAGTAGATGATAAAACAACAGTTTGTTACAACTGCTGTGCTCAATGAAACAAACAAAAAAATCCCCATCTTATTATTACTGCTTATTGAAGAAAACATCCATCCATTACCTTCACCCACCTCTTCTTTTTTAGGTCACGGGGGTCACTGGTACCCATATCCAGCAGTCACTGTGTGAGAAGTGGGGGACACCCTGGACAGGTCTCAGGTCCATCATTGGGGCACATAGAGACAAACAACCATTTATTCTCGCCTAACATGCATGTTTTTGATCTGTGGGAGGAAACTAGAGCACCTGTAGCAAACCCACAAGTAAATCCATCCATTTTCTTTACCCGCTTATTCCATTTTGGGTCATGGGGGTCGCTGGTGCCCATGTCCAGCAATCACTGTGCGAGGGGCGGGGTACACCCTGGACGGGTCGCAAGTCCATCACAGGGCCACATAGAGACAAACGAGACAAACAACCATTCACTCTCTCACTCACACCTAGGGACAATTTAGAGTTACCAATCAGCCTAACATGCATGTTTTTGATCTGTGGGAGGAAACTAGAGCACCTGTAGCAAACCCACAAGTAAATATGTCCCATAAATACAAGGTTTTAGAAAAAAACAGTGTATGTATTAACATCTCATTGGAGCTGAATCAAATAATTAATATATTGATTTTGTAGCAGGTATGAGTGACGGGAGAAGAAAGGGACACTTTCTCGTCACGTGGCCATCTTAAACTGGGTTGATGCTAAAAGTTAATCAGTGTAGATAAACATCTTAGGTAGGTGTGGTGGTAACAGTGGGCAGCATGCCAGAGGAGAACTGTCTGTGGGTTGTGTAGTTGAATAGATGAGAACTAGTGTTGCCTCAGGCTGTGTCTGGCACCACTCTGACTGTACTCACATGTTCAAATACACCCCTTAAATAGAAGATTGTGGTATGAAGATAAAGACTGTTTGAAAGTTTCAGATCACTACTTGTTACATTTATTATCTTTCACATTCTTACCTACATGAATATGTAGAGATTCCAGTTTTGTTTGTATTCCCATCAAATTTTTTGCAACTCCTGAGTGGCAGAGAGGAGGTTTCTTCTCCTCAGCTGTGGCTCCTTCCTGTAATGAGCCACCTTGCTGTACATGTATTTAAGGACCAAGGCTGTCAGACTATGACACCAATACATTGTCTACTTCATGTTATTTAGTGAGTGGCCAGAGTTCCTAGTGCAAATTAAGATATTGTGAAATAATCTTGCTTTCTTTGTGCTCCTCTCAGATGAGAATCTGTTTCCAGTGTTCTTCAAGTTTGAGACATATCTTCATCCAGCCTGAGTTTGTATTGGACCATCAACCATTCTTCAAACAAACATGAAAGCTTTCTCACATACCTCTTTATCCTGGTCCAACCTGCCACATTCATATGCCAATCTGTGAATCTCACCTACCATATTCCCATTCCTAGAACATGGAATCTTGTCCTCCTCCAAGCCTGAACACCTACCAGAGTAAAGCCCTATTCACACGGGGTTAGTTTTACCTAAGGACTACACGCTATTTGTAATAATTACGGAGATGGTCTGTGTTGTTAATCCCGTGCGAATTGGCCATGTCAGTAATTTGTAAAATAAAAATTCCCCTGCAAATTATCTATTATATTTTGCTGAACTCCGAGGTCCTGTGATAATACTTATCCAATGTGAATAGGCATCTCTACGACTTGGACAGAAATGGGTGGGATCTGTTACGTAATTAGGCGGCTTTTGTTACCTGGGCACATTTTTAGTTGCTTTTGGCAATGGAGGCTGCATTGGAGTGCATAAATAATCTTTTGTGTCCCGGACCAGCAAAAACCTATCGACCCGCAACCGTCAAATGTTAGCGGATGTTACGCAATACGCAGCGCGTTAACATCATATCCTTAAGATGTCAGTAAATTTCAGCTAAATCTCTGGCTTTTGTTATCCTATACGAATGTCCCACATAAAAAGCAGACATTGGGGGAGTAATTTATTTATTACATTTGGTCCCTAGGTAAAGCTAATCCCGTGAGAATAGGGTTTATGCTTGCAAGCCTTCCAGAAGATCCTCTGCCTTAAAGAAAACACCGTTTTCATTTTGCATCCACAGATACGTACCCATTTCTTCTCAAGTCCAGCCCTGTAAATATTGTAAATAATAAAGTTATTACTCCTTTCCTTCAGTCTCTAGAGTCTTCCTCAGTTTCACTTAATCACACTGGGAAAACTAACAATACAAATGTGTCAGACTATTTGCACCGTCCTCAGATAACCCTTGATTTCTATAGTTTTACTCAGATCAGGGTTCAGGTTTCTACTTCTGGTGTTTGTCAGGTGTTTGTTTATTTTTTAATCAAAAACAACATTCACTTACTCATATGTCTCAAACATGTCCACTAGGTGTTTTTTTATAGCAAAGAAGCAGAAAATGCTACAAAAATATTAACAAATGACATTTATTTTGTTAGCAAAAAGTTCTGAAAGTTTTGCAGTGACTACCAATGACTGTCAGCAGATTCTTTAGTCTTCTCTGATTCAGTTTTATGACACTGTAGGGGGTTTTCTTAAGGAAAATGTAGCTCAGACACATTAGGAAGACGTGCATTGCATTAATACTGATAGTGTAGAAAGGAAAACACCATATTTATCTTGGAGCTTTCACCAGAATTGTCAGCATATATTAAAATATTGCTATTACCTGGTGCCATCAGAGGTGAAAGATCATGTATCAATCTATGTCCATATGTGAGTGAATTTTAGGATATGTCATGAACTTTTGAGTGGATTTTAATGCATCTCTCAAAAAATAATCATTTGATGTACATTTATTACTAATGAAATGTTGCAGTCAAGCCAATTCAAGATGGCCAGCACAGCAAAGCGACCCTACCAACTCAGTCAGGTTTTTAGAATATACTGTAGACTTAAATTTGTCATGGTAGTGGCTGAAACTAATCTCCAACAAATATTTTGAATACCAACAGATTATACAAGATATTTGTTCAAAACCTTTGCATTAACTGTTTGAGTCAAAACTTTTTTGACTCATAGCAAAGTATCTCCTATAAACATAATTTAATGATGCTCAGAAGGTAATCACTATATGTACATCTACATCTTATTAGCTTTTAGACTCAGCCCAATTCAAGTTGACAAACACAGCTGATCTACCATAGCAAAAACAATTACTATAATATAGTCCACTTTACAGTTATTAACCTAAACTTTATGGTGGCAGTAGCAGACTCATCCCCAACACATACTTAAGTGCTAACAAATCACACATGCTCTTTGATTAAATATTTATCATACAAGTTTGAGTGATATACATTCCTCCAAGGGAATGCAAATTTTAATTTGTTGAGCTTTTTTTGTTTGTTTTAAAAACTGTTCCTCAAAAAAAGATTAGGTGAATTATTCCAATGGATAAGGACGGTTTAAAAGCAACTACATAATTCATAAAAAAAAAAAAAAGTCTACTCCAGGGCTGCTAGAATTTTTTTTAATTTTTTTATCAAAGCCATGGTTTGGGAATCTTCTTTTTTTTTTTTTTATACAACAAATCATCTACATTGTGTCTACATTGCCGAACACATCTTCATACAGTTTTATTCATACATACATAAAAACTGTACATACAGTATATGCAAATGTTTGTATGGGGTGTGTGTGTGTGTGTTTGTGTGTGTATGTGTGTATGTATACGTACATACACACATACATACAAATATACATACATACATGCAAATATACATCAAGATTCATTGTTCTTTATTGTCATTCGCATCACATGTGGTACATAAGATGGAACAAAATTGTGTACCCAGGTCAAGGTCCCAGTTAAACCCAGAAATAGCAAAAATATAAAGTTTAAAAAGAAACGGTAAATAAGGATCTTTTTTATTTATTTATTTATTTATTTATTTTTTTTAGGGCCATGTGCCGGTCCGTGGCCTTGATCCCTGGTGGTGCGGCTGCCACCTCCTCCTAGGTATCTCTGTTAGAGCCTCTGTCCCCTGGTGGATCTCGGGGAGTGGGGGTGCCTATTGGGGTCAGTGGGGGAGCTGGTCCCCTGGGGGGGCATTGCCACCTCAGTTCACCTCCCCATCCCGACGTCCTCCTCCGCCCACTCCACCACACCACCACTCAAACAGGGTTTTGGGGTTCAGGTGCACTACTGAGCTACGGGGAGAATCATCCATCTCCGTGGCTGGTGGGGTCCTGGGACCTAATTTTAATATACAACCTAGACACTCACTTATAACACTCTCACGACACAGGCATATATAGGATCTGGAGTGGGCACATGATCGCACTTAGGTGGTGGAATGTACTACCCTTTCCACCTCCCCGGACCTGTGCCCACTCTCATGTGTAGCATGTAGACATTTAGGGTTCTGGGCGGAGATGAGGGGTGAACGGGCACCGCCTGCTCTCTGGGCAAGAGGTGGGTCTGTGCCGGTCGCCACCTCATCCCCCCATTTTAAACGCACTGTATAACAACATGCATCAACACCATATTCGAGTGGGAGGAGGAGGAAGTGGGTCTGTTCATAATTTATTTATGCATATATAGATTTATTTATTTTTTATTTTTTTTCCCCTTTCACAAACACCTCCTTTCTCCGTGTGACACTAGGGGTCGGGGATGGGGGGGGGGGGGGGCGCATTGTTGGGGTCTGGGCTGTGGATGGGCTTTACGCCTTGGGGGCAGTCAGTGATGGGGCCGGTGCTTCGGTTCCTCCTGGGCTGTTCCGATTCTTTTAATCTAGGTTCCTGGTTGCGATGGCCGGCACTTTGACCGGGGTGGCTGCCGGCTTTCGGCGGGGGGTCGGCTGAGGTAGTGTACATGTGGTCATTGGTGGTGTAGGGCGGCGGTTGGGGGCGTGGCTTCACCTCATCGGGGCACTGGCTGGTCTTCCTGTGTGGCATTTGCGGTGAGGGTGCTGTGTGTGTGGGGGGGTGCATGGGTGGCGTGCTGGGGCGTCTCCGGGCCTATGGTGCGGAGCTCTTGATGTGAGAGCCGGCCCTCCTCAGCTGTGGCTCCCTGCTGCTCTGCCCCTTGGGCTGGGGCCGGCCTGTGGTCGCTGTCAGGTAGATGGTGCATGCAGTCGGCCCGACAGAGATTCTGTTGGGCTATCTGTGTGTGCCTGTTCGTTGCTCTGGTTGGGTTTTTGGTGGTCCCCCCTCTCTTGGATCAATTTGGGCCACACGTTTGGTGTGGGGCCCACTCCCCCCGGTCGTGCCCCCCTTTGGCGGGGGACCCCCTTGCCGCCGGTGCAAGGGGGTCTCTGTGTCTGGGCTGGGTGGTGGGGTGCACGTCGGTCCGCCCTGGTTGCTGCCTGGCGGGGCCTGGGTGCCCTGGCTCTGTTGGGGCTCTGCTGGGGGGTGGTATGGCCTCGGGGCTTGGGGCTCGGTGTCCATGGCCGGATCTACCTGGGGGGGGCATGGGTCGCCGGCCGGACCTGTGGGCTCGTCGCTGCAGCTTCCTGGAGGATCTGCATTGTGGTGGCTGGGGTCACCCGGTTCTTTCCTCTGCTCCTCTCTGGGGGGGTGCGGTTCTCCCTGTTGGGAGACTCTTGGGGCTCCGGGCCTGTGGGCCGCTGTGTGTCTGTGGCTCCGGTCATCCCTATGTTGCCATTGTGTCCTGGGGGGGCGGGTCTGTGGGCCCCCGCGTCTACTATTGGGCATTCTTTTGGAAAAATCTGGTGGTGGCAGGCGTGCTTGCGCGGGTGTTTGGATTCAGGTGCTTTGACAGATGCACGCTAGGTTGGGTAGTGGTGGAAGCTAGATGATTCCTTGTGCAATGTCGAATGTTTCATGGTGATATTGTGGGTGGCATTGTGCTGTGCATGTTGTTTTGTCGTGGTGGTCTCTCGTCTTATCTATTTCTCTTTTATTATTTATTTTCTCTTCTTTCTTCTCTTTCTTTAAAAAAAAAAATTAAAAAAAAATTGAGCGATGATGATAAGTTCATTGAAACACTTCACAATGTTTCTACACTTAAACTGAGCTAAAAAAAAAAAGAAAAGTAAATAAGGATCTAATATATACACTAAACACCAATAATGTAAAATAACACGGTATATTAAACAGCAGCCCGAACATGAGTCTGAAGTGAGCAGGTGGGTATGAATACAGCAGCATAAAGGCAAGAGATCAGCAGCATGGATAATCAGCAGCACAGATAAGTCATATATCACTAATTCAAGTGGCATTACAGTGATTTTTCTTTTATTTATTTTCTTACAGTTGTTGTCCTGGTTAGGGATTTATGAGTCTAACAGCTTCAAAGTAAAAGCTGTCTAGTCTAATGGTTTTACACTTGATGCTTCGCAACTTCCACCCTGAGGGGAGCGGGGTGATACAGTAGTCCTTCGCCACTTCAAGTTTCGTTTTTCGCGGCTTTGCTGTATCGTGGTTTATCAAAATAAGATTGGACATGACACAATTGGCTGATTGATGGATGAGCCATGGATTGTTTATTTAAAATAAATTATTTAAAATGATTTTGCACCATGTGTGCAGCCCCAAATGTGCAGGGGAAGCTCCCTCCTGCAGCCTTTCAAGATCTCTGCTTAACCCTTTGCTGTCCAGATGCATCAATCGACTTTTGTCTTCCAAATTAAAATTCAAAGTATGTCGCATTCTAAAAATCATCATAATCACAAAATATTAAAGCGCTACAAATTACTTTTAATTATTTTAGAACTTCTATGTTCAGTTGTTTCAGTGTAATTGATCAAGAAGTTAATTTCTGCTCCGTGCTGAAGAGCTGCGTGAAGGGTAATGATGTCCTGCTTCTCTTTTCTACGGTTTAAATTTAAACACTGTAACATTTTAAATAAACAATCCATGCTGCATGGATTGTTTATTTAAAATGTTACAGTGTTTAAATTGAAATAGTTTATTTAAGGAGGGAGACTGGAAATAACAGGTGATGAGTGTGATTACAGCCTGGCACATGTCATGACAAAGTTTACTGAACTTGAACTACTGTATCCCTACAAAACGGTTTTTCACTTATTGCGGGGGGTGCAGGGTACGGACCACCCACGATAAACGAAGGACTACTGTACATACATACATACATGCATACATGCATGCATACATACATGCATACATACATAGGGGAGTGGAGTCGCAGAGATTAGGGAAGTGAATCATTGATCAGAAGATCACTGGTTCAAATCCCCCCGCTGACCAGGCGTCCTAGGTGGCAGTACTCTGCTCTACACAGAGGTCTGTAGTAGCTCGGTGGGCTGTGGTTGTGTCAGGAAAGACATCTGGCGTAAAACTCCTCCCCCAAATTGTCTTGTGAGTTTGCTCGCTGTGGCAACCCCTGAAGAAGTAAACAGCTGAAAAACAAGAAAAAGAAGAATATACACCCTAACCCTATTTTTTGATGTGCAAAATTGTGCATTGTGGGGCCTGTTTGTTATTGTTTTATTTTCTTTTTTATGATGCACCTTTTGTCACCACAGCAACTTTTAATGTTAATGTGTTGTAAAAATGGAATGACAAATATAATGTACTCTGTTTCAGATTCTGAGTTCTTGAGGTTTGTTTTCGACACGTTATCTTCTCTTGTGGTGTCTGACAATTATTGTGTGACTGGTCAAAAATCTTTTAAGACGGTTAGTGCAGTAAAGAGAAAATGCTGATGTTCCAGGTATGTGGACCTCTCAGGAATTTTGTGTTTGAGTTTCTCATGACATATGAAATGTTGAGCAAACTTTGTTCTGAAATGAAAACTTTTCCAAGTTCTTGTGAGTATGCAACAAGGATTGAGCAAAATAAGATAAAACATAACAGCAGAGATACTTATCATTAAAGTGAGACTGGAAGTATCAACAGGTGCAGCTTCACAGCTACTAGGACATCAGCTAAAAAAGTTTCATGTGTTAACCCATTATGGCCTAAAGGAACTGAAAGTCTTTCATCTTTTGTCACCTCCCATATCCCCCTCTCCCAATCATCTTCTCTCAACCCTGTTCCTCCTCTTGTCTTCACTGGCTGCATGGAGGCAAAGGGATTTTGATGTTGTCCCAGACAAAGGACAATTTAGGCGATTTCCTGTGTACCAGTGTCATATGATTTAGTCCTGAGGCTGTGCTTTTCTTGAGCTTTTGTGTGTCTGGCCTGAGCCATGGAAGTTAGACTTCCTTCTTTCTCTCCTTACTTTTCATGTGGCCTGTGTGAATGAGTCAAGTCCGCGGCTATTGTGGTGTGATTTAGTGGTTTATCCATTGGATCCAATGTCTGAGGGGTTAGACGTGCAGTGTTAACTGTGTATTTGATACTACTAGCCAGTGCTTTCACAGGGATAGTTTCTGAAGACTTGTGCATTGTAAGAAACAAAACCTTTTGTTGTGTCAGATTATGGGTAAGGTTTTAAAGAAGTTTTTATATTCTGTGGTTAATAGAGTTATAATGTTTGAGCTGCATCAAAAATAAAGTTGGTCTAGTCTTGGATACTAAACAATGTCATCATCCTCAAAGTTCAGAATAAATGAGCTGTTGGTTTTCTGTTTGTGATGGGTTCTTTACAAATGTAAAGTACAGGTAGATACCTGTGTGAAACTGTGTTCTGCTTGAGCAGAGCTGTCATGGTGCAGTGTGGAAGTGTGTGTGTGTGTGTGTGTGTGTGTCCTTGTTTATGCTACTTTGTGAGGACCATTTTTCCAACTTATACTACATTGTGAGGACCAACTGCTCCTTATAGGGCCCAAAGCCTGGGCCCCATAAGAAGAAGTCCCGTTGGTGGGTTACGGGCTAGGTTTAGGACTAAGGTGTGAATTGAGGACGTGTTAGGTTTAGGGTTAGGTATGTACTGGTAATGGTTAGGTTATGGATAAAGGTCATGGTTAGGCTATAGAAATGAATGAAAAATGAATGGAAGTCAATGCAAAGGCCCCACAAAGATAGCAAAACAAACCTGTGTGTGTGTGTGTGTGTGTGTGTGGGTGGTGGTGGTGGTGGGGGGGTGGGGTGGGGGGTTAAGGAATGAAATGCCAGCTGGTAATCTGCAATGACACGGATGCTTGAAATTATTTTACTCAGGAAATGTCAGTTCTAAAAAAGGGATTCTCTCTGCCTCAACATGTTTCTGACCTGAGAATGAGCAGATTACAAGTCAAACCAGGTCTGAAATATATGTCCTCCTGACAGATGACAGACTATATCCTAATGCAAACAAACAGTTGTAGAGAACTGGCAAAAATTAAAAGCTTTCACCCCTTTTTCCACAGTGAACTCAGAAATAATATGACATATTTACAGTATATATCGGGGGGGGGGGGGGGGGGGTACACCACCAACACTGTTTATAGTGGGGGTGGTGTGCTGCTGACCTCAACTCGGGATGTCGTGGGTCAGTGGGCAGAATACTTTGAAAACCTCCTCAATCCCACCGGCACGTCTTCAACTGAGGAAGTGGAGCCTGGGGCCCCTGGGTCGGGCCCTCCAATCTCTGGTTCTGAGGTCACCGAGGTGGTTAAAAAGCTCCTTGATGGCAGGGCCCCAGGGGTGTATGAGATTAGCCTGGAGTTCCTTAAGGCTCTGGATGTTGTAGGGTTGTGTTGGCTTACGCGACTCTGCAATATTGCGTGGACATCGGGGGAAGTTCCCCTGGATTGGCAGACCGGGGTGGTGGTCTCCCTATTCAAAAAGGGGGAACGTAGAGTATGTTACAACTACAAGGGTATTACCCTCTTAAGCCTCCCTGGTAAGGTCTATTCGGGGGTTCTGGAGAGGAGGGTCCGTCGGATAGTCGAACCTCAGATTCAGGAGAAGCAGTGCGGTTTTCATCCTGGTCGTGGAACACTGGACCAGCTCTACACTCTCAGCAGGGTCCTGGAGGGTGCGTGGGAGTTTGCCTAACCAGTCTACATGTGCTTTGTGGACTTGGAGAAGGCGTTCGACCGCGTCCCTCGGGGAACACTGTGGGGGGTACTCTGGGAGTATGGGGTACCAGGCCCTTTGATATGGGCTGTTAGGTCCCTGTATGACCGGTGTCAGAGCCTGGTCCGCATTGCCGGCAGTGTCGGGCTTGTTCCCGGTGAGAGTTGGACTCCGCCAAGGTTGCTCTTTGTCACCGATTCTGTTCATAACGTTTATGGACAGAATTTCTAGGTGCAGTCAAGGTGTTGAGTGGATCCGTTTTGGTGGCCTTAGGATTGCATCTCTGCTTTTTGCAGATGATGTGGTCCTATTGGCTTCATCAGATTGTGATCTACAGCTTTCACTGGAACGGTTCGCAGCCGAGTGCGACACGGCCGAGATGAAGATCAGTTCCTCCAAATCCGAGGCCATGGTCTTGAGCCAGAAAAGGGTAGAGTGCCCTCTCTGGGTCAGGGAGGAAGTCCTGCCCCAAGTGGAGGAGTTCAAGTATCTTCGGGTCTTGTTCACGAATGAGGGAAAAATGGAGCAGCGTCTGCAGTGAAGCGGGCGCTGTACAGGTAGTGAAGAGAGAGCTGAGTCAGATGGTGAAGCTCTCAATTTACCGATCGATCTACGTTCCCACCCTCATCTATGGTCATGAGCTATGGGTTGTGACCGAAAGAACGAGATCTTGGATACAAACGGCCAAAATGAGTTTTCTCCGCAGGGTGTCTGGGCTCTTCCTTAGAGATAGGGTGAGAAGCTCGATCATCCGGGAGGGATTCAGAGTAAAGCCGCTGCTTCTCCACGTCGAGAGGAGCCAGTTGAGGTGGCTCGGGCATCTGGTTAGGATGCCTCCTGGACGCCTCCCTGGTGAGGTGTTCCAGACATGTCCCACCGGGAGGAGACCCAGAGGAAGACCCAGGACACGCTGGAGGGACTATGTTTCTCGGCTGGCCTGGGAACACCTCAGGATTCCCCCAGAGGAGCTGGCCCAAGTGGCTGGGGAGAGGGAAGTCTGGTTCTCCCTATTTAAGCTGCTATCCCCGTGACCCGACCCCGGATAAGCAGAAGAAAATGGATGGATGGATGTATATATATATAAAGTTTCCTCAGTGCTGGGCTGCACTCAGCTGCTTTGTTGACGAGCAGGGACTCGACTGTCCCTCCATCTGTGAAATTCCCCACCACTCGTCAGGCTGCAAATGGGGTGAACAGGGTGAAGGTTGGAGCTGTGAACCGGCATTACCAAGTTTTTTATGCCACTGGTCCCTCTTATGATGGCAGTTTTCCTGGAGCTGAGCCCTCCTTTTCTCCTCTTCCTCCACTAGAAGAGGGGAAGGCAGGACTTCAATCTCCGGGCAGAGGTGTTTCTATATTTGCACCGGTTCAATCCTGAACCCACTCACCCGGAAGACGGACATCTCCTCTTGAGTTCGAATATCAGCCCAACTCGTCCACCTGCTGGGTTCATTTCATGGTCTGGGTATACTCTCATAAACTATGCTTTTTAAAGTAGAAACCAGTGGTTCAGGTAGGACTCGAAGAGCAGTTGGTAAAATGAAAAGCACTTTAATAAAGAAAAATTAACAGCTGTCGTGGAAGCAAAACTTACTTGTTACATGGCGCATGTAGAAAACACAAGAAAACATCAGGGACTCAGGAGATCTCACCAGATGATGCCCAGACAATGAATAACACACACACGCAGACTTATATAGAGAGACTAACGAGACATAACCGCAAACTCCTGTACAGGACACACGTGACACAGTTAATGACTAATTATAGAATTGGACATGAGGGAGTGCAGGGGCAGAAACCAGCCATCAGAGGGAACCATCCTGGTAATTCATGTCTTTGTCAGCATTTTTAGCAAAATATCTCAAAAAGCAGTGGACAGATTTTTATGAAAATTTCAGAAAGTAATCACTGCAATATATGTTAACAACTGATTAGCTCTTGGCAAAACTAAATTTTAGATGGCTTCCTCAGCTAAGCAACTTTAGTAAACCTAAAAATGATTATAACTCAGTCAATTTTAGATATGGAGCTCAAGTCTGTCCAATATCGCATGCAAGGTAGAAAACAGCTAAGTTCAGCATCCATTTTTACACATTTTGGTTTATGATTTAATTGACATACATTTCAGTTAGACAACTCAAGTGTAAATATTTGTCTTTATTGCAGGATGTATTTTGAGTTTGGCATCTAGAACCAGGTCCCTTTACTCTGTGATTATGTTTATTAAAGTCCCACACCTACCATTTTTTCATATTACATATCCAGCTCATATGTTATGGCTACACTCTGGGGTAAACATTGAAAAGTAATGCAAACTGGTTTTAAAATCTTAGTTTTTGTGACAATTTCAAGCTATTTCATTCACGGCTTTGGAAATAGCCACTTCACTTCCATATATGGGGTGTGATGTTATGCCAGTGCCATGCAAGACCACCAGATTTCTATTACCCAAGACTGAAGGCAGCTGCAAAGACAGACTTGAAGAGACTGATGAAAATACTCCTCATCCCCCAATCCATTCTTATTCCTACTCGCCATCAAACAAACAAAAAACACCCCTCCTCATGTCTGACTGAGACCTGAAGATATTTGTCAAGCGCCAAAAAAAAAATCTACAGGAAGAAAAAAATAAAAATGCAAAAGTTGCAGGAAGTTCAGTGGTGATAGAAACACAGCGAGAGTGGTAGTGAGTCATGAGATTTGAGAGATTTGGGATATTTACAGTTTGGATTTTATATTTAGGGTGTAGTATAATGTGTTTATTTTTTCGTTTAGTCACTTTTAGTGTGTTTAAGTCAAAACAATAAGGCAACTTTTAAATAAAGAAGAATGCACAGCACGCCTTACTCCTTCTTATCCCTGGCATAATATCATCAGCCTTCAGTAACCATCAGCCGTGTGCTTGGGTGTTTCCTTGAAATATTTGCTTGTTTAAGGTTTGTTTTTAACATTTGCATGTCCTGAATGTAAAAAAGGCATCTAACATTATGTTCTATTACAGCAACGACCCCTTCACAGTACTTGGGACTATAATGGTGGGTGTTGAACTTTAAAATGACATGGAGTGATGAGAGCACATTTAACCTCAAATCCCACAAGTGATGTTGGGGTGATGGAGGGGTCGACAAGAAGCAGACTGTACCCACATGAATATGAAGTGTTAGGCTAAATGTTTTGCAGCTTGCCCAGATTGATTTGCAATGTCAAGGATTAAATGAAGAATTTTAATCTGTCTACCCTAGTTTGCTGGCTTTATGCATTGCTTATGGATAAGCTACAATGTGGAAAACAATACAAATTATATTTTTGAGGTGGAATTTCTGACTGCTGCAGGACAACAGCCTGTTTGTTACTTGTTATCAAGTGATTGTGTTGCTAAAACTTATAATTTAGATCTTATTTGCACAATTATTTATGTAGAATTTTATAGGTATTTGCCAATGCAATGGCAACAGTTACCCAGTAGTTGTAGTGCTTCCAGAACAAATATCATATTTATTATACCAGAATAGCAAGTTTAATGCAAAATCATTGGTAGTGTAAAAATAAAATAGCATTCATACAAACCAGCTCACCACTGACAACACTAGTGTGTAGGATTATCTTTTTATGACAGTTACCACCCTGTTAAAGAAAGTCAAACTATAAAGCAAAAGAAACTGATGTTGAGCATCTGTGTGTTTATCATTCAAAAACAATTGGTTGGTCCAGAGAGAATTAAATGTGTCTTTATGCTCAGCAAGGATGACATTATTTTCTTCTCAAAACTAAGTTAGTAAACCAAACTAAGAACAGGTGTTTTATTCTTTCTAAGTTTCATTTTGCTGAAAAGTCATATTCAAACATTGCCTGAACACTTCCTCTGTGTGTCTGTCTGTCACCTCCTGTGACCTTCAGTGAAGACAGACCTGTTGGCTTTGATCACACACTTGTTCTGCCACACTTTGCACCGCACACACTCAAACACACACATTCAAGCACACACACACACAGGGTCTCCATTATCTTGCCTGTTCATCCTCAAAATAAGCTTCAAGTTGCACTTGTAACAAAAGCCATGCAGACGTGCATGTGTATGTGTGTGTGCATGCTCATGTATCCGCTTACAGAGGATAGATGGGAGTGAAATGTTATGATCAAACCTGCTGACAACTGAGAACTGACAGGAGTGATATAGGAGAAGGGAGATATGTTGAGGAATAGAGTTTGTGTGCTGAGTGTTCTGACAAGTCTTCTATATTTAGGTGGATCACACAAATTTAAAAATTGTGCCAATTGTCAGTTTATTAGGTCGGGTTTGTTTTTTTTTTTCATTTAGTTTTATTTTTTCTTCTTTTTTCACAACAACAAACAGTATATATAATGATACTTATAACATCAATACAAAGTATTTTATACACTACATGGTAATACAAGATGTATTTAGTGGCCACCACATCCCAGTTGAGTGTGTATCTGATAAACTTATCAGTTTAGGTCATTTAATAAAGAGTACTATTTGCTGTTGAAATATGTGTGTCTTGATTTTTTGGCTTCTTCTTGTATTTTTGATAATTGGCAATGCCTAACTTGCTTTTCTGTCAATATATAATTCAAGCAGTTCATTATTGGTAACGTACCAGCATGATCTTCAGTGTAAATAACTATAGACTTTTATGTAAATGACCATAAAAGGAAAACATTATGACAATATCCATCCATCCATCCATCCATTATCTTTACCCGCTTATTCCATTCTGGGTCACGGGGGTCGCTGGTGCCCATGTCCAGCAATCACTGTGGAAGGGGTGGGGTACACCCTGGACGGGTCGCAAGTCCATCACAGGGCCACATAGAGACAAACAAGACAAACAATCATTCACTCTCTCACTCACACCTAGGGACAATTCAGAGTTACCAATCAGTCCAACATGCATATTTTTGGTCTGTGGGAGGAAACTGGAGTACCCAGAGAAAACCCACATATGCACGGAGAGAACATGCAAACTCCACCCAGAAAGGCCCCTGGACTGGGAATTGAACCAGGGACCTGCTCGCTGAGAGGCAGCAGCTCTACCAGTTGCGCCACCATGCTGCCCTTATGATAATATAATTATTTGTATAATTAACGTTTGCGTGACTTGTCATAATTTAAAGATTGGAGTTGTTTTAAGACTGCATGTCTGCTTTTGTTAGCAGTTAGCTTGAATGAGCAAACCTGATCTTTGTTTTTCCTAACTGAAGTTGCTCAGAGAGCTATCTGCACGTAAGCTACTTACAGCTCATAAACGTTCCACAAAGCACCTTCTCAAATAAATTTGGACTAATCGTTTACTGAGTGTATAGACTAAATAATTTTTTATCTGTTTTCATTTTCTTTAAATTATATATAGTTTTTAATTGTTTGCTGAACCAGCCACAAGGGTGAACAAGCTTGTATATCTCTTCAGCCAGTCCTAAGCCCGAGTGGGTTGTGTCAAGGCATCTGGCGTAAAACATTTCTGTCAGAACAAACAAAAAGTTCATCCAAGTGACACCATATCAGATCAGTCAAGGTTTAACAGCAACTGCCACCTGGGATGTTGACAAACCGAGTGCCGGCAGAAATTGTGCTACTGTTAGTTGAAGACCACATGGAGGGAAATGTGCCAGGAGACATTGGGAGAAGAGGAAAGTCAAGTGTGTAGGTTTGCAGATAGATAATCTAAATGTGGGGCCAATGACAGGCAAAGGTGAAGACCTGGCTGACATGATGCAGAGAAGGAAGGTTGTCTTATGTGTGTAAGAGACCAGGTGGAAGGGAAGCAAGACTCACAGTTCACTCTCAGTGTTGTTGAGATGGAACATCAAAGTATAAGATTAAACTGTTACTGTAAACATCTATTTAAATTTCAGTAAGAAATGCAGTAGCTAATGTACTTTTCTTGTGCTAATATTTACATTCATATTTGTGCTAGCAGCAAAGTTTAGCAGATAAGATAGATATGACAGATATGCCTCACCATTTTATTGAATAACTCCCATCTGCATGGTAAGTTGGATTGCATTCGGTTACACTAACAAGTGTTTGTGCCATTGAAGCATTAATATTAACATGGGAGAGGTGGGTACCGTATTTTTCGGATTATAAGGCGCACCAGATTATAAGGTACAATATCAATAAACGGGTCTGTTTTCATACATAAGGCGCACCAGATTATAAAGCTCACTGTTGATTTTTTGAGAAAATTAAAGGATTTTAAGTGTGCCTTACAGTCCGAAAAATACAGTATACAAACACTTGTGTATCAGCATCGAAAATGACCATTCAGCATAGCAAAACCCATTCTGTACTGATGAGTATTTTTTTCTCTTGTTCAGCTAAGAGTTTATATTTTTATTTGTATTTCTTTGAAACTCCAAATATATTAATTTACTAACGTGAAAAATCTAATTTTACACCCACTTTGTCTTGACTGAAGCTAGCAGACAGCCAGAGGACATAATAATTTGAACATCAAGAACACAGTGTGATGGTGTTTCATGAGCAAATTACATAAGACACACCTAATCTGAAGGTATGACCGTATGCAAACTTAATAACCTCATGCTTTATCCGTGTTTTCTGAGCCATGTCGACGAAATCCCAAACAGGTTGTAGAAGTTGCTAGTGTTTGTTTAGGATGCTACTACTTTCCCCCTTTTTGATTTGCATATTCTTGCACTTCACCACGACCGTTGTGAAATACACACAGTAATTAAAGAGTTTACAACCTATTTACATTCTTTTATGAAGTAGATCTTATCAAAGTGGTTTCAGGATGTGTACTCTCATGTTTTTATGGAGCAGTGGTTTTATGACCAGTATAAGGTCGTTCTGCTTTGTGTTTTGTGTGTAATTTGCCACACAGCTCAAAGGTTTTCCTTCTCTTCACGTTACGGTTGGTACATTTTTCCTTTTATGCGATTTTGATCACATGAACACCAAACTCATCCCTACATGACAGATGGTTCATGTAAACTGTTTAACATATTTTCTTTTCCTCAGAACAAAGGACAGTGTGCTTATTTACGTGCATGGCTGATTTTTCTTACTGATTTAACAGAGGTTGACATTTCAAACTTCTACCCTACCAGTGATGCAGCATAAATTATGATTAAATTGTTTTACATTCACACATGAGTATTGTTTTTAAAATTCCAACCACATATAACTATTTTTCTTATTAGCAGGTCTGATGTGTATCACTAGAATGAACTACCAGAAGGGAGTGCATTTCTTTAAAGATTAAATGTCTTTGCTCTCATGAAAACTGCAATGTGGCATCTATAAATGATGTTTATATACATTTTCAGCTTAACTGTAAAGAAAAAAGTAAATTATTTTATTGGTGATTGAGCAAACTTATTGCGTTTGGAATGAAGACATTATTGTTTTGATCCTATGGCAGAAGGTTAGATGTACTGTATTGTGGGCAGGGTGTTAAGGAGCTTCCACAAACTATGTTTTTCCCCTGTAATACTCCTTAAAATTTGACTTAAATGATGGGAGTAAGACCCAGACAACACCCTCAGCCAGTCTCACTGTAGAGTTTCCAGTTTTTCCCTCCACAGGCTCCTGGTTCCTGAGGCAGAGTTAACAATCCACAGCTGACAGCCATTCCACTAATCACCTCCAGGACTATAAGAGGCTGCGGGCGTGCTTCATCCTTGTGCTCGGGGTCTCCAGTGAATACGCTGATCTTCATGTACTTACCCTTGTGGTTTTTCCTGGTGTCCTGGCAGATCCTGGTTACAGCGGCGGCACCAGGGGGACACTAGGGGTGCTATAGCTCCCCCCTAGAAAAGTCATAGCACCTTCGTAGCATCCCCAAGAAAATATCAAATTATTTTCTTTTTCATCCAAGTTAATATTCTTTAATATTTGGATGTTATATTTTCCTAGCAAAACACAACTAATTACAAAAATCAAACAATGATTATATTGAGTTTAAAAAAATTCTATCTTGCAACAGGAAGTGAACTAGAATTTTCACTTCCGGACTGGAAGTTCCAGTAAACGATTGAAAAGTGCACGAAATGCAAAAATGGACCATTTTCCATTACCCAATTTTCCTAGGATAGAATCAGAGAAGGATGATTTTTTTTTGGAAGCAGATTGCGACCAACAAATAAACAATAATTTGGAAGAAGGGAATTAAGCGTACTGCCATCCTTCCACATCTGCGGAGAATGCTAACACTGCTAGCGCTGGACAGCTGGTGAATCTAATCAGAAGTTCTCAAGATGATCAAAAATTACAACTTATGCAAAAATACCCATCATGTCTATTTGGAGTGCAACAGTGAAGTTTTAACAAAGGCTGGTTCGATCAATATTTGTCGTTGGAATACAGCGTGGGTAGAGATGCCATGTTTTGCTTTGCTTGTCAGCATTTTCTAAAAGGAGGACACCGATTTCACAATAATGGGCTGATTGTCCTGTTCTTAAGACTTCTGATGGTGAGTGAATGATTTCAACGCTGTGACTTTGTAATGCGTTCAGCGTTGTGCACTGAAATTGTCCACTTGTACACAAATACATCTGGGGGAACAATAAAGTGGATTTATTGTAACAGTTTACATTCTACACAATACATATGTATGTCATGGTTGTACATGCTTTAATTAAAGTGCAGAATACCACACTGTCCACTTTATTGGTGACTATACTTGTCTGAGTTCTGAGTGCACCTCTGTGCTTGCGTCTGTGTGTTGAGAACTGAAAAAACAAATGATCCTTCATGGCACACTCAGTAAAATGTTTAGCCCCCCCCTTAGCACCTGAAGAAAAATATCTCTGGAGCTGCCACTGCCTGGTTCTCATGCGTTTCCAGTCCTGGATCTCATTGACTGTCCTGTGGACCTAGACACCTGTACTTAACTGAAGTCAAGGCCTCTTCTCGTGGACCCTCACCAGCTGCTCCTCTGCCTTCCTTCAACTTGCCTCCATGCTCCACCCGTGTACCTACCTGTGACCCTCCTGGATCTGGATTCATACAGTCTCCTCCCTGAGCCACGCTACCTTCCACTCACTGTAAGGAGAAAGATTCAAATTATATATTCACCCATCTCTGAAGAGACTAATAATCTCCCCTGCCCTTCCAGGGATTCCCAGTGAGCGCCACCTGTATATAGAGACTTATTTCCATCCATTCATCCATTATTTTTACCCAATTCTTCCATTTTGGGTCACGGGGGTCGCCGGTGCCCATGTCCAGCAATCACTGTGCGAGGGGCGGGGTACACCCTGGACAGGTCTCAAGTTCATCACAGGGACACATAGAGACAAACGAGACAAACAACCATTCACTTTCTCACTCACACCTAGGGACAATTTAGAGTTACCAATCAGCCTAACATGCATGTTTTTGTTTTGTGGGAGGAAACTGGAGTACCCGGAGAAAACCCACGCATGCACAGAGAGAACATGTAAACTCCACCCAAAAAGGCCCACGACTGGGATTTGAACTGGCGACCTTCTTGCTGTGAGGCAACAGTTCTACCAAATGAGCCACCGTGCCAAATAAATTAATAAAATCTCCAAAATAGCATGACATGATGAGTGTTTGTACATTTCTGACAGCACCTGTATTTCAAAACCTTGAATGATTCAGTCTTACTCTCCTTTTTGCTTAAGTTTCCTTCTTCCTTTTATTTGCATTCTCTTACTGGTATACACGAATCACTCATTTCTAGAGGTAGACAATTAACATAACTTAGTTGTGAGAATCTCACCATAGTTTTCTTCTTAAACTCATCTGTTATTTTGTTTACGTTTGACATGGCCTGTGATAACCTATCAGAGTCATTCGAGAGGCTGCTCGAGTGTGTGTGTGTGTGTGTGTGTGTGTGTGTGGGTGAGAGAGAGAGAGCGAGAGAGTGAGAGCTGAGGTCCACTCATCACGTCTCCTCTTCTTATCAGTCAATTATGTTTATGAGTTATCTGTGTAGACTAAATGACTGTGTGGAACCAGTCATGACTGTGCACACTCACTCATATTCTGTACCCAGAGGGAAAAGGATTTATGATGTACTTTAAGATGCATGTACAAACATGTTGATATTGTCTAAACATATTCACAATTACACACAAAAAACATCACAATAATTGTGGATGTCAAAATGAAACCCATGTAGACATCAAAAGCCTTTAACAGGACTTGAATCACTTGGACCCTTGAAAGCTTTGACAAAAACAACACATGACTTGGAGATGAATATCAGAGGTTTAAGACAAACAAATTAACTACTGTTGTTATTATCAGAGTTTATACTGTTTGATGTGAAGAGCTACGCATGCCAAGCGTGCACTGAATGTATAAACTTTCTGTCTCTTTACACTGAGGACTTCAAAAACAGCAGGAAAAATAAAGCTTGATCCAACAATGAGATGAAATGTTCAGGAAATTTCAGTCAAGTTATTTAAAAAAAATAATAGTAACTAAACCCCAAATATGAAGGTTCCTATATGTTTTCACAGTGCTGTTGTGGTGCCAAAGCACCAAAAGCATCTAAATAGAAAATCTCCTTTAACAGATTAATGTTCCATCTGAGATCTTTGAAGTTTCCCAACAGCAGGAACCAAAACTTCCTCTTTGCATTACAGAGCCAGTTTGTGGTTGTTTCTCAGGGGAATGAACACGATGTGCCTTGATTCATGTGAGCATAAGTGATTTTTTTTTTCTGCTCCTGATCCTGTAAAACTTGGAAGGCTGGAGCACAGTGTGTACAGAGGCAGGTCTGATGTAACAATACAATAATACACGGAATGACTTACGTGCCAATTTGCTCGCATTTGTAATGTAGCTTAACATCAGTGATAAGAGTGTACACAGAGCTACTGATGGGATTTACGTTCTGCTATGGCCATTTGCTATTTAGATTACTCATTTCTTATTGGATAAAAGTGCTGTTAATTAAGGTATGCAGCACCAGGGCCAATTTTGAGCTATTTGTAAGACAGATTTTGACCTGATACATTTTGACCCAGTATAGTAAAAAAAATCTCGTAGGAAATTAATGGGAACACCAATTTATAAGCCATAACAATGCTGAAAATGCACTGTTATTGACATAGATTTCTGTGGTTATTTGTCAACAAAAGAAGCAGCATTTAGCTGTAGCATTCCTAATGCAGCCTGTAAAACCTTTAACAGGAATATCATAATATTCCTTGGTTTAAAATCTGGGAAATAGACAGCTATTTAAAAATCTATAACATTTCAATTTGTTCTATGTGGATTTTCTAGTGGAATAATTAGGGATAGCTGGTTGACTGGGTCCTTTCCGAAAAGCTTTTAAATCTTAGAAAAAGCACTAGGCCCTTTAACATCTTCACAAAACTTCATCCAAGAAAGTTTCTTACACTCCCTTAGAAAACTTATAGTAAGTACATGACTGTATACTCTTCCCACCTGGTTTTGCTTGGTTGGGATCTGTATCTGCGTAGGTCAGAAAACTTTGGAGTCCACCAAGCTGTCTGCTTTGACAGTCTCCAGACTTTCTCCAGACAGGCATACTTATAAGGCAGGTTGCACATAAACAGTCGTGCATGTGAGCTCTGTCTCAATGCCTTGCACAGTTTTAATCCTGGCAATTATCCCACTCATCATCTAGGATAGAATGCTGATAGATTTCAGTCTGTATTTTGTGGGTTTCTGTAAGTGACTGGACGTGGTTTCCCCATCCTCAGTTTAAACTGCATTCATCGATGGTCTGACATACTCGTTTATTCTAAGGACACCTACCATTCACATACTTCATTTACCAAGTACATAGACCTGATTGTTATATCAATGACCTCCTCCCTATTAGCAGTATTGAAGGTACTATAGGTATTGCCTTAATTCAAAACAAGTAGGTCTTCTGCCAGCAAATATTCTAACTGAAATCTGCCTCTTAGTTAACATCAGAGTTTTCCCAGCACATGTGATGGGAGTTGGCATCATAACCAATGCGTACTGGGAGGTCCCTAGCTTTATCATAATTGACTATTGCCAAAACTTATGTTATGAAGTTGGCTACTGTGAATGAAATGACAGATAAAGGGAGGCTTCAGTGGTTGGTCTGGACTCGCCATTTGACTGATGTCCAATTGCACTGCTACATCATCACTTGTTTTTAGGTGGGGAAGTGCAGAGCCTTTTGTCAGGGTTACTGATGCTCTGGGTCTATTATTTTTTTCCATTTACCCTTTATTTATACAGGTAGTCTCATTGAGCCACGAGAACTCATTTTCAAGAGAGAATGGTAGCTCAAATCATATAAAGGTGAGCCCCCAGGGAATCCCAGGCCTTGTACCAAAGCCTTCACTATTCAAGGCACTTGGATGAGGGCTATACCTGTTTGAATCCCACTAAGGCAGGTATACAGCAATGTACTAGCATCTTTGCAGTGATGCAAGTTGCTATGTATGAATTCCATTATCCTTATAGCCATAGAGAGACTAGGGGCTACGGTGGGATTCACTGCTTGGCCTCACTTATCACTTTACCACTGACCTTTAAGGTTGACAGGCTCAGCTCATAGTAGGGCCTGTTGTCCAGGTATGCTAAAACATCTAGAGAGTTACTGTCCACACCAAGAAGCAGAAATTTTCCTTTAGTCTGCAGCTCACCCAACCACCATGAATCATCCACCAGATTTATGTCTGCTGACCTGGGTTCTGCCTCCAGTTCTTCCATCCTGAACATTTCATTGTACTGTTGACCTTGTGTTAACCTGCATATGACAAATAAACAACATAACAGAGTGAGCGTATGACCACCTGGGGTTCTGTAGGTTCCCAAGGCATGAACACACCAACCCTCTTGAGGACTGGAAGATCTCAAACCCTCCTGGCAGAAAATCCATAACTCTCTCATTTAGGAATCTCAGAGAGAGTTTGCACAAACCAGTCCATGGCAGACTTGTCTGTGCAAGCCACATAAAAAGTGTCCTGCACAAGACCTGACTTACTGAACGGTGGCACCAGATGGTTGTCCAGCACCTGGTGAATTAGTCCCACCAGGCTGGCCTACACAAGCTCACTCTTTCTATGCAGGTCATCATATGGAAAGATGATGATGTGCAAGTGCCGACCAGCAGCTCATTCCACTGAAGGCCTGTCGTGGTGCCTTTTTGGGGTTTGGGTACTGCCTGGAGTCGAGGCCACAGCCCTCTTTCACTAACAAGTGGAAGGCCCAGCACCATCTCCAGCAGCGTATTTTGCCATGTTGGATCTAAGTTTGTCAGCTGCTGGGCCTCTGGAGAGCTCATTAACCAATTCCCCCTTCCCAACAGCCAAACCAGAGGAAGTAATTGAAGTTTTTTTCTTCCTTTTTTTCTTTTTCCTTATATGTTTTGGGCCTTGAAGGGAAAGACCTCTAAGTCTTCAGAGAGTTCATCTCCTCCCTAGCATTTTCTTCATCAGAGGACTGTAACATCATGTCCGTGTCCTTGTCAACTGGAGATCATAGTATATGTGAGGCTCCAACCACTCCCCAATGGGGTTCAGTAAAGGGGCCACCCTCACCTTGGGTACTCCCAGTAGACCCAGTAACAGCAGAGGCAGAAGGCCCGCTGTCACCAAGCCCCCAGGCACTAAACCCTCCGGTTGCCCAGAGCCTGACACATAAGCATCAACATACCTCTATACACCAATAACAGTGATCCCCAATCTACCACCTGGGGGATACATCTCTATGAAGTACCGCCTCAGTAGGAGGGACTGACAAACTAACAGATGAGGTCAGGAAGGAATCCCTGTGGCCTATGATATTTGCAGATGATATTGTGATCTGTTGTAAGAACAGGGAACATGTGGAAGAGAACTTAGAGAGGTGGAGGTTTGGACATGAAAGTAGAGGTAATAAAATCAGCTGTAGAAAGACAAAGGATGTGTGTGAATGAGAGAGAAGCAGGAGGAACAGTGAGGCTACAAGGAACATAGGTCACAAAAGTGCAGGTCTTCCAGTACTTAGCTTTGACTGGCAGCCAGGAAAACAGGGTGTGTGGTAAAGAAGTGAAGAAGAGATTCCAGGAAGGATAGAGTGGATGGAGAAAAGTTTCAGGTGTGATTTGTGACAAAGGGTGGCAGCAAAGGTCAAACGAAAAGTTTACAAAATAGTGATGAGACCAGCTATGTTTTACGGTTTGGTGACAGTAACATGGATAAAAAGACAGGAGAATGAACTGGAAGTGGCAGAGCTCAATATGTTGAGGTTCTCCTTGGGAATGACAAGGATGGATAAGATTAGGAATGAAATCATCAGAAGTACTGCACAAGTTGAACAACTGGGAGATAAAGTTAGAGAGGACATACTGAGATGGTTTGGACATGTCCAGAGGAGGGACAGTGGATATATTTGTATGAAAATGTTAGAAATGCATTTGCCAGGAAAAAATCAGAAAAGAAGGTCAAAGAGGAGATATATGGCTGTGAACAGCTTTTCACTCCTTAGACAACAAAATCAGAAGGTCATTCAGGGAACAACTCACACTAGATGACAATGCCAGATGTTTCTGGGCTCAAAATATGAAAGAACTTTTAGATTGAACACCAAAGTTCACAGCATAGAAAGTCACCATTTAGGCATCATGGCTCCAGTGACATTCTTTGGGATGTAGCAAGTAAGACGCAGAGGCTCAACTCATCAAGATAAGATGAGTTGTATTCACAGTTTAAAAAAAGTAAAAATATATTTTTCTTTTTTTGGCAGTGTAAACCTACATATCACAATTTGGTGGTGGATTGGAGTCAAACCTAGAGTGCAGATAGAGGCGGAGAACTCTGAGGTAAAATGATGAAAACAAATTATTAAACAAAAACAAAAGGCAGACGTGGCAGCAAAATTTAAGCCCCCAGTATACTCCCGCGTACGTTCATACGTGGAGGTATGCGCTTACGTACGCAGAGGTACGCCCGTACCCCCCGCAGGGCATGTCTGTGCAAAGCTCAATTTTTACAACCATGTACGCATACGCGGTGTTGCACAATAAACTGCTCAGCGACATACTGTTTTGTGTGCGACACCAATGTTTTAAATTCCCCTTCTTCATCCCTGATCTGGCCTTTTCTTTATTTTTGTTTGCTAAAAGGCAAGCGATCTCTTCCTCCTCCGTTGACGCCATGACTGAAATGGTGAGAAAAGAAGGAATTTGTCACGAGAGAATTAAACTCAGGTCCAGCGTGGCTGCAGGAGGGTCTGGAGATTTCCTGGTGGGATGGTGGAGGCTGCAGGACCAGCGCTCCCTGTTTTTTTTAAATATATAGTTTAGATCTTTTTATCAACAACATATAAACACAGAACACCACTGCGGCTGGGTTTGCCAGCGCTATTTTTTTTTTCTCTTTTTTTCTGACCTGTCAATCAATCCAGTAGGCACGTCAACAGATGACCAATCGGTGACCTCAATTTGTCCTGAAGGTAAACGCCCCTTGTCTGTGGAGCTGCTCTGCAGCCGCTCAGGGTGGATGCTTGAGTATGAAGTCTGAACCCTCTGCGTACAGTATGTGCGTACATACGTGTGGATGGACATACATGGGAGTATACTGGGCGCTTTACAGGGAAGAAACTGGAGCAGGATGACACATAGGGACTCAGGTTTGGGTGAACCATCCACGGACAACCAGAAAACACAAAGACACAGAATTCATAGAGACACTAACAAACTGATAATGACAAACACCTGGGGAAAGGACAATTAGGAACAGGGGGGAGTGGCAGGAGCTGGAGCAGACCACAAGGGGAAAACACACTAGGGAGCACAAATCCTCTCACATATGCATGATAATTAAGGAATATTTCAAATATATAAATCCAGTTAAAATAAATGTTGCCTAAATTTCCCTCTCTTTATTATAAATAGAAAATTTCTAAAACTAAGTCATGAACTTTGCCTTTGTAGAAAACTCTACCAGACCATGATGGTTTTAAAACATCTTTTCAGAGCTTTCATTCTAGTTATTGAAGAAAATAATTAAAACAATGCTCATAGTCAAGATATTGGACACTGTGGTTTGTTGGGCTAAACGTCTCCAACCATAAACTACACATATCCTGATGCATGCTCAATAATCCAGGTAGAAAAATGGACCATAAACCATAAACTACACAGTTCTTTGCTTGGTGATTACATTCTTCTGTCACTCTGATTTGTAGACTTTGCATGTGAAATTTCCTCTTTGAGGGAAGCTAGAAAGAACAAGCAGCTCGGTTTCTGTCTTCATGCTAATTATTACTGAGTCTCCAGAGGAGCAGCATTTCCTCCATCAAGGAAAGTGAGGGCACATGCACGCACACACGCACGCACGCACACACACAATTTCCAACAGTCACAGAGCTTTCACCAGGGGATGCAGTCTCCTTCCCCCTCTTTGGTTTGTCTCCATCAGTTAGCCTGAAATTATTAAAAGGGGGCAACAAGGGGCTAGTTAGCGGTCTAGCCTTGCTATTTCTGATTTTAAACCGTCTGTGTTGATGCACAGAAAAAAATAATAACTTTACAGTTTTCAAAGCAATGAGACTGTAAGCTGGTTTAATGTTTACTAAAACAAAATCATGGAATCCTGTTTGACATAAGTAAAAACTATACTGTAGTATTGTTCCGTTTTGTTCTGTAAGACTTTGAGAACAACAGTAAGAGACCATTTGAACTGAGGTTCACAGGCCACACAGAAAGTGGGGATTCCAGGGGGGGTTTCCCTCCACATCCTACCTCCACGGTTGAGGTGACCAGTGGAGACAGAACAGTGTGGGAAATATTTATTCTAGTCAGAATTTCAGAGTGAATTGGGTGAGATGTAAGAAATTTAATGCACTGGGGATCATATCTGTGACCTGATAAGATGAAGAGTAAATGCTTAAGTTCCTGTTCAGACTGCAGTTTGCCACATTGTGTCTCTGATTTGGGGATTGGTTACAAGTTGCTGTCTGGTTAGTTGTAAGAAAGCAAATGAGTGTCAGATAAATGTGGATTCAAACTATTGACTAATAGTGATATTTTCTTTAATGAATGTTGTATATATTTATAAAATTCCTGTGCATTTTGATTTCATTGGTTGATGTCAAATCTGTAGTTTTGTAATGTTTTACAGGACTATTTTGTGCAAAAATGTAAACATAATTTAGGTTAAAGGCAGCATCTCGTCTCAATACTTATCAAAATGAATGCATTCCGTAAACCGTCAGACACAATCACGTGGTCTGAGAATACGGAAATGACTCTCTTCTGACAAATTGCAAAATAACAAAATTATTGTTTATTCTAGACCAATGAGCAGACAGCGTGAATGCACAGTCAGCTGCAATTTTTCTTTCAGTGAATTTCTGCCAAACCCAGACACAAACACGAGCAAAACTCCAACACAACTGTCGTTGTTTGTAGGAAAATTAATTTATGGTTTGGAAAGTGCAATTGCACAAGGAAGATGAAGAAGGTATTATTTTCTGCTGACTGATTTACATCAATTAAATCAGTGATTTAATATAAACTGATTAGATACAGCATCTATTCATCATCAGAAACAAAATGTATCTTTACGACACTTTATATTATTATCTATCAGTACTTTATCATCGATACAGCCATTTAAGTCCACATGGTATAATGACTGGAATGTAAAATTTTATATGTATATATATATATATATATATATATATATACATACATACATACATACATACATAAACACACACACATATAGTTACATATATATATATATATATATATATATATATATATATA
>NC_056506.1:24250584-24260071 GCF_014905685.2 Nematolebias whitei
TCTGTCTGTCTGTCTGTCTGTCTGTCTGTCTGTCTGTCTGTCTGTCTGTCTATCTGTCTATCTGTCTGTCTGTCTGTTTGTCTGTCTGTCTGTCTGTCTGTCTGTCTCCTAATATATTATTCTGCAGCGGTCAACTTAAGCAGGCTTGTTATAAACTATGAATTAAACTTTTCGGCGTATGTTAGATCAGTTCTTTAAAAATTTTGGAAATTGAAATTGACATTTTAAAATACATATAAAAGTTTCTGTTCAGTTTCTGTTGTGACTTGGCACTATTATAAATCAACTGAATTGAATTGAATTAAAAAGAGTCTTGTTCTGGCAGCTTGTGCTGGTTTCAGTGTGAAAAAAAAACCACAGAGTTGAATCATGAATCTGTCTTTTAAATTTAACGCAGGATGGTGAATTACTGCACAATCCAATGAAAAGTGTTAACAAAGAATAAACTCTAAACATCTGAGCTATGCGTAGCACCAAACTTGTATTTGTGAACCCATACTGCATTCAGACACGAGGCTGATCTTACCTTGGGGGTTCCTGGAGTGGCTGCACCATCTTTGGGAGACAGATTCTTACTGCAGAGGGGAGCGAGAGGACAAAATGAAAGTTAGTGAAGATATATGACACGATGTGCTGCACAGTTGAGTGTGGGCTCGCATGATGTGTTTATTCAGCTGTTTTTTGGGCTAAAACAACCAATATCTATAAATGTTCAGCTCACTCGAGCCCTATTTACCAGAATCTTGTAAATACCGCTCACTTTTATCCATGCTCTTGTATTCCCTTGACCCTGCACTCATCAGTCCCAGGCACCTCTGTTTTACAGTAATTGCTGCATTACAGCTCAGCTGAACAACTCTTAGAAAATTGTCTATATAAACAATAAAGGAGCATTTCCAGACATTGGCTTTAACTTGTCTCACAGACACAGACAATGGATGAAGAGGCAGAAGCTGTTGCTTGTCACTGTCTGTGTGAAACATGTTGACCATAAGTTGGTCTTTAAACATGATGTGAGGGGAATAAGAGGTTGGCTGGATGAAGCTGTGCGACATTTGGATGGAGACAAAGGACAGGAAGTCAAACTGCATTAAATTGACACTTGTGTGTTTTTGTTCTACAAGACGCTTATTCATGTTGCTGTGTTTTGGTGGCGTTTTCTGACACCTTCACCCACACCACACGTTCTGGGTTGATCTAATTCTCTTTTTTTTTATTTTATCTCCCTCTCTTTCTCCTCCGATACAACCTTCTCTTTCCTTCACTCAAATGCAGAGATGAATTTCTCCGAGCTTCAGGAAGCGTCACAACAGGCTTGACATTGACACAGCGAGGCAGGGTTGTCATGTTTGCTTTGAGACCCTGTTAGCACTGCAGGCCCTTGGACACTCGCTTACTTGTAGTGACACACAAACACACAGACAAACACACAAAGGCAGGCCATGGGAAGAAGAGTGCCCCAAACTGAATTGAGCGTAACGTCTGACAGCATGCCTTGACAGACAAGGGCTTTTCCTGCTTCAGTGAGTGGATGGGTTGATCATAAAAATACGAAAGCCTTATTTATGTGTCACTTATATGATGGAGGAGTTTAAAAGTGAAGGAAGTTGTTAGGGCAGTGCAAAAAATATAAATAGAAAAAAAATCTGAGAGCAGTGACAGTGTTGGTGCACAAACATAAAAAGGATGGATAGGATGATACATATCTCAGAAGAAGGAACATTTTCTTAGACTTTCATATTTTCAGTGTCCTGCATGCATATTAATAGTTGTGGTTTTATAATTCTAAACTATAACACTTTATGACTAAATAATACTGTGTTTGCATTTTATGTTTATCATACAAACCATGACACACAATATCTATTTTTGGTGTCCCACCAGTTTACTTTGCTTTAAATCTGACTTTTTTTTTTCTGTGTCTAACTTGAGTTACATGTAGGGGGATGTGGTGGTGCAGAGATTAGAGGAAGTGGGCCTGTGATCGGAAGCTCGCTGGGTCAACTCCCCAAACTGACAACATCAAAATGTGGGTGGGTAAAAGTGAAACACCCACACCTGCCTCCACCCTCATCTGCTCCACCCTGGGCCCCTGAGCAATGCCCGCAAGCACCCCCGAGCACCCTAGATGGCAGCTTTCTGCTCCACAGAGGGCTGTGGTAGCTCGGTGGTCTGTGGTTACGTCAAGAAAGCATCTGGCGTTAAAAAAACAAAACAATTTGCCAAGTCGTTTTGCGAGTTAGTTCCCTGTGGTGTCCCCTGAAGAAGGGAGCAGCTGAAAGAAAAATATATAATTAAAAACTGAATTACATGTAGCACTAAAAAGCTCAAGTACCAGGTAAGGTTTTATAGAAAAAACTTTTTTTTTTTGTAGGGGGCTAACTTCAAAAATCAGTTTTATTAACAAGCCGGAGAGAAACAGCTGAGCTGTAAAACAGAACAGGCATTACACTGACTACATTGCATCAAGCTGGTTTTTGTCAGACTTCTAAGGGGTGATTATTTTGTTGCCTAAAATACATGTTGCAACTGCTCAAACAACATAATAAAAACACAGCAATTATTTTAACACCAGATAATTACTGTATATGACACTCATTTACACACTTTCTGTACATGCCTATTCATTTTAGGGTTGCCTGGTTGTATGTAGTTGGACTGTAGAGGGTGGGGGTTAACATATGTATTGAAACACATGAAGACAAAACAATTTGCATAATTAAACACAGCTTCTCTCATTTCCAACTAAATAATCACATTTTGGGGGAGTTAATGGGGCAGAATTTAAAGTTTCAAAGATGATGCCTCAATTGTTAAAATTATATTAAAAAAATTAAATCATGTTCTAAACGCTTCACTTTTTACCCCCAAAATACAAATGTGTCAACAACATAAGAAAGATTATTTTTTGTTAATGTTTAACAAAGGTATTAAAATACTCTTATCTTTGTCACTGTAATCATCTCAAGCCTCTTCAAATTAACACTTAAACTGAGCACAGGTGGCTTCACTCTTAAAGGGATATTTCAGATTTTTTTAAATGATCTTCTGTGGATGAACAATCAACATCTTACCCTTAGTAGATGGCACTTTGAACAACCTCAGTTTGAAAAAAAAAAAAAGGGAATTGAATGTTCAATGATTTAACTGTTTTGCAGTGGGGCCAAACTCAAAACTGGACTGTTGTCATCTTGAAACAGCTTCAATCACAAAAATATTGCATTTCCTGCAAACGTTATTTTCAGCACCTTTACATCACTGTCAGTTTCACATTACACAGGTATATCAACTGAAATATTATGACGTTTGTTCTGGCTTGAACTGCCTCACTCTGCATCAAAAGTATAACAGCTGCAATAAAATAAAATAAAAACAAATTTTCATCAATATCCTGATTCATGCTCAATAATCCAGGTAGAAAATCCAACAAAGTTAAGTCAGACCTCTGGACAGTTTTTTTCTGTTGAAATGTTTTGTCTTTCATCCAAAGACTTCATCAGTCCGAGAAGCCACAATAAACTCAGTCTTATAAATCAGCTCCTCAGACTGATGAAGTCTTTTGGATGAAAGATGAAACTTTTCAACCAAAATAAACTGTCCAGAGGACCTGACTTAAATTTGTTGGATCATTTTATTCAACTTAATTTCATCAAACTGAGGTCATTCAAAAACTTGCTCTTGCCGAGGTCGGACGCTTCTCCCCTCCCTCTCCGCTTTGCTTTGCTGCTCTGTCTGTCTGTGAAACTGCTTCTGAGCCTCTCTTGCATATTTTATGAACCATAATTATGGACTTGTTTTGATCAGTTGGTCCCTCAACTCAATTTACAACATTTCTTCGAAGAGAAGACAGGCTTTAGGCGAGCTGATTTGCCCTGTTGGCATGCACGCAGCTGGATATCTCATCAACTTGGAAGACTTGATGATGTGTCTATCTCTGCTGCCATTTGTGGATTTTAAGGACACATATTTAATTGGATTTACAATAACTGGGTCCTGCTTTTTGGATTTGGCTGATTGCTGATTTTATCAACAATCAAGGAAGTCATCGGCAGAAAATTTGGACCCGATCTTGCTGCTTGCCTTTATGATAGCTTGGTCCGTGCCTCGAGCACCCAGACTCAAATGCTTTGGGCAGAATGGATCAGATCTTGGGGATTTTACTCAAGCACGTTCCGCCAGTGTGGCCATGTAATTTGGACACTTTGGAACCATTTGGACCAACACAGACTCAAGTTAGATGTCTTTAAGTTCTGCCTGTCCCCAAAACAACTGTGTGTTTAACTGAATTTGGCTCCCCTTGAAAGCCACCTGATCTGAATTTTCATGCAGAACATGTGATCTGACGCTCAACGCCACCCCCACCCCCAACCCCAACCCCCACCTCCGAGGAATTTCCAACTGATAACCAGATGAAACCAGCAGAATAAACATTGTGTCGTCATTTCAGGACTCATTTCAGGACTCAACATAGGCTCAATGTGACTTATCTGTCTAAATAAAGGTTCAACGGATGTTAGATATTAAGTGTTCCTAACATTTTCAAGAAAACCCACTTCACATGATATGATCACTAAGTAAATTAGCAAGCTGACTAAATTAAAGTTTAGTTTTTAAACACATGGTCTGGGACACATGATCTTACTAAATTGGCCTGAACACTGCGAGTGATGGTTCTGCCACCATTCCAACCTATTATAACCCTGGTGGATAACAAACTGTAGTAACTGTCAAAATATTGGAGATTGTGAAAACTAGTGCAGTGTGTGCACCTGTGGATGTGCACATACATCAGCATACACATCTTGCATGTATGTTTGTATGTCGGCTTCACCTTCACCAACAAACACATGGGTGACACAGTCAAGCTGCTGCGTAATGCAGGGGAATCTGCCAGCTTCCCACCAACTCACATATGCCTCTCTTTTTCTCTTCCTATCTCTGCCTCTCTCATCTTTTTCCCCCTTTTGCCTCTATGTCTCTTATATTTATTACCTGGAACCTTTGCAGTGGCATCAACAACAACAGCCACATCCAGCTGCTTGTTGACAGTGTCAAGCAGCAACAAGGAAAGGGGAAGAAGGAGAAAGGACAGCAGTTGCATGCCTGTCACGATGGGAGAAAATTGCCACATTGACAGAAGGGGTGATAGCGAGATGAAAGGAGACAGACTAGGGGGGAAATGCGAGGTGAAAGAAAAATGTGGTAAGTGAAGATGAGCGAGCAACATAAAGAGGAAAGATGAAAAGAGAGAGAAACGGGAAAAAGAAAGAGGGAGTGATAGAAGAGTTGTGCTGCCGCCTTTTCTTGCGGCTTTACACGTCTGTTCACCTGGGTTTATAAATTTTTGATGGTGGGGGTTATGGGACTGGAAATTCCAGCTAGCTGCCATGTCAAAGAAAGAGGAGGAGAGTGCAAATGAGAAACACAGCTAAAGGAAACAAATAGAAGAGCTGCAGGAAACAGGAGGAACAGATGATCCAGTTTAAAATATGGTAAGGAGGCAGGCGGTCGGACACATGAGGACATGTTGGTACCTCAGACAAGTACACTGTTTTGTCCCACTTCTATGGGCAGGGTTTTTTTCTATACAGTCTGAACAATTTGAACATGGCGCTACGAGATCTTAACCAAGAAGCAGTCACACAGTAATTAGTTATGGTAATTTAAATACATCAAAATACATACGATGGTTAGCTAATTATAATTTATAATGCCACACGTTTGGTATTGTAAAAAATCAAACAGCAGTACAACAGAATTCTGACTTATATAGTTTTTTTTTTCTTAATCTTTAAGACAAAGTTTTTTGACGTGCATGTAAAAGTTGAGTTTCCAATGTGCATCAACCCCTCTTTACTGAGGCAGAAGAGACTTGTGAATTTGGTAAATCAATTTCCAGACATCTGCATAAGACAATAAAAATCATTAACAAATATATTGTTTTCACCTTTTGGACTTTGGTGTGGGGCTATATCTGAAATAATTATTTACCGAAAGCTAATATTTGGGCATGAATATATTTTTATTGTGTGCCTCAATCCAAAAGACACACATTACACTGCACTACAAATTAACTCAGATGTAAGTTTTGTGGAGTACACAACATTTAAGAATGAGTGCAATAATGTAATGATATAATTTTAACTTAAGACTGTAAAAACTTTGCTGGATACAGAACTCTACCTCAAGTGGCATTATCCAGACTATTTGATTTTCAAACCGCCACAGTGTAGTGTAGATCTTGGCTTGGAGATGCCAGCAGAACCACATCATCCACATACTGTAAAGCAGAGTTGATACCCTGAAATTTCCCATCTAGACATCCTCCTCTTCATGACTGATCCTTGAGATTCAGCCATGAACACCACAAACTGGATCGGACACAAGGGACAGGTCTGCTGGAGTCCAACCTGCACCAAGAAGGAGCTCGACTTTGTGCCAAAAATGCAGACAGCTCCTGGAATTTACAGGGACCAGATAGCCCTTAAAAACAATCTAGGCACCCCATACTTCCACAGCACCCCCCTACAAAATGCCTCTTGGAACACGTCCAGAAACTTTCTCCAGTTCCACAAACACTGGAGAGTCAAACTCCTGTAACTCCCTTAGCAACTCTGCAAGGATAAAGATTGGTCAAGGTCCACTGTTCCACGACTAGGAAAGAAGTCACACTGCTCCTGAATCTGAGATTTGACAATCGGTCGGAGTACCCCAACACCCTTGAGTAATCGTTCCCAGGGAGGGTAAGTGTGATTCCATGATTGTTGGAACACACTCTCCAGTCCCCCTTTTTAAAAATGGGAACCACCAGCTTGGTTTGTCACTCCACAGGCATTGTCCCAGTCCTTCATGCGACACTGAAGAGACGTGCAAACCATGACAGTCCCAAAACATTCAGAGTCTTCAGCATCTCAGCGTGAATCTCGTACATCCCTGGTACCCTGTCACTATCTTCAGACTACCTTGGTGACCTCTGTGTGACTGGCTAATGGTAGGACAGAGAGGGAGATGTGAAGTTGAATGTCAGTCAGCCACTACAGATGGATTGAAGGATTGGGGCCTCGTCCTCAGTGAGGACATTGCTTCAGTTCATCATGATGGAGAACGAGCTCAGACAAGAGGCAAAGCTCTTGATTTACTGATCTGTCTACATTCCGACACCTTCACCTATGGTCATGAGGTTTGGATCATGACTGAAAAAAAGGGATCCTAGATACAAGTGGTCAAAATGTGCGCCGTTATCTGGGGGGAGCTCAGAATAGAGCTGCTTCTCCTTCTTTTGATGAAAATAAGTCAAAGTGGTTTGGGCATCTGATTACGAAGCCTACTGAACACCTCCCTTTACAGGGGTCCAGACACTGTTTAGAGGCCCCAGGAAAGATCAGCAACTCACTGTAGAAATTATGTATTTTCTCTGAGGTATAAACACCTCTGGGTCCCTTTAGGAAGAACTGGAAAGTGTTGCTAGGAAAAGTTATGCCTGGGTTTTCCTCCTGGACCAGTTGACTCCGCAACCTGACTACAAACAAGCGATAGAAAATGAAAATGGAGATAAACATGGTACACTAATAAAATTAATTATGTGTAAAGTTCCAAAGGAATAGCCCAAACAACCAATCTCTCCTGGTTACAGATGTAGATATCTCAATGAACAACTTTATTTTGGAGGTCTAGAGCTGAGCTGACCTGACAGATAAATGAGGCATTAGTTCAAGCAGGACAAACACCAAAGTGGATGTGTACTGTCTTAAACAGCAAATAATTCACAGCAGTTCTTGCATACTCTGCTTTATAAACCTTTACATCACTGTACATTAGACACACAGTTATTTTCTTTTATAATGAAATACTTTTTATCTGCAAGCAAATATCCGCAGCTCACTTGGGACACTTTTTTTCTGCTGATATACAGTACAATGTAATATGAAATTAATGGTGGCGTAAAGGTTTCTTAAAAACTCTCACAAAAACTATTATGACGTTTTTGACATTAGAGTTGTGTGAAGATTCCAACAATCTACTTTGGTCTTGGTCCTGTTTCGACAAGCCTTTAGCTCATCAAACTGGTTCAAATCAAACTATTTTCCAAACTTAGGTATTTTCCAGAGCAGGTCGATACTGAAAGGTCATAAACATTCTATAACTGCTCTCAAACTATTGGAACTTTTGCTTTAACACCTAATTAACCAGTCAGTGACACTGATTCTGAAATCTGTATACTGTCCAGAGACCCAGCAACAGCTGAGTTAAATCTTTAAAAGATAGAGATCAACTGGGTTTGATTGGCACCTCCTACTGCCACTTTCTTCCAGAGAAGTGATGCCAAAAGGTACATAAAAATGGCATAAAACTGAATGAGTCTTTTCTTGATAGGAGTTGGGTGGAAGGTAAGGAAGGTTGAATGAGACGTGCCCTAGACTAAAGATACGGATTGCTTCTTGCCTTTTTGTGTCATCTGGCAGAGAGGTGGGGCCTTGGCTGTGCGGAAGCAAATTGATTATGGAGGTGGAGGGAGAAGGGGACAGAGGTAGCAGGAGGAGGGGTTGAGGGTGTATGTAGATTACTTTGCCTCCCCCTGAGCCACCTGACATGACCAGGGCATGACAGATTTCCATTTGCCAAACTCCATGTCTGTGTGTGATTTCCGTGTCCACACAGGAGCTGTGGCCCATGCACAAGTGACAGAGCTCACCGTCACCAGAGACGACAGGCATGGCAGATGCAATCAAACACACATGTTTTTACATGCAGGGAAAACAGGAGCACAGAGGAGAAGAAATAGAAAACAAATAGCAAACACGCATAAGAATAAGAGCAGATATTTAGACCAGGTTGATGTGGCATGTGCGTACATACATACCCCCCCCCCCACACACACACACACACACACCCGCACACACTTCGCCTTCATTTCCATATCCAGGGCTCTTTTATTCAGCAAGCACTGGATGTCATTAAAGGCAGATTTTCTACAAATTGGACCAAATTCACACTGTCACTTTCAATGATGGCAGCGACCATGCAGAGAGACAGAGAGAGGAAGAGGCATTGTGCGCGAGCGTGATTTAATATCAGGTTAGCTTTGTGATATAACACACACACACACAAAACAATCTTTGCCCAAGTTTTGTCTTATTTTTTGCATTCCTTCACAAAACACAGAAATTTGATGTAAAACCAACACCTAAAATTTCTTGAGAAGAGGTCCTCTGTATTCATTCTCTTAACAATCCCCTCCCTTTATTCATGCAGTGTGTCTTTGGGTTAATGGCAAGTAGGTAAATCAACCAGGCGTGACGTTAGCCACCACCCCATCTCACCCTGGGATGATGTGATTTCCTTAAATATCTATGGGTGTGACAAAGAAAAGAGGTGTGTGTGGTTGTGCAGCCTGAGCTTCACCAGTTTAGTATCCAGAGGGAAGGGCGGACTTTAACCTTCATTACTAATTGAAACACACACACACACACACACACACACACACACA
>NC_056506.1:24260171-24268966 GCF_014905685.2 Nematolebias whitei
CCCCAAAATATACCCATGTCATAGACAATCAAGTTAGTATCGATAGTGGAAAATGGTTGTAGCGTCCACTTTTAATTGCATTTACTCCAACAGTAAATAATTTCTATGATTGTTTTCTGAGCATTTAATTAAAATCCGTCCAGTTGTTTATGGAATATTTTGCTAACAGATAGACAGGGTTGACTCCAAAAGTCATTGCTAACGTTTTAAGAAAATATCATGAAAAATGAGCAGCTTTTGGATTGGATTGTCAGAGTCAGAGATTCTTTATTGTCATTCGCACCTCATGTGGTACATGTGGTGGAGCGAAATTATGTACACGGGGTCCCAGTTACATCCAACAATAAAATGTATAAGAAAAACAGTAATAACATCTAAGATATGAACTAAGAAAAACATCAACTAAATATACACTAAGCACACATAACATAAAAACATTGAACATCAGCACAAACATGAACATGAGTCTGTGTGAGCAGATGTGCACGCATGAACACATCAACATTGTGAATCCCTCTCTGCTAGAAACACACCTAATCTTAGTGCATTATCTATAAAATTACAGAATTAGAGCCCCTTGTATGGAACACCGAGATGCTCAAAATTAAATTAATAAAGCATTATGAAATAAGAAATGTTTTCATTTTAATTATTTTATTTCATAATTGTGTTTTTCATGATGGCTTATAATAATGACTCTTTTCAGCAGAATGACTTCAGCTGTCAATCAATGTCAGTGGGTTGGACTTTCACGCCCACTGGCTGAGACTTCACATCTTATTATTGCTAGTATCACTCAGCCCCCTGTGAATAGCAAGCGGCCATCATGATGCTAACAATCCATTGTAAGGCTGATGGTCCTCCTTGATCATGTGAACAGCTAGTTTTGAATGTCAACAACAAACTGGTTGATCCACTATGAGAAGGTGCTATTTATAAGACTGAGCTGAATACAGCACCTCAGACTGAGGAAGTCATTCGGACTTGCTGTTTTCGTTCTTTGAATTTAACAAGTTAACAGGTAAAAACGATTATTTGTTTGCTTTAAATTATAAATTATATCTAAATTATTAGCTCTAAATTATGTCTCTGCGTGAGCAGGTATTCAGGACAACTAATGGATGTGAAGGATCAGCCAGTGAGCCTGACGGTCCAACCCACTGATGTTGATTGACAGCTGAAGTCATTCTGCTGAAAAGTGGCATTATGAAATAAATAAGCAAAATTTTCTTATTTCATAATGTTTAATTTATTTATTTAATTTTGCACATCTTGATGTTGCATATTTTTGTGTTTTTTATTGTCAGTGGGCTGTGGCGGCCATCTTAAATCAGGTTGACTCCCAAAGTGAATCAGTTGTAGATGTTCCTCCAAAGATTATTTTATGTAAATAAAAAAAACTAGTTGAATAAATCAAGTTGAACAATCTATCTCATGAACAACTTCCTCAGTAGTTCATGAGATATTCTGATAACAGACAATGGCAGCACGACAGCTCAGTGGTTAGCACTGTTGCCTCACTGCAAATATCGCAAATGATTTTGGCTGATAAAACACAATTAAACTCATCTTTTCTCCTCTGTTTCTGAATGGCAGATCATCCATCCATCCATCCATCCATCCATCCATCCATCCATCCATCCATCCATCCATCCATCCATCCATCCATCCATTATCTTTACCCGCTTATTAAATTTTGGGTCACGGGGGTCGCTGGTGCCCATGTCCAGCAATCACTGTGTGTGGGGCGGGGTACACCCTGAATGGGTCGCAAGTCCATCACAGGGCCACATAGAGACAAACGAGACAAACAACCATTCACTCTCTCACTCACACCTAGGGACAATTTAGAGTTACCAATCAGCCTAACATGCATGTTTTTGGTCTGTGGGAGGAAACAGGAGCACCCGGAGAAAACCCACGCATGCACGGAGAGAACATGAAAACTCCACCCAGAAAGGCCCCCCCAGCAAGCATTCGATCAGGTGACCTTCTCACTGAAATGTGACAGCTCCACCAACTGTGCCACCGTGCCACCCACTGGCAGATTATATGGTGGTGCCATTGTATACAGGGTAATTTACCAGTAAACATTGTATGATTGATTGTTTTTGCAACTTCTTGATGTTTTATTTTCAGGGTTTATTTATTTTCTTACTTTTTTAGGTTTTAATCATACGGGGGAGTGGTGGTGCAGAGGTCAGAGAAGGTGAACCTGTGCTCGGAAGGTCGCCGTCTCAACTCCCTGGACTGACAACATCAAAATGTCTTCCCTCATTTGCCCCACACTGGGCCATGAGCAAGGCCCTTAACCCCCACCATCTGCTCCCCCAGACGCCCTAGATAGCAGCTCTCTTCTCCACACAGAAGGCTGTGGTAGCTCGGTGGTCTGTGGTTGCATCAGGAAGGGCATCCTGCATAAAAATAATTGCCAGGTCTTCATGCAAGTTAGCTCACTGTGGCGACCCCTGAAGAAGCGAGCAGCTGAAAGAAGAAGAAATCAGATTTTAATCACTTAGTGTCCCTGATTGTTTTTCAAGCTTTTAAACAATCAATGTGAAGTTCAGAGTTTGTAAAGACAATTAATTTAAAAAAGTGTTTAAAAAATATATATATATTGTTTTTATAGTGCAGCACGGTGGCGCAACTGGTAGAGCTGCTGCCTCTCAGCGAGCAGGTCCTTGGTTCAAACCCCGGTCCAGGGGCCTTTCTGGGTGGAGTTTGCATGTTCTCTCCGTGCATGCGTGGGTTTTCTCCGGGTACTCCGGTTTCCTCCCACAGTCCAAAAACATGCATGTTAGGCTGATTGGTAACTCTAAATTGTCCCTAGGTGTGAGTGAGAGAGTGAATGGTTGTTTGTCTCGTTTGTCTCTATGTGGCCCTGTGATGGACTTGCGACCCGTCCAGGGTGTACCCCGCCCCTCGCACAGTGATTGCTGGACATGGGCACCAGCGACCCCCGTGACCCAAAATGGAATAAACGGGTAAAGAAAATGGATGGATGGATGGATGTTTTTATAGTCTCGACTTCTTCTTCTTCTTTGGTCTTTTCCCTCTTCAGGGATCGCCACAGCGAGTCATACTCCTCCACCTCACCCTGTCCTCTGCATCCTCTGTCCTCACTCCAGCTACCTTCACGTTCTCTCTAACTGCATCCATATATCTCCTCTTTGTCTTTTTCCTGGCAGCTGCATTTCTAACATCCTTCTACCAATATACCTATGGTCCCTCCTCTTGACATGTCCAAACCATCTCAGTCTGGCCTCTCTAACTTTATATCCCAGTTGTTCAACCTGTGCTGTACCTCTGATGATCTCATTCCTAATCTTTTCCAGCCTTGACACTCCTAAGGAGAACCTCAACATCTTCATTTCTGCCATTTCCAGTTCTTTCTCCTGTTTTTTTGTCAATGCCACTGTCTCCAGAACATACAATATAGCTGGTCTCACCACTGTCTTGTAAACTTTTCCTTCGACATTTGCTGACACCTTTTGTCAAAAATCACTCCTGAAACTTTTCTCCATCCACTCCATCCTCTCTGGACTCTCCTTTCCACCTCTTTACCACATCCCCCATTTTCCTGGACAGTGGACCCCAAGTACTTGAAGTCCTGCACCTTTGTGACCTCTGCTCCTTGTAGCCTCATTGTTCCACCAGCCTCCCTCTCATTCACACACATGTACTGTGTCTTACTACGGCTGACTTTCATTCCTCTTCTTTCAAGTGCATACCTCCAAGTCTCCAAGTTTTCTTCCACCTGTTCCCTGTTCTCACCACAGATCACAGTCATCTGCAAACATCATCGTCCATGGGGGATTCTTCTTTTCTGCCACTCCAGATTTCCTCATGCAATACCACACCTCCTCCCTCGGCACTCTGTCCTATGTTTTTTCTAAATCCACAAAGACACAATGGAGTTCTTTCTGACCCTCTCTGTACTTCTCCATCAGCATTCTCAAAGCAAAGATGGCATCTGTGGTGCTCTTTCTTGGCATGAAACCATACTGCTGCTCACAGATAGCCACCTCTCGTCTAAGTCTTGCTTCCACAACTCTCTCCCAGATCTTCATCGTGTGGCTCATTAACTCAATTTCCCTTTAGTTGCTACAACTCTGTACATCACCTTTGTTCTTAAAAATGGGCACCAGCACACTTCTTCTCCATTCCCGAGGCATTTTCTCACCCTCAAATATGCCATTGAATATTTGAGTGAAAAGCCTCACTGCCATCTCTCCAAAACATGCCCAAACCTCCACTGGTATGTCATCAGGTCTTACTGCCTGCCCCTTCTTCATTCTATTCAGAGCTTTCCGGACTTCACCCTCACTAATCTTTCCCACTTCCTGGTCCACAGTCTCTATGACCTCTACTCTTCTTTCTCTTTCATTCTCTTCATTCGTTAGCTCCTGAAAGTACTCCTTCCATCTTCCCGTCACACTCTGCTCACTTGTTAGAACATTACCATTCCTATCTTTAATAAGCCTAACCTGCTGCACATCCTTTCCAGCCTGATCCCTCTGTCTTGCCAATCGATATAAGTCTTTCTTGCCCTCTTTAGTGTCCAGTCTCCCATACAGCTCATCATACGCCTTCTGCTTTGCCTTAGCTACTTCCCTCTTTGCTCTATGTCCCATCTCCTTATATTCCTTTCTCCTCTCTTCAGTCCTCTTACTGTCATATTTCTTCTTGGCTAATCTCTTTCTTTGAACGGCGTCCTGCACTTCACTATTCCACCACCAGGTTTCCTTATGATCCATTATCTGTCCAGATGACACACCAAGTACCTTCCTACCTGTCTCTCTAGTTACTGTTGCTGTAGTAGCCCAGTCATTTGGAAGCTCTTTCTTACTACCTAGAGCCTTTAACAGCTCCTCTCTGAATTTCTCACAACATTCTTCCTTCTTCAGCTTCCACCATTTGGTCTTCTTCTCTGATTTTACTCTTTTTCACAACAACAGTCATTCTACACACAACCATCCAATGCTTTCTGGCCACACTCTCCCCTGCCACAACCTTACAGTCTCCAATCTCCCTCAGGTTTCCTCTTCTACACAGAATGTAGTCGACCTGCGTACTCCTCCCTCCACTCTTATAGGTCACTCTATATTCCTCCCTCTTTTGGAATTAGGTATTGACTATAGCCATTTCCATTCTCTTGGCAAAATCCACCACCATCTGTCCTTCCTGGTTTCTTTCTTTGACATAAAACATGTCCCATCACTTCCTCATCCCCTCTGTTTCCTTCACCAACATGTTCATTCAGGTCTGCTCCGATCACCACTCTCTCCTCCCTGGGAATACTCTCTATCACTTCATCCAGATCTTTCCAAAATGTATCTTTCTCCTCCTCATCACATCCAACCTGTGGAGCATAACCACTGACGATGTTTGGCATCAGACCTTCTACTTCTACCTTCAGACACATCACCCTATCTGACACTCTCTTCACCTCTACTACATCCTTTGCCAACTCCTCCTTCAGGACCACCCCTACTCCATTTCTCTTTCTATCCACACCATGGTAAAACGGTTTGAACCCTGCTCCAATGCTGCGAGCCTTGCTGCCCTTCCACTAGGTTTCTTGGGCACATAAAACATATACTTTTCTTCTCTGCATCATGTCAGCCAGCTCTCTACCTTTGCCTGTCATTGTCCCCACATTTAGAGTTGCAACCTTCAGTCCTACATTCTTCACTTTCCTCTTCTCCCTCTGTCTCCTGACACATTTCCCTCCTCATGGTCTTCGACTAACAGTAGCACAATTTCTGCTGGCACCCTGTTTGTCAACAGCACCGGTGGCGGTCGTTGTTAACCCGGGCCTCGACCGATCCAGTATGGTTTTGCTTTGATGAACTCGCATTATGGTTTTGGCAAAAGTGTTTTACATCGGATGCCATTCCTGACACAACCCTCACCATTTACCCGGGCTTGGGACCGGCACAAGAGATACACTGGCTTGTGCTCCCTAGTGGCTGCTTGTTTTATAGTCTCGACTAACATGCAGTATCATCAAAGCCCGTGTGACTTGCTTTTGCCAATTAACACCATGAATAGACGATTATCAACTTGCAAGTCATTGGATACACTACTGGCAATGAAAATCCTGCAGTGCAGTTCGTTTCCAATAGCACAAAAAAAATAAAAACAAAAAAACAAAATGAAAATGCTACAAAAAGAGAATCTATCAGGGAGAAGCTTGACAAGCATATAGATTAAACAAAGACACCTGAAATGGCAAAATGACTCATGAGGACTGCAGGGAATGTGCCAGAAAATGTTCAGATCCTGCTGAGCATGAGCTGCATTCACAAGAAGTCGGTTAACATTACTCAAACTTTAACAAAGAGTCATGAGATTCGTTAATATCTGAAGGAGTAAACTTGCTGTGACATCCCATGCACTGGAAGAAAAAAATGAGTCGTGAGAATAAATAGTTTGTTGCAAGTGGTACTACAGAAGCGTGAAATAGACATTGATCCCTGCTTGTTTTTCCTCCAGCATCATCTGTCTCGTAGAGAAACAGTTGTGCACCAAGTTCATACTTTGCTTCGCTGATTGATAAGTAAACATTAACATTGAATTAAAAAACTTTTAAACTTAAAGATTTGATGTTTGTAATGCACATAGTGTGCAATTCATAGCAGACCCTGTCAGAATAACATTTCTCAACAAAACGTTACACAATTTAAATTGAGATTCATGTGAACAGATGGTATTTTGTTGGTACTGGACCGTGCTAGTCGCGGTTTGTCCATCAGGAACACAATGTTTGAGCATAAGGGTGTCCATAAATTCACATGGCATCAGGACACCCCTGGCCACAGATAGATGATAGACTTTGTAGTCATGTCATCTGATAAGCGGCCATTATGTTTGGGGTACTTGGGTGAAGAGGAGAGCTGAGCTGTCCAGCTGAAGGAGTCCAATTGGGACTTGTTAGCTCGTAGGACTCCAGAGGCAGATGAAGGGCATCAGTGAGCCAAGCAGGATGAACTCCCTGGTAGTTGCTGAGGCAAAAGCTCAGATGACAGCAGTTCAGTTAGGCCTTGAGACTCTAGATCAGTTCAAGAAATTTCAGGCAAACCACCAGGAAACCAACTACAAACAAATGCAGTGGTTCAGCTTTGTTGGTCATGTGCCTGAATTGTTTTAAATATACTGTATAAAAATAAAAAACAATAAAAAAAAACTGTGTGTTTCATTTAATTCAAGTTTCATTGTGTCATCTAGCCTATGCATAATTCACAACTGATTGTTAACATGCATAGGAGTTGTAGTGCTGCAGGAAGAGAAGAAATGACTGACTTTCTTTTAAGCTTGAATGCAGATCTGAGCACCAACTAGTTGTAACAGGGATTATACTCCAGTAATCTTTTCTAATTAATGTAACAAATGTCTTCTAAATGAGTCTGATGTTTCACAGGGCTGGTATCTGTGATACTGTATAACACACACACAAAATTATTATTATTATTTTTCCTGAATAGGAATACCATGTGGTTATCTGCTTTCAGATGCCAGATAACAGCTGTGATGCGCTTTCGTGGAAACATTAAAAACCATGGATTAAAATCCTCTAGATGGCAGTAGTGTCCTGTGGTTCTTTTACTCAAAAACACTGGCTTCAAATGCATAAACTCAATCTACACTGTAAAAGTGGAAAAGACTAACTTTTCTCTTTCTGCTGCAACATTTTCTTAATGTGTCAGCTGCTGTTTTTATTCAGGAATAGATTTTTTACTAGACATAAACAGTCTAGTAATAATTATACATGAATTATGTGCTGTATTTGCTTAACATTTTGTAACATTGCATTTTTGAGATCAGTGTTTTATGGTTTTATGGTTTTGATTGAGATGTGTGGTGGAACATCTAGAGAGCTTTGCAGAAACAAAATGTCTACAAACATCAGTGAACTGCATACGAGTCTGAGAGTCATGCAGAAAACAGATACTAAGAGTTATTGCTGCTAAAGGTGGCTCTACAAGGTATTGGATTATAAAATGGCCTTAGCTTTTCACCCACATTTTATTAGTGTTGGGTGGCAGCATGACCACAGACCAAATCAAACATCTTGAACCATCAAAACCAGAGGATGGAAGAGGCTAACACATGATAAAATACACTGAGGGGGTTGAAGTTTGCCTCAAACAGGGGGTGGCATTCTTGATGTATGCCCATGAACCCATCTCATGCTCTGTGATGCTGAGACAATAATCTCTGCATCATTGTGAAAAAGACCAAGGAGATGGTGGTGGATTTCAGAAGTGACAAGGATCCTCTTCATCCCCTACACATCAGAGGAGCAGTGGAGGTGGTCTACAGCTACAGGTACCTGGGGGTGACCTCACCTGGAGAGCCAACATTTCCGGTATGGTCAAGAAGGCCCACCAGCATCTCTACTTCCTCAGGAAGCTGAAGAGAGCTGGAAATGGGAGCCCTGTCCTTAGGAGCTTCTCTCACTGTGTGGTGGAGAGAGTTCTCAGCACCTGCATCTTCGTGTGGCACGGCAGCTGCACTGCTGCTGAAAGGCTGGCTCTGTAGAGGGTGGTTAAGGCTGCACAGAAAACTGTGGGGAGCAGCCTTCCCACCACCTCGGACCTTTACACTTCACAATGCAGAGGGAGGGTGCTCAGCATCATGAAGGACTCCACTCATCCTGCACACAGTCTGTTCCAGCCCATCCCCTCAAGCAGGCAGTTGAGGAGCATTCAGAGCAAGACCACCAGGCTCAGAAACAGTTTCGTCCCTGCAGCTGCCAGACTGCTGAACTCGAGCTGCACTTAATTCAGCTT
>NC_056506.1:24269066-24271096 GCF_014905685.2 Nematolebias whitei
AGGAAGAAACCTTTAGCAGAACCAGGCTCAGGACAAGCGATCATCTGCTTCAACCGGCTGGGTTTGGTAGGAACAAATACACAATGGCAGGTCAAGAATCACATGTTAAGATAGAAATAGTATCAAATGAAAACTAATCAATTTTAACATTTCATTTAAGGAAATGAGGTCTATTTGTCTTAGTAGTCTAAGTTTAAGGCAGCATGACAAGCCAACTCTAATTATAGGATTTATCAAAAGGTGGTGGCTCCCCTCTTCAAAAAAGGGGACCGGAGGGTGTGCTCCAATTATAGGGGCATCCCTCTCCTTAACCTTCCTGGTAAGGTCTATTCAGGGGTACTGGAGAAGCAAGTCGGATCGTTGGTCAAACCTCAGATCGAGGAGGAACAATGTGGGTTCTGTCCTGGTCGTGGAACACTGGATCAGCTCTTTACCCTCACTAGGGTCCTTGAGGGGTCATGGGAGTTTGCCCATCCAGTCTACATGTGTTTTTGGACTTGGAGAAGACATTCGACTGTGTTCCTCTGGGTCCACTGTGGGGGGTGCTCCGTGAGTATGGGATTGGAGGCCTGTTGTTACAGGCTGTTCAGTCCCTATACAAGTGGTGCGAGAGTTTGGTTTGCATTGCCGGCAGTAAGTCTGACCCCTTCAGGGTTGGAGTTGGACTCCACCAGGACTGCCCGTTGTCACCGATTCTGTTCATAACTTTTATGTACAGAATTTCTTGGTGCAGCCAGGGGTTGGAGGGTTTCTGGTTCGGTTGCCTCAGGATTCTATCTCTGCTTTTGCAGATGATGTGGTCCTGTTGGCGTCATTGTGCCGTGATCTTCAGCTCTCACTGGAGTGGTTTGCAGCCAAGTGTAAAGCAGCTGGGATGAGAATCAGCACCTCCAAATCTGAGGCCATGGTCTTCAACTGGAAAAGGGTGGATTGCTGTCTTCAGGTCGAGGGTGAGGTTCTGCCTCAAGTGGAGGAGTTCAAGTATCTTCGGGTTTTGTTCATGAGTGAGGGAAGATTGGAGCGTGAGATTTACAGATGGATTGGTGCAGCATCTGCAATATTGCGTCCTCTGTACCGGTCCGTTGTGGTGAAGAGGGAGCTGAGCTGTGAGACAAAGCTCTCTGTTTACCGGTCGGTCTACATTCCTACCCTCACCTATGGTCATGAGCTCTGGGTAGTGACTGAAAGAATGAAATTGCGGATATAGGCGGTTGAAATGAGTTTTCTCCACAGGGTAGCTGGACTCTCGCTCAGAGATAGGATGAGAAGTTCAGTTATTCAGGAGAGACTCGGAGTAGAACCACTGCTCCTCCACATCGAGAGGAGCCAGTTGAGGTGGTTCGAGCATCTGGTAAGGATGCCCTCTGGGCGCCTCCCTAGAGAGGTGCTTCGGGCATGTCCAACTGGGAGGAGACCCCAGGGAAGATACAGGACACGGTGGAAAGACTATATGTCTCTCGGTTGGCCTGGGAACGCCTTGAAGAGCTGGAAGAGGTGGCTGTGGAAAGAGATGTATGGGCCTCCCTGATCAAGCTGCTGCCCCCGCGACCCGACTTCGGAATAAGTGGAAGATAATGGATGGATGGAAAGTCTTAAGCCATGTCTTAAAACTGGACAATGTATCAGCCTTACAGACAGAAACTGGAAGTTTGTTCCACAAGAGAGGAGCCTAATAACTGAAAGATCTTCCTCCCATTCTGCTTTTGGAAACTCTAGGAACTGCAAGTAAACCTGCAGTCTGAGAGCAAGGTGCTCTGTTTGGAAAATATGGAACCACATCTCTAAAACAGGTCCTTCTCAAAAAATTAGCATATTGTGATAAAGGTCATTATTTTCCATAATGTAATGATAAAAATGAAACTTTCATATATTTCAGATTCATTGCACACCAACTGAAATATTTCAGGTCTTTAATTGTTTTAATACTGATGATTATGGCATACAGCTCATGAAAACCCAAAATGCCTGTGCCAAAAAATTAGCATATTTCATCCCACCAATGAAAGACAAGTGTTTTTAATACAAAAAAC
>NC_056506.1:24271196-24274666 GCF_014905685.2 Nematolebias whitei
CAACATTTTACTGACCACATCAACTCTGTGGATAAATACATCAAGTTTGCTCACACACACAGACACACACATTAGCGTACACATATTGCAGGATGGACAGATGGACAGAGGGATTTTTAGGGGTAAATCTTTGACCCCTTAATGACAAATAAAACTAGCACAAGTTTACTTTCTTTATTTTAAACCTTTTTACCTTCGAAGCATGCTTTTATACTTTAACCTACACGCACATTGCAATGATAATCTGATGTCACACAACTGAACAAGTCTACAAAATTACTACACCACATTAAATAACACAGTTTGAGGAGAAACAGGTATAACTCACAGCAAAGCATCAGAATATCAAAACTTCACTCGTTTTTTTAAAACACATCTTGTGTCAGTGAGTACTTTCTTGATATTATTTTGTTTTATGCAGCATTACTATTAGTTCATTTGCAGCAAGCTTCTTTAATTTTTAAATTTTCTTATTTTTATTTAAAGTGGTAATAAATATTTCCAGATGCTGACAAAGATATTTGAAGGTTGTGATCTGAAAGCTGTCCATGTCTTTACCAGATTTACTTGAATCTATAGTCCCCTTGCTTATATGTCACATGTAAGTAGGGGATGGAAGAGTCATAGTCATGTGACTTCTGTACAGGGTCCTGGGCTCTAAAACAAGAAAGAAAAAGCAACGTTCAGTGCAAAATGTTAAGGAATACAAAAAATACTTTTGCTGAGGATTTAATTTTTAATGCATTTTTTTAACTGACAGTGTACACCAAAAAGCCATTCAGATCTTTAGACGTTGGGTTCTGTGGAAAAGTTATGAAAAATAATACCTCACATGTTGCTTTTTGATCAGCCTCATTTTGTACAGAGATTTTGTTTTTACCAGAATGACAAGCTAGAATCTGATCTGGGTGAAGCCAAGGTCAAAATGGATTATCGCCATCTTTAAACAGCTCCAATCCCCTTTAAAAATCATAGCAGTCCATGCAAACAGTATTTTATTAATGTTTATGTCATCGCCATTTTTGCAAGTTATTCTGACATAAATAATACAATATTCCTGCAGGCTGCACCCAAAGTGCTTCATCTTGTCACTTCTCCTGTTGTGCACACTTTAAAATAATCATAAAATTGTATGTAAATATCTGTCATGTTAATATGACTGTGAGGTAAAAGTAAAAAAAAAAAAAAAGCATTTAAATGAATGACTATGAAGGTTTTGAGGTTGAAAATGTTATAAAGCAGCAGCAATCTACTTGAGTCTTGAACATAGCCATCTGCTTGTTAGATAGTCAAAATTAAACTCCTTCTACCCAAACTGATCTTGTTCAAAGAGCTATCTATAACAGGTAAGATACTGTTTATTTGTAACTTTTCCACCTAAGTTCCTTTCTAAATAACGGTATGGCTTTAAATCACATCTGAAAACCAGCAGCTATGGACATGATATGTAAGTACAAACCGGATTCCAAAAAAGTTGGGACACTAAACAAATTGTGAATAAAAACTGAATGCAATGATGTGGAGGTGCCAACATCTAATATTTTATTCAGAATAGAACACAAATCACAGATCAAAAGTTTAAACTGAGAGAATGTATCATTTTAAGGGAAAAATCTGTTGTTTCCAAATTTCATGGCGTCAACAAATCCCAAAAAAGTTGGGACAAGTCCATTTTTACCACTGTGTGGCATCCCCCCTTCTTCTTCCAACACTCAACAGACGTCTGGGGACAGAGGAGACCAGTTTCTCAAGTTTAGAAATAGGAATGCTCTCCCATTCATGTCTAATACAGGCCTCTAACTGTTCAATCGTCTTGGGCCTTCTTTGTCGCACCTTCCTCTTTATGATGCGCCAAATGTTCTCTATAGGTGAAAGATCTGGACTTCAGGCTGGCCATTTCAGTACTCGGATTCTTCACCTATGTAGCCATGATGTTGTGATTGCTGCAGAATGTGGTCTGGCATTTTCGTGTTGAAAAATGCAGGGTCTTCCCTGAAAGAGATGACGTCTAGCTGGAGCATATGTTGTTCTGGAACCTGAACATAGTTCTCTGCATTAATGGTGCCTTTCCAGATATGCAAGCTGCCCATGCCACAAGTGCTCATGCAACCCCATACCATCAGTGATGCAGGCTTCTGAACGGAGCGTTGATAACAACTTGGGCTATCCTTGTCCTCTCTGGTCCGGATGACATGGCGTACCAGTGTTCCATAAAGAACTTCAAATCGTGACTCGTCTGACCACAGAACAGTCTTCCATTTTGCCACACTCCATTTTAAATGACCCCTGGCCCAGTGCAAACGTCTGAGCTTGTGGAGTTTGCTTAGAAATGGCTTCCTCTTTGCACTGTAGAGTTTCAGCTGGCAACAGCGGATGGCACGGTGGATTGTGTTCACTGACAATGCTTTCTGGAAGTATTCCTGAGCCCATTCTGTTATTTCCTTGACAGAGGCATTCCTGTTTGAGGTGCAGTGACGTTTAAGGGCCCGGAGATCACAAGCATCCAGTAGAGTTTTACGGCCTTGACCCTTACGCACAGCGATTGTTCCAGATTCTCTGAATCTTTTGATGATGTTATGCACGGTTGATGATGATAACTTAAAAGTCTTTGCTATTTTACACTGGGTAACACCATTCTGGTATTGCTGCACTATCTTTCTGCGCAACAATGGTGGAATTGGTGATCCTCTTACCATCTTGGCTTCTGAGAGACACTGACACTCTGAGAAGCTCTTTTTATACCCAATCATGTTGTCAATTGACCTAATTAGTGTTAATTGGTCTTCCAGCTGTTCGTTATATGCTCAATTTCCTTTTTCCAGCCACTTATTGCTACTTGTCCCAACTTTTTTGGGATTTGTTGACACTGTGAAATTTTGAATCAACATATTTTTCCTTGAAAATGTTACATTTACTCAGATTAAACTTTTGATCTGTCATCTATGTTATATTACGAATAAAATATTGACATTTGCCATCTCCACATCATTGCATTCAGTTTTTATTCACAATTTGTTTAGTGTCCCAACTTTTTTGGAATCCAGTTTGTATGTGTAGAGATAAACTCAGTATAACTCAGTATATTAGTCTATCTTAAATTGAAAACCTCCATGTGTGCAAGTGTAATGTGTGTCATTTACCTGTGACATGACATATTTACCACAGTTCTCCACAGGGTGATTCATTTGAGGAGAAGCCTCCTCTGTATCAGCCGTTCCTGCATCTGAGTGGCTCACAGGAAGACTCGCACGTCTCTTTTTGAAATATTGGACAACAAACACAACCTAGGAACAGAAAAACAAGACAAGAGAGTTGTTCAGTCAGTGTAATCATTTAAAAATGGTTCCTCCTACACAGGACTTCATTTGTAAACCGATCAATGCCGGAACGCAAATAGATTGTGGGCCAGTGGTGTGTGTGTGTGTGTGTGTGTGTGTGTGTGTGTGTGTGATTGTGTGTGTGTGTGTGTG
>NC_056506.1:24274766-24276703 GCF_014905685.2 Nematolebias whitei
TGTGTGTGTGTGTGTGTGTGTGTGTGTGTGTGTGTGTGTGTGTATATATATATATATATATATGTGTGTGTGTGTGTGTGTGTGTGTATATATATATATATGAGAGCAATTTTAAGGAACACTTTTTGTGACAGTGAAATTTTTTTATTTATTTAGCTAACAATCATCCATTCAGCTGCTCCCCCGTGGTTAAACATTACCATAGGTCTTAATTGTGAACACATTAATTTAGATGAAGTGAGAAGTTATCAATCATGTGGTTTTTAGAAAACAAAATCTCATTATTTGGAACTGTTGCAAATAAACCAAGACAGATAAGATGTGGTCTCGCTTGCATTGGCTTGTCAGTAGTTGCACTACAGCATTTTTTGACAAGATACAATCAAGGTAGAAAAGACTGATGACTTATCCAAGTCGTTTAGGACAGCTCACCATTAGATGAGAACCTCTCTGTTCTGTTTTGTCCCTAATCACAAAAATACTTACAGTACCACTATTGGTTTAAAGTTCTGTCGGTTAAGTTGTCTTCTCAGTTATGGTTCCCTAAAATTATTACAGTTTTTGACAATTTCTCACATGGCAATTCATTAATTCATTGATTGTATTCATTAGTGATTTTATTACAGTTTGCAAATTTAAAATGTATTTTAAGTAAGACACGTTGCATTTTTTTGTATTTATTTCACAGCGTATGTAGTATCAAAAGCTCATAGCCAAATAGATGGAAGTTAAAAAGATGAATAGTGTTGTTAGACTGACATAACTTTACATCCTCTGAGGTCTTTGTAAAAAAGCAATAGGCTACAACTTTTGGATGAATAGCAGCAGAAACTGGTTGGCCCCAAAAATATTGCATCTGATTTAATGTACTTTTTCTTCAGCTCATTACACTGCACTGTGAGTTTTTACATTTCAAGTCATTTCCCCCTGTGGCTATACTGAATGTTCCTACTAAATTCTTGTAATTGTTGTCCTTGACATGCTGTCAGGATTTCTGTTTCCAAAGCATTCTTCCATGTACACACAACATATTTGAATGGTTTTTAAAATCAGGTTGAGCCTGGCCACTTCTTTAGAATAAATATATCATGCAACTTATAAAAATTGTTTTTTTTTAAGCACAATTTTATATTTGTGTTCTCTCATTGATCAAGTTATTGCCTTTACAAGATTAAAAACAGTTCTTCCCAGAGTGTTTGCCATACCCCCACCCTCCAGCTAAATACCTGAGAGTTGTTAGCCAAGACAGAGCAATGTTGACTTGCTTGAACTAAACACCATCATTACTGTCGCTTTAGCACATGATCAAACAGTTGGGGTGGACTGAGAACACGCTCACGCTAATGGGTGCTGGAGTGTGGGCGTGTGTGTCCAAATGCGTGAATGCCAGTGGGAACGCTGGAGGTAGGAATTCCAATTGGCACAGCAGGGAATGGGTGTGTTGGTTAGACCAGGCAGGCCATCTGCGGACACCTGGAGAAACGTGCAACCAATCAAAACCCTTAGAACCTAGATTCAACATTTAAGATCTACTATGATGATTTTTGTTAGAAATTCATATTAGGCTTATGGTTTACTTTGATTGATGGTAGAAGAATGTAATTTTTTAATATAAAATCCATACTTAAATATTCAATGTTGGAAAACAACATCAACAATCAGCTTGACATTTTAGTGACGAGAGCAAAAACTTCCATTGACTAATCATTGGACATAAGAAAATTAAGAAGGCAATATAATTGTAGCTTAAAGCAAATGGTGTGTCCGGACCTTGTTCCTGCTGTTTCTTGGTCTGTCATGAGAATATCTGATGACAAGTGAAGAAAATTTAAGTTTTAAATAAAAACAGTAAATATGAATCCAAAATTATTAATCTTACTATAAAATTCTTGGTAGATCTTTTGATGATTCTGTACTGATGTACAGTATATATATAT
>NC_056506.1:24276803-24278708 GCF_014905685.2 Nematolebias whitei
TTTACAAATGTTTGATAATCAAATTGTGTTAGTTCAAACAATGTTTAAATGTTGAAGTGAACTACTCATTTTTATTAACTGTGAAACAGTAATAATGATTCTTAATCCTCATTCAAAGAAGAAATCAGGTTAATGATGCATTGTCTGATTTTCTGTCTTCAGTGAGCAAGTGGTGTAAGTTGGTCAAAGTTCAAGTTTCCGTCAACTGCAAGTTTACTGAAAAAGAAATGTCATGTTTAACTTTTACAGCAAGATACTAGAGAAGTGACTCCACGAAGTCTGATTTCTTCATAACAATCTTCTGTCTGTTCTTAAACAATCTTAATCTTTTCCTTGACTTTTCATAACACCTTACATCACAAAACACACCTCTGTTTTGGTCAATCGACCAATCAGAAACTCCCAAATGAACCGGAAATAGAGCCCTTTAAAATGTTGGCACTTCCTAGTTCAACCAGAGTTTAGTCAGCTGATGATGGAGAGTTCTGCAAGAGGTTCCACCTCCAGTTGGAGTTGGCGTAGATGAAGAAGTTCTGAAGGAGCTTGAGCAGTTCTGCAGTTCTGAAACTCGGCAGTTCCAGAGTCCAGAATGCTGGAACGCAGCATGCTCAGTACATCTGCCACTAAGCTGGACGAGTGAAGATCTGGGAATTATGAAATTTCTGTTCTGGATGATCTCACGACTCCCGAGGTTTAGCTGTTCTTACGGAGATGCTGAAAGAGTTGAAAGGAGAGCTCTACACCAACGCTGAAACTATCATCTGCAAAGGTAAAAGAGTCAATCTCAACTAAGCGTACCGTTGGGCCAAGCTGGAAAAGAAGGAGCATGCTGGTTCTGGTTAGGACAGACAAATTCCCTCACACATCTCTCTCAACTTAAACTTCATTTCCCATCTTTAAAATTCTTCTATCTGCTAAAAATCATTACAGATATTTTTAGAAATGTCTGAAGCAAAGTTTTTCAATCACCGCCGTGTGGTTGACGTTTGTTGTTCTGCTGGAAGTGAGAAAACAATCGCCGTGTTGTTTACTCCTTTCTAAACTAGCCTAAATAAGCTGTTGTTATTTTCAATTCTTGCCAATTAATGTAAATGTGTGATGTGTTAACTGTCGTTGGTGAGTCAAAGATAATTAACGTCTCACGTCCACATTTTATTAAATTCAGATGCACGTCATTATACAGTCCAGAAAAATGAAAGAATCCGTTTAATCTATGAATATATGACAGCATATGTTCATCTACACTGTTTTCTTCATTGCTGATTTGGAAACCAAATTTTCAACAATATTTTTGTTCATTATGTGTTGCAGACTGTTGCAGATTGTTATCCTATTTTACTTTTGACACTCAATGTTGCACAGAGCTGTAATTATGATTTATTGCTACGTAACATTCATTGATGCATTTGGTTTTTTTTTTCAGTAGCACCCTCCGATCATGAGAATATATAGACAATATTTTAATAAATACTTGTAATAGACTTCAAGTACTTGGGGTCCACTGTCCAGGAAAATGGGTAATGTGGTAAAGAAGTGAAAAAGAGAGTCCAGGCAGGATGGAGTGGATGGAGAAAAGTTTCAGGAGTGATTTGTGACAAAAAAGGTGTCAGCAAAGGTCAAAGGAAAAGTTTACAAGACAGTGGTGAGAGCAGCTATATTGTATGGTCTGGAGACAGTGACAAAAAGACAGAAGAAAGAACTGGAAGTGGCAGAAATGAAAATGTTGATGTTCTCCTTAGGAGTGACAAGGATGGATAAGATTAGGAATGAGATCATCAGAGGTACAGCACAGGTTGAACAACTGGGAGATAAAGTTAGAGAGGCCAGACTGAGATGGTTTGGACATGTCAAAAGGAGGGACCGTGGGTATATTGGTAGAAGGATGTTAGAAATGCAGCTGCCAGG
>NC_056506.1:24278808-24295993 GCF_014905685.2 Nematolebias whitei
AATTCAAGAAAGAAAGTCTCAGGATGGGTCAACCTGTATTTCTGGATTCAAATCAATGAAATGACAGTTTCTGTCCCATATGGTCCTTAAGGTCAAGGTTTTGACATCAGGCCTAGTTCACTACAACAGAACCAAAGACACAGAATGAAAAGAACAAAAAACAAAACAATAAAATCAGGGATCTAAGTACTTTGTCAAAACTCTTCTGACTCATTTTCCAGCCATTTCATGACAGTTTGTCATATAATTGTTCCTTTTTGTGGTGGGCTGGCAATCATGGTCACACTGCATGGCAAGGCTAACAGACTGTTCATCCACTGTCTTCTTGCTGCTCTCTCTGTAATTATGTCAAACAAAACATGCATAAAGTACATGGGGCAAATTGTAAAGATGTATGTCCATTGGTTGCCTCAGGCATGCAAACCTAGACTTGGAACTGGCCAAATGCGCATTCAATCACCATGCGAACCTTGACACAAAGTCAAAAATATTGTTCATGGGGTGTTGCACCACCATTTGAATGTTCCTTCATCATGTATAACAGTTAAGCAGGTCCCCTAAAAGAAAAAAAAAACAATATGTGCTCCTCTTCCTTCACAATCTGTGTCATTCATAGCATACACAGCCTTTTTGGACAAGCAAAAATTCTCCCTTCACTTTCTTTCATCATCGACATGATTCACAAAATTATCTCACCACAACCTTGTCCTTCCAGGTAGCATCCAGTAGCATCTTGTGGCCAGTTTTCTTTGTGTCACAGGTCACACAAATATGCCTTCTTCTCTGCTGGTCCAAGTGCTCATGTAACACACATAGTTTATGCTTAGTTTATTGTTTATTTGTCATATGCAGGCTAACACAAGGGCAACAATGCAGTGAAGTGTTCAGGATGAGAGGAACCATCTTGACTGCCCCCCCCCCCCCCCCCCCCCCCCCCCCCAAAAAAAAAAAACAAGAAATGCCAAAGCATGCAACAAAAGTGCCAAAAAAAAAAAAGCACCAACAAGTGAAAAAGAAATACAACATCTATAAGGTCCAAAAGAAATATAGTAAACAACGTGGTAGAATACAATGGTACAAGTAGGATGAATCCGTACAAACAAGTACTTCACAGGCAGTAACACTGCTTAAATGCACATGATACATACTGGACACAACATGCACCACACAGGTTGTGCTATAGGGCATTGCACAGGTAGTGCACAACATTAAGATGAACTGAACCATGATAGCAAGGCACCGACACATATGATACAGGCACATAATGCAGCAGCAATAAACATATTAGGTGTTACAGATGTGACTCAACTCTGTCGAACCAGTAGGCAGAGAAGTCATTCGGAACAACAGCACAGTCAGGGATGGACAGCTCCAGCCATGTTTCTGTAAAGTTCAAGTCAAATTTATTGTCATTTGAATCATATGTGGTACATGAGGTGGAATACAATTATGCATTCAAGGTCCCAGTTAAACCCCAAAATATAAAAAATATTAATTTTAAAAAGTAACAGTATATAAGGATCTAAGATATACACTGATACACGCTAAACGAACACCAAATGGTACGCTAAAAGATCTAAGATACTTTGTATATGCTAAACACTAATAATGTAAAACAATACAGCATTTCAACAGCAGCCCGAACATGAGTCTGTGTGAGCAGATGATATGAATGAATACAGCAGCATGGATGATCTGCAGCTGTGCAGCCTCCATGCCACACATTGATGCTGGAACACAGGATGCTCTCCACTGCACACCTGTAGAAGGAGGTGAGGACTGAGCTTCCCAGTCCAGTTGGCCTCAGCTGTCTGAAGAAGTAGTGCTTTCTTGATCAGGCTGGTAGTGTTGTTGCCCCAGATGAGGTTGTTGTTCAGGTGCACAACCAAGTACTTGTAACTAGAGAACACTTCCAACACAGAGGCAAAGACACAACAGCTTCTCGTGCCTTGCTAGCAATAAATCCATGCATGCAGGTTATCCAGTCTATTCCTCAGAAACTGAACACCTGAAAGCAGGAGCGAGGGGAAAAGAGGGTTTGCTGCGTCACTGGCAGGGTCCTGTACAAAACACTGGTTCGCTTCCCTCTCCATGTTTTCCTCTTACAGCACCCAAGTGAGCAAAGGACCATGGGGAAAAATGTCCGACGTGGAGTCCCCAAAAGTCAACCCAAAGTCCCCACTCACTGATTATTGAAACTCCCAAAAATGTGTCGCGTTCATACCCACAGCGTGGTAGTTCAGTTCATGTGCAAAAAGTCAAAACAAAAACAACAAGGAACAAACAAAAGTGTGAGTCAAAGCACAGATCTCATCAATGCTGTAGCAGAAAAAAAAGATGAATTGAAAAGGTTGAGTAGCAAACAGCACAGTGCTGTGCACCATTTTTTTTTCAGTTATTACCAGCCTGCATAAAATAATAAGTATATACTGTATATATATTCATCCATCTGTTATCTTTAACCACTTCTTTCTTTTTCGGTCGTGGGGGTCACTGGTGCCCATGTCCAGCCACCACGGTGCAAGAGGTGGGGGACACCCTGGACAGGTCGCAAGTCCATCACAGGGTCAGATAGAGACAAACGAGACAAACAACCATTCACTCTATCCTAGGGACAATTTAGAATCACCAATCAGCCTAACATGCATGTTTTTGGCCTGTGTGAGGAAACTGGAGTACCTGGAGAAAACCCACACATGCATGGATAGAACATGCAAACTCCCCCCAAAAAGGCCCCTGTACCGGGATTTGAACTGAGGCAACCTGCTCGCTGAAATGCAGCAGCTCTACCAGACCACTTCCTGTGTCAGTCAAGAATAATATTTTAAATTGAAGTTGATTTTGCTCTTGCATCATCTCGAGTTGCAGTCATCCCAGGAGAAAGTACAGAACAAACAGTCAAGAAGATTAATGACAACACTGAGTCATTAACATTTTACATATCATGTCAGGCTGTTTTAAGTTAGCGGTACAGTAAAGGAGAAGCTAAAAGCAAATGGACTCAGAAATAATTTCAAACTAATCAAGCTGTCACTCAAAAGACAATAATACTAGGTCATATCAGGCTACATCTCTTGTAAATAGAAATGTACTGTACAACTGGCATTGATACAGATGTGTGAACAGATGAGAAATTCATGTCCTAAGTTGATCCTAATGGCAAGCAGTAAAAGCTAATTCTACTGTGTTCTATCATTCAGAACAAATCCCACTGTGTAGACAATCCAATTTATGAAGTCCTTATGTTCTTATTTTAAGAAAAAACTAATATATTTTTGGATTAAAGATGTGACTATCCTGGTTGGCTCATATTCTCACTATGGAATAGATCTCAAATACCAAACTTATCAAATGATGAGTTCCATGTATTATGCTTGGATCAATTTGGCAGCTAGTATTTTTTGGAAACACCTACGTAGCAGGGTCTAACATGAGTCCATGCACAGTCCGTGAAAAGAAAACATGGAGGGTGTTATTACTATATATTTGTTTTATTATAGAGATGGGTATCAACATGTATCATAGTTTAGTTTTTATGTACATTTACTCACTGAATGTATGGATGCAGCATTTAAGTGTATGAATTACCAAAGGCAGACCATCTGAATTTGTCATTTTTTGGTAATTATTCCAATTTTTGTCTTGCGTTTGATAAACAATCCCTTCATCATAGAGGCTCATAAAACACAAAGTTCAAGGTCAAAGTCAAGGTTTCTTTTGGCCAAATTATTCTGTCAGGAATGGGTTTTTGGATTCTTAATAAGCCAGACTCAGGAGTGCAAAAACAAGAAAAGTTTTTATTAATTAGGCTGTTTTTTGCTTGAGTCAGGGTCCAAGAATTAATCCAAAAAGGGTGATCCGTGAATCGTGGTCATAGAGACAGTAGCGGAGGTAATTACCATGATCAGAAGGACAGAGCAGAACCAGACGAGGAGCAGACAAAAGGGTTAATCCACAAGACAAGGCGTGAGGTTGAAAATCCAAAATACGGGGAATAAACATCAAGCATGAACAAGAACAAGAATGTAGAGGAAAGTGTCCTTAGCTGATTTAATTTTTATTAGTAATTTTATTCTGAAGGGGCACCACTTGCTTTCCGGTTCTTAAGCAAGAAAATTCTTAAATTATTAAATCAGACTCAAGTTTTAGTGCTCTGGTGAGTTGTTATTAAATTCAAATGTCATATACAATAAAAACTCTTTGAGTCAAAGTACAATTTTGTGAGCTTTTCCTACCGGTTTGAAGTTATAATTCAACCGCCCGAGGGTTACTAGGGACTCTCTTGAGATGAGTTAAAGCGCCGAAGATGGGATATCCCTCGACACTGGACATCAGCTGAAATTTGGAGTCGACAGTTATCTGGCTCCCTATGGGGTCAGTTCATGGGCTCCCGGAGGGCTGCGTTTTCTCTTTCTGGTGACAAGGATCTTCTGGCATCAATTTTCGATTGCTTGACCTTTCTTCTTCAAAAGCTTCCCCAAGACTGCGCTAAACTAAAAGTCAGAATAACTTTTCCTGACTTAGAGGGCGTTACAATATTGATGGTCAACCCATTCAAAACAGAAAGGGTGGACCTTTGTTTCAGGGCACTGTTTCATTTGAAATTTAATAACCTTAATAAAAAAAATAAAGGTCTAATTTACTATACTTTGGGTAAATACTCAATATACAGCAGGATAATCGAAACTTCTAAACAGTTTTTACTCATCCATAAATATCTTTTGTAGAACTTATGCAAACCAGTTGAAACCTCTGATTACCAGTTTTACATCTACTTTCTCTTATGCATGATTAAAACTGAGTATTGAACTGAGAAAGAAAGTAAACAAGTTATTTCATAGCAGTTTTACAGCAAAACATTCAATTGTGTTCAGGAGAACTCAGAAATTTAAATTGTTCAGAAAAATGATTTCTACCGTGGGATGGCAAAAGAGTCCTTGAGGAACAATGGGGTTCTTTCTCACACTCTAAGACTGCAGGACGAATCCTCCCTTTTAGGAAGAGATACACATTATGCTTCAGATGTTATATTTCAAAGGTCAGATGGAAAGGTTCTCATACAAATGGCCTTTCAGCTTTGTTGAAATCATAATAACAGGTGTTCAATTAATTACAATAACAGATTTTTGTTATTCATTATTTTGTAACACGGTTCCTTACTGTCCAGCTTTGGGAATGAGAGTCAGTCTTACTTTCAAAGTATCAAAATAATAAAAGTTGATGGTAGAAAAATCTTGATGTGTCCCTACAAGAACATGATGGCTGGATATCACGGACCATGGAAGGTATAATTATTCGGCACCGGACAAGTGGAAGTGGAGCTCTTAAATAAGGCCAAAAACAGGTGCAGTGAATCAGGGCTGATGAGCTGAACGTGCAGACGGGGTGTGGCTTAATGACAGAAGAAAGAATGACATGAAGAGGCAGGGAAAAACAGCATATGACAAAGAAGAGCAGAAACATGACATGAGAGGCTGTGAGTGAGGTAGGGGACAGAGGAAGTGATAAAGGCATAAAGGGGCAGATACTTAAACAGATGGGGCAACCAGAGATCGCTGAACATGACAACAGAGCCTTGACTATGATATTGGGATTACCGAAACAGCTCTAATATGGTTTAAATCATATCTATCTGATAGATTACAGTTTGTAAATGTAAATAATAACTGTTCTTCATACACCAAAGTTAGTCATGGAGTTCCTCAGGGCTCAGTGCTTGGGCCAATACTTTTTACTTTATACAGGTCCTTCTCAAAAAATTAGCATATTGTGATAAAGGTCATTATTTTCCATAATGTAATGATAAAAAGGAAACTTTCATATATTTCAGATTCATTGCACACCAACTGAAATATTTCAGGTCTTTAATTGTTTTAATACTGATGATTATGGCATACAGCTCATGAAAACCCAAAATGCCTGTCCCAAAAAATTAGCATATTTCATCCCACCAATGAAAGACAAGTGTTTTTAATACAAAAAACGCCAACCTTCAAATAATCATGTTCAGTTATGCACTCAATACTTGGTCGGGAATCCTTTTGCATGAATGACTGCTTCAATGCGGCGTGGCATGGAGGCAATCAGCCTGTGGCACTGCTGAGGTGTTATGGAGGCCCAGGATGTTTTGATAGCGGCCTTATGCTCATCCAGAGTGTTGGGTCTTGCATCTCTCAACTTTCTCTTCACAATATCCCACAGGTTCTCTATGGGGTTCAGGTCAGGAGAGTTGGCAGGCCAATTGAGCACAGTAATACCATGGTCAGTAAACCATTGACCAGTGGTTTTGGCACTGTGAGCAGGTGCCATGACGTGCTGAAAAATGAAATCTTCATCTCCATAAAGCTTTTCTGCAGATAGAAGCATGAAGTGCTCCAAAATCTCCTGATAGCTAGCTGCATTGACCCTGCGCTTGATAAAACACAGTGAACCAACACCAGCAGATGACATGACACCCCTGTGACTGTGGAAACTTGACACTGGACCTCAAGCAATGTGAATTATGTGTCTCCTCTCTTCCTCCAGACTCTGGGACCTTGATTTCCAAAGCAAATACAAAATTTACTGTAATCAGAGAACATAACTTTGGACCACTTCTGACGCAGTCTCTTGTTCAAGAGTGGCTTGACCTGGGGAATGCGGCACCTGTAGCCCATTTCCTGCACACGCCTGTGCACGGTGGATCTGGATGTTTCTACTCCAGACTCAGTCCACTGCTTCCGCATTGGCTCCCTGTCAAATCCAGAAGTGAATTCAAAATCCTACTTCTAACCTACAAAGCTGCAGTTTACTTGTGGTTCCTAGAATTTACAAAAACAGAATGAGAGGCACTTCACATCTAAGTCTTGCTTCCACAGTTCTCTTCTGACCTCTACTCTTCTTTCTCTTTCATTCTGAGTTCTAATTAATAAAGGGTGAATTAATTAAGCTGTTGTTGGTCAGTAATATGACTTGGTGCCCTGGTTTAATAATTGCAAAACAAGTGTAATAGAGTGAGGAGTAAGTGGCACTCTTCTTCCTCCATCACTCATACCTAAACAAAATAAATTCAAATTTGACATTTTTTGTTTCTGTTTGATTTGTGTGTTTTCACAGCTGGCTGTGCATTAATTGTGTCAGTTTACAATCATCAGCCACTGTAACGAAGCAACAGAAGAGCAAGAAGAAGGAGATGACTGAGCGAGAGCGAGAAATGAAAATTTGTGTTCAGGCAGAAAATGGCAAGGAACTAATTTAAAAACATGTATAAAACAGATGTGTGTTCAATTTTGGACAGTGAAGTGTGTGAGCCTGGTTTTAGCTTCATGGATGATGTTTAACCTGTTTTCAGTGACTATAAACTAAACCCTGCAAGAGAATTTTCAAAGGTCAGGATGTTAGAGCCGTTAAATATTTTAAAGACAGAGCTTCAGGTTGTCTGATTGGACTGTGTCAAATGTGGCACAACCTATAGCATCTGAGTCAACCCAAATCATACGTTTGTGAGAGTACTGACAGTAGAGATAAAATGCACAGTGTTTGTCGATGTGACCTGTTGGACATCTTACCAGAGCTTTGAACTGTCACACTACAGCTACCAGAAGCATAAACATCCATCAACAGCTTCAACCTTACACAAACACACACGCACACACACACACACGCACAAAGATGGGCCTGTACTTAAGAAGACAAACAGACATATTCATTTATTTTTGTAGGGAGCATGGGAACTGGAGAGTTTTGCACTTTGTTTTAGCTGTTCCCGAGACTGCACTTTTCTGGAAAATATCTCTGAGGCTGTTCCAGGAATCTGATGGAGTCAGTCGCCCCTTACCCAAAAAGACACCTTATGGATGGGTCTGACAATCTTGGCAAGAGCCAAGGTGACATAAGGGGTTGAAATCAACCTGCTGATGTTATCCCTATGAGCTCAGGGAGGGTAGTCGGAAAGCTGTAGTCATCATGGTAGCCATGGTCATGTATGACTATCTGGCCATAGGATTCAAAATGGCAGATGTCTGATGCACAAGTTATGTTCACTGTAACATATTGACCCCAACAAATTATGGTTCATGTCTTGTATTGTTCCAAATTTCTGGCACCATTTATGTAAGCTAACACTCTTAATGAGGCTTTTAGTTGGTGACTCATGAACACACATTCAACTCAAGTCCGTCCATCCATCCATCCATCCATCCATTATCTTTACCCAATCTTCTTCCATTTTGGGTTGCGGGGGTCACTGGTGCCCATATCCAGTCATCACTGTGTGAGAGGCGGAGGACAACCTGGACAGGTCTCCAGTCCATCACAGAGACACAAAGAGACAAATGAGTCAAACAACCATTCACACTATCACTCACACCTAGGTACAAGTACAATTTAGAGTTACCAATCAGTCTAACATGCATGTTGTTGTTCTGTGAGAGGAAACAAGAGTACCTCGGGAAAACCGACATGTGCACAGAGAGAACATGCAAACTCCACCCAGAAAGGCCAGGATTTGAACTGGGGGACCTGCTCGCTGACGTGGCAGCTCTACCATCTGTGCCACCGTGCTGCCCTCAACTCATGTCAAGTCATTTCTAAACTAAATTAAAGAACATGTCATAACCAAAGTGTTGTACAAAAATAATTATATAAAAGACAAAGGCAACGATAAAAACAATAAGATCACATTAAAATGTTAAGAAAGTATCAGACAGAAATAAACATGGACTTTGTACCATTATAAGTCTAAGTAAACTCACACTGGGTTAAATATAATGAAAAGAAATGTATTTTAACAGAGAGTTTAAGAAAGTAAAGGAATGTGTCTCATACTAGATGACAAATTGTTCCAAAGGCGGGAAGCACCAATTAAAAATGTCCAGTCTCCTCTGAGCTTCAGCCTAGTTCAGAGGCAGCTAAAGAGTTCCTTACTTCTCTGTTTTATTTCTCAGCTCTTGGTAGTTCTTGAGCTTCTTGTGTTCCATCTTATTAATCATGCTGTCAACATTTATTACAACTGCCTTATTCTGGAGTTCGCTGCTCAACACGACATCTGATTGTTTAGCCTTCACCTGTTTGTCATTCTGGATTTGGAATCCCACTTACACTGCAGAACACTTACCCTGGAATTTGGAACTGTGATCTGGGAACGGTGGCACACCCTTAATTGTGTTCCAGTTGCAAGGTGCAAAATCAGTAGGATTAGTAACCAGGTAATAGAAGTTTTTTACAGCACACTTTTTGTATGTTTTTGAACATTGTAGCAATGTGTTTTTTAATACAAGTAGAACAGCAATATGTGTATGACTGATTTATTGGAGATACAACCTAAGAAAAGTGAAAATTCTTGTTTACCTCTGCAGCTTTCAGCACTCTTCATGTGCAAGGCAACCATATCTCTTTTTGATGTCCGGGTTTTAAGGGATCTCTGTTTCTGAGTCAAAATTCTTACTTCAGAAGTCGTTCCAGCTCATTTTTCTTATTTAAAATTCAGAAATTCTGCACAAATTGAAGATTTTTTGATATTCCTGTCCACTATTCCCATAACCTTGTTATTGTGTTTAGTGTCCACTTTGTCTTTCTGCAATTTGCATATTATTACTATGTGCTGGACTGCCTTTGTGCAGCCTACTTTTTGATGTTATAGACATTAATTACTTATTCAAACATTTCAGATTGACTATACACAATTAACAAGAATCACAAGAAACGAATGAGTGAAGCAATTAAAACAAAAAAAATACTCACAACACAAACAAAATAATAACTGCACATGCACATCCATTATCAATGTAAACACACACAACGAAATGCAAATGAATACAGAAATGCACCTGCATGCTCAAGCATTCTTTCTCTCTCTCACACACACACACACACACACACACACACACACACACACACACACACACACACGCACACACGCACGCACGCACACACACACACACACACACACAAACCAACTCTTTTAAATACACACACAGACAACCCTGCCCTCCCATATTGACACAAAACTTACTGGGCATTGTTTCTCACTCACAGTTACTTTAGGGCTTCTAGTAACACCCATGTGATCCCCACATGAGAGATTACCACCACCATTTGTTGTTGACCTTGCACTGCCTTTGTTGTTGATGACAAGTTGGTTGACACATCATGAATCATAAACTCTTTGTGATGGTTGGGTGTGTAAATACGTTGGGCTACTTCTCACTGAATGTGGAGGGACAAGTTTAGGCTTTGGTTAGTTCGTTGTGGCCCGTCAATTTGTGCAGGTCAGGTACAAAGTGTGTGTGTGTGTGTGTGTGTGTGTGTGTTGGGGGGGGGGGGGGGGGTATAAGGCTTGGATTGCTTCATGTATTCTTCATCTGTACTGGAAATTAAATGATTAATTCTTGCTGTGAAGACATCAGCTGTGAACAAGCACCTTCATGTTGATCTAACTCATATTTCTGCAGGCAGGTAACAAGTCTTTATCACCAAAGTTCATGCTCAATGATCCAGGCATAAAATCAAAGAATGTTCAGTCAGGTCATCTGTACGGTTTATTTTTTTCCGAGACATTTCATCCTTCATCCAAAGTACTTCTTCAATCTTGAAGAAATCCTTTGGATGAAGAACGAAACGTCTCAGCTACAAAAAGAAACCGTCCAGATGACCTGATTGAACATTGTTAAGGTTTTATAAACTTTTTATTTTCTCATTCTTTAAAGCAGATTTAGTGTTTTATTAGCTCTTGCTGCATTTATCACAACTCCTAAACAAAAAGCACAACTACTGTGTGCAGAAAGGGGAAGTATATAGTTTATTAAAAGCATTTATTTTAAAGTGTTTCTTGTGAACACAAGTAAACATTACTTTTTTTTTTACTGGAAGCTCTTTTGAGGTTTAGCATGGGTGTTTCTGACATCTGATGTGAAGCTCTTTTTTTGTTGTTCACTGCATACTAGATTTGTTACAATAAAATGTATATCTCACCTGGAATCCAAATCTTTATGACAAAAGTCAGAACTTTTCACTTTAACCTCCAATTCACCCCTACTCCTATATTTTCTGCTCAGCACACTTTGCAATAAACAACTTGTAACCGACGTGTTGACTGTGCCGTGAATGTGTGTCTTTGCTTTCCCATGGTGTTATTTGCTGTTATCCCCGAACTCTGATGGTGTTTGATATCAACCCCTGCAGTGCACTTTTAGACTGTCTTTAGCTCCTGGTGGGGTGGCCCAAAGGCTAGGGCAAACCTGTGATTGTAGCCCCCTGCAGTGCAGGGAATGAGGGGTCTGCCTCCCTCCAATTACACCCAGCCCTGCCCCATGAAACGTGGGGCTTTACGGCTCTTATCCGATACGAACCCCAGGCAATAGAGGGCAAGAAGAATAGGGCAGCAGCAGGTAATAATGAAGCTTAAATGGCAGCAGGCATTCCACAGATTGAGGCCTCTCTCGCTGCCGGAGGTCGGTGGGACAACAGGTGAGCGATAGATTGAGGAGATACCAAATCGCTTCATGCACAGTAAACAGAACCGCACATAAACATGAACATTTTATTCACCGTCTCATTGTAGATCATAATAAAAGCTGCTTGACTTTTCCTAAATTCCAAAGTAATATTTCAGTGTGGCATATATTTAAAGAAAACCTTTGCAGTACAGATGTGTCCAGGCATTGTGTTGTCTTTATTACAATAATGTTTTATTGTTCTATCATGACTAACAAGCTGAGCAGGTAGAGGAGTGTCACGTGTAATGGTTTTAAGCTTTGTTTACAAACCGGTTTGAGGTAAGGTATGTCACTTTAGCTTGGATAGAAGTGCACTACAACGTTTGAAATTTTGTTGTTCTAAGAATTTTACAGTCTATTTAAAGCAAACAACTGAGTGTGAATTGGGCCACAGGGCATCCATAAATAGGAGGGACAGCAGGAAAGGGGCAGGAAAAGTATTGTTGCCCCTGCTGTGAAACCCAGAGAGCAACACAAGAAGTTCAGGTAAGCCAGTACATCCCAGTCAATCAATAAAATAATAACAATCTTGGAACAGATAAGAACAAAATTAAGTGACTCTGGGTGCAAAAAATAAAACTATAAATCAATTAAACTAAAATATGACTTGTAGCTCAATATATATAAAACAATAACAACATTCGGGTCTCTCCCCAAGGCTCAGTAGGATTAACCTGTCTAAATAAAAGTTGAATGAATGAAAAATATACAAGTTGTACAACAAGTGTGTAATGGTTCATTAATTAACCAGCAGCCCAAAGTCAATTCACATTTTACATTTGTATTTCAGCAGACTTGTTGCAATATTCCTGCTTAGGTTCCTCAGGCTACAACAGCTGTACTGCAGCTTTATGCTGCTTCTAGTTGTATTTGCATCACACAAAGAGTTGCATTGTGAAATTGTCACGTTTATGTAATGTTTTGTTAACAAAGACTGTAATATCCTGATGCATGCACAATAATCCAGGTAGACAAATCCAACAAGGTTAAGTCAGGTCCTCTGGATGGATTCTTCTTTGTTGACAAAGAAGAATCCATCCAGAGGAACTGACTTGTTAAATGAGTGCAATACAAATTGTGATATTAATGTTGTTCTAAAATAACCACAATCCACATTGATCTTGGCCCCTTAGCTCATCAGGTTAGATTTAAACTGCAAATCTCCAAACTGACATTGTTCTAAGGCCCATCTGTAACAAATAAGATATAAATTGTTTAAAACCCTTCAAAGAACCCTACAGAAAACGATCTGAAGTTTTCCTCTACGTAGATTGTTCATCATGTCTTTGACACAGGTATTCTCTTTATATGCATAGTTTGAGACTGAGAAACATTCACACACGGCTCCCCCGTAACTACTGTGTAACCCTTTGGGGTAAATTAATGACACCTCAGCCTTCTCTCCAGCTCCCAGGTTTGAGTATAATTTAGCTACTATTGTTTGCATTTTTCTCAACAGGGCAGTCATGTTTGAAACACCCACCTGCAACCTGAGATGCATGCCTTACATAAATAATGAGCGTGATTTTATGGTGAGGGGTGGGGTACGGAGATATCAGGAAGTAAGGTGGACAGGTATGTTAGTCCCTGCTGAGAAGCTCACTGGGCAGGCCCTGGGGCACCGTGACCAAAACAAAACGCTGACATGACCTGCAAAATACAAAGAAGAAGAAGAAGAAGAAGAAGAAACGAGTTTTGAGTTTTAAAAGCTGCTGTTGATGATGTGATATGTTAAAGTTTTGTTTATACTGTGTCATGTTCACAGGTTTTTCTCTGCCACACATTAGAAAATAAAAATACAAACATGTCAGTCTTTCCTTGATAACGCAATATTGCTCAACCCTGAATAATCAGAACAATAGCGCAATGATCTTTAAATGGTCATCCTTAACATTTAAAAAAAATTTATATGTATAAATCTATCATGTCATCTGCTCATCATATAAATACATCTCCACCTACATGTCTCTGTGTGAGTGCAGCTACAGCGTGCGCTCTCAGGACATTATTACCTGCAGTGTTCCCTCAATGAGGACTGAACTAGGCAAAAGGGCCTTCTCCTACTCCGCTCCTGTTTCCTGGAATATCTTACAAAAAGATTTGAAGCTCTCGACCTTGACCTCTCTAAGTGGTTTTAAGAATCTGTTGGACTCCTGGCAGGGACCAACGCAGTCATGTTCCTGTTTTTAGTTTTCCACATTTGCCTTAGAATCTAGCTGTTGTTTTGTTACCTCTTTCTTTTAGCCATCCTATTTGTAAAAAAAAAAAAAAAAAAAACTGTAGTATGACTTTTTATAACTGTTTATTGTTGTTGCTGTTGTCCATTGTTGTCATCTTTCTTTGTTGAAATCAGGTCTCTCTTGTAAATGAGTCCTCGAGGCTCAGTGGGATTATCTGTCTAAATAAAGGTTGAATGAATGAAAAAAAATCTATCATGTCTGTCATACTGACAGAGCTAATGGAGCTTCCATTTTATAAAGAAAGCTTGCTATAATATAAAGAGGCATCAAATCAAAACTGGGCTGCTTGTTTTAGTTTGGCTCTGGAGCCAGTGTTGTTTTTGGCCTCACATCATCCTCCTGTGATTCTTTTAACGCCATCTGATCTCTGGCTTCTAAGCCACACTTATGGAGGCACTTCCTCTCTGCCAGGAATTTAGCGAATCAATTAACAGAAACTCTCTCTGATGTCTTATTAGTGGCACAAATCCAACAGTGTATGTGTGTTTGTGTTAGTGTGATAGGTTGGAGGGAGGGTGGAGGTGTGTGTGTATGCAGTAGTACATAGAGTTTTGATGTGGCAGAAGCAATAAAGGCCCCCACATACTTGTGTGTACTTCACTCCGCGGAGGTCCGCGCATACTCGAGGTTGACTCAACGCAGGCGTCCGCCGGCCATGTCCGCGCAAAGACCAATTTTTATGACCGTGTATGCGTACTTCATGTCACACAATATACTGCCTGGTGACGAACTGTTGTATGTGACACCAACCGCTCTCTGTGTTCCGAGCAACCAGTCGCAAGGATGCGCAGTGTGACTGCTGCTCTCTGTGAGGCGCTGACAGGTGTGCAGTGGCTATCCTGGTGGCGAAGAAACGGGGCTAAGTGCCCAACTAGCTCAGCGAACTTGCTAGAATCCATTCGAAAATATTCTAAATGTTTCTTGCTGTCTATCGTCTCCATGTCTCAAGTTCTTTTGTTTTTTTTACTATGAGGCAAACGATCTCTTTCTCCTCGTCCGTTGATGCCATGACTGAAATTGTGAGAGATGAAGGATTTTGTCACAAGAGAATTAAAATCTGTACATTCAAGTATGAAGTCTCAACCGTCTGCGGGCAGTACGCACAGAGTCCGCACGGCTCACGGAGAACGCACAGTATGCCCGAGTGTGTCTTAAGTCTTATTTCATCAGTCAAAGTAAAGTAGCATAGTTGCCAAGTCTGCTTACAAGCAACTTTGAGCTTGTTTTTTTCTAAAGTCGATTGTAAATCTTGTGAGTCCCAGGTTGCAGTTTTTTGGGCTTGTTTTGAACATGAAGTTGCTTATTTGGGCTTGACTTTCTTTCTAAGTGAAAATAGTTGATGTCTCCCAGCTCCACACAATAAAGCAAAAGATGAGTGGTAGTAGGTAGTTTGACCCTTCCATACCCCGTTTCCTGTTTATCGCTCCCGCCCAAGTTGACGAGGTGACAGGCGCACAAATAGACATATACATATACGTCTGTGTGCGCACACCCGAACAGTCATACTGTGGCCGACCACTAGGGAGCTCTATTCACACACAGATGTCAGGATATAAATATATTTTTTTATATGTAGAAAAATAACATATGCAAATTTTTTTTTTTTTTTATCAGAGCTTAAAAGTATGTTATTCAAAGTGTTTAGCAGAAGTTTGCTGTTGTTCGTGTGTAATGCCATAATATATGTATGTTTATACTGTTTAAAAATGGCCTTTGTTTTACACAATGTGGTGGGTTGCCAGTTGGGCTTGTTTTAGACTTGTTATCATAGAGCTGATTGCTTGTTTCTATCATGAGATCTGGCAACACTGGAAAGTAGCAGATCAGTGTTTCTGAGGCTTTGGACTGATGGTGTTAATAAAGTGTGTCAATAATTTGTTCATGTAGAATGCTCTGTTTTACTTTGTATGCTTTTATTTTGGATTTGTAAGCTGAACCTTATCTTTGTCACAATGGGAGTGTTTACCAGAGTGAATGGACTGAGGACAACAGACTCAAACTCTTAAAGGGCAGCTGTGGCTTAGTGGTTAGAGCAGTTGTCCTCCAATGCAAGCGTTGGGGGTTCGGTTCCACCAGTAGTCACATGCTTAAGTGTCCCTGGGCAAGGCACTGACTGAACTCCTCATTGCCTCTGATGTGTGTCCGATTGGTGTATGAATGTTTGGCCAAGGCCACATTTGCACAGAGGATCGAGGGTCAATTCATCTCACAAGACCCTCGGAGCATGTGAAGGGACATTAAGTGTATAACAGATTATAAAGGAAGGAGTGAACAATGCCCCAAAGACCCATCTCTGCCTGATGCCCTCAACAAGTTTTATGCACGCTTTGAAGACCCGAACAGACCACCCAGCACCAGACTCACCTCACCACCGGATGAAGAGCATCTCAGCGTGACCTCAGCTGAAGTAAGGAGTATCTTCAGGAGGATTAATCTGCACAAGGCAACCGGCCCAGACAACATCCCCGGAAAAGTGTTGAAAGAATGCGCTGATCAGCTCTGCGAGGTGCTGGCAGACATCTTTAACACCTCACTTACCCTGGAGACAGTACCCACCTGCCTGAAGACTGCCACCATCATCCCAGTCTCAAAAAGCTCTACAGTGACTGGTCTGAATGACTATCGGCCAGTGGCCTTCACCCCGATAGTCGCTAAATGCTTCGAAAAACTGGTCATGACCCACATCAAAACAACCATCAACATCAACGAGGACCATCATCAGTATGCATACCGTGAGAACCGATCAACAGAGGATGCCATCTCCTCTGTGGTCCACACTGCGTTCAACCACCTGGAGCAGAAAAACTCTTATGTCCGTATGCTCTTTGTGGACTTCACATCCGCCTTCAACACTATGATCCCCCAAACCCTGATGGACAATCTATTCACACTAGGACTAAGCCCCTCCATTTGCAACTGGGTACTAGACTTCTTAACAAACAGACCACAGTCAGTGAGGATCCACAACTTCTCCTCAACCATAACCCTCAGCACTGGCTCTCCTCAGGGATGTGTGTTGAGCCCTCTCCTGTTTACTCTGCTCACGTATGATTGTGCAGCTACCCATCCAGACTGTCATATTGTAAAGTTTGCAGATGATACAGCGGTGGTGGGATGCATCACAAACAATGATGAGTCCAGTTACAGGCAGGAGGTGGAACACCTGGAGAGCTGGGGCCAAAAGAATAACCTTCACATCAATGGGAAGAAGACAAAGGAGATGATTGTGGACTTCAGAAGGAACAAACACACCTACACCCCACTGAACATAAGAGGATCTGCAGTGGAAGTGGTCTCTAACTACAAGTACTTGGGTATACATGTGAATGACAACCTCAGCTGGGGCAACAACACTACCAGCCTGATCAAGAAAGCACATCAGTGACTCTACCTGTACTTCCTCAGACGGCTGAGGCGAGCTGGTCTGGGAAGCTCAGTCCTCACCTCCTTCTACAGGTGTGCAGTGGAGAG
>NC_056506.1:24296093-24306671 GCF_014905685.2 Nematolebias whitei
ACACACACACACACACACACACACACAACTGGAGACCCTGGGAAATCTGGGGAGGAAGGAGAAGCATCAGGAACTGGGAGGAGGAACTGTTAGTGCAGGCTTTTGATCTCAGGCAGGTAGGAGAGAGGTCATGTTGAGAGGAGGGCAGAGGATTCCAGGTAGGCCAGGTCCAGGTTTGAGGAGTGTAGGTAGAGTGTGGAGGCAAGTGGTTGGATGGTGGTCGAGCATCTGAAGGAGATCCACAAGGAGGTAGTAACTCACATGTAGGTGCAGGAGTCGATGATTGGTAGATGGCGACCAGGGACCCAGGACTGGAGGCTCAGCAGGTTCTATAAGAATGCGAGGTAAGTATCACTTAAATCTAAGATTTAACACAAGGAGGCTGATAGTACAAATAAAAGTAGGTAAGTAATGCTGCAGCAGGGAAGGGAGCTCTTCTGCAGCCTCTTATAGTCTTGGAGCTCATTAGTGGAATGATCCCCAGCTGCTGCTTGTTGGCTCACCCCTGGACTCAGGAACCTGCAAGAAGAGCTACAATCCCACAATCTCGGACCATTATGTTGCATCAAAATATTGTTTACAAGAATTTCAAAGCAGGTTTTTCAAATCAATATGAGAATTTATGCAATACAACAACAACTATGTACACTTTTACATGCAAGACATCAAAGTCTTTTGGTTTGTGAAATCCAGCAGAAACAAACAAAAAAAAAAAAAGCGTTGTAAACATATTTCTGTTTTTCATTTAAGAAACTTTCACATCACATATGGGGCCGAGATGGTGTAGGGGCAGGGCAGCCGACTTGGAACCCAAAGGTCCTGGGTTCGAGCCCCGGTCATTGCACATCTCGTGGTGTCTCTGAGCAGGACACCCAATCCCAAATTGCTTCCCGGGTGCTTAGATAGCTGCCCACTGCTCCACCTGGGTGTATCCCAGGTGCAATGGACTAAATGCAGAGAGCCAATTTCATCTTTGTATGGCAACATAGAATGATGACAGCACATAGAGACAGACCGTTTTAGTTCTGTTTTTATAATCACATCAAAACAGTGTGGAATAAAACTTTAGATTCTCCTGCACTTAAAAAGCCAAGCTGAACATCTGAACTACAACCCTGTCTTTCTAATGTGGTCTGTATCTAAAGACAAAAAGTCATGCTAAAATAAGTATTTAAACACCCTGCAATTTTGCAAGTTCTCCCACGTAGGTGCCAGCTGTCTTCAGGTCATTGACCAGCTCCTCCTGCGTAGTTCTGGGCTGATTCCTCACCTTTCTTAGGATCATTGATACGCCACGAGGTGAGATCTTGCATGGAGCCCCAGTCCGAGGGAGATTGACAGTCATGTTTAACTTCTTCCATTTTCTAATAATTGCTCCAACAGTTGATCTTTTTTCACCAAGCTGCTTGGCAATTGCCCTGTAGCCCTTTCCAGCCTTGTGGAGGTCTACAATTTTGTCTCTGGTGTCTTTGGACAGCTCTTTGGTCTTAGCCATGTTGGTAGTTGGAGTCTTACTGATTGTGTGGGGTGGACAGGTGTCTTTATGCAGCTAACGACCTCAAACAGGTGCTTCTAATTTAGAATAATTAGTGGAGTGGAGGTGAACTTTTTAGAGGCGGACTAACAGGTCTTTGAGGACCAGAACTGTTGCTGATTGGCAGGTGTTCAAATACTTAATTGCAGCAGTAACACACAAATAAATTATTTTAAAAAATCATACATTGTGATTTCCAGATTTAAAAAAAAACTTTTTTTAGATTATGTCTCTCACAGTGGACATGCACCTAAGATGAAAATTTCAGAACCCTCCATGATTTCTACGTGGGAGAACTTGCAAAGTTGCAGGATGTTCAAATACTTATTTTCCTCATTGTATTCAGTCCAAGTAACCACAAACAAACTAGTCCCATAAACTACACTCCCATAGTGGAAACAAAACAGTTTGCTGGTGATAAGATGGTTTCAAGTGCCCGCCCTCTCCCCCATCAACTTCGCTGAGGCAGTCATGGCAAAATGGTTCAAAACACCAAAGTTCATGCTAATAAACCATGTGGCTCCTTGGACTGAATACGTTTTTTGGATAAAGGATGAAACATCTCAGCATAAAAAAGAAACCGTCCAGAAGAACTGTACATTGTTGGATTTGTACCTGAATTAATGAGCATGAACTTTGGTGAAAATAGGAAGACTTTTAATACCTCGTCATAATCAGCAAAGTTAAGTCAGGTCCTCTGGACGTTTTATTTTTTTTATGTTGAAATGTTTTGTCTTTCATCCAAAAGACTTCATCAGTCCGAGGAGCCACAAAAATCTTGGTCTTATAAATAGCACCTTCTCATAGTGGGCCAACCAGTTTGATGGTGCTCAGATGGTTTCTGGAGTCCGTCCTCTCCCCCACCGACACATTTGAGACAGTCATGGCCAAAGTGGTTCAAACATCCTGATTCATGCTCAATAATCCAGATAAAAATCCAACAAGGTTAAGTCAGGTCCTCTCGACGGTTTCTGGTTGGTCCACTATGAGAAGGTGCTATTTATAAGACTCAGTTTGCTGCAACTCCTCAGACTGATGGAGTCTTTTGGATGAAAGATGAAACATTTCACCAAAATGAAACTGTTCAGAGGACCTGACTTAACTTTGTTGGAATTTTCTACTTGGACTATTGAGCAGGATAATCATCATATTTGGTTCAAATGATCACCAGAATATTTCAAGAACTGGGATATTGTGTAGGGTGGCACATTTAATAGAGCTGCTTCCTTGCAGCAAGATGATAGCTGGATCAAATCCTTGCCAGGGACTTTTCTGGGTGGAGTTTGCATGTTCTCTCCGTGCATGCGTGGGTTTTCTCTGGGTACACTTGTTTCCTCCCACAGACCAAAAACATGCATGTTAGACTGATTGGTGACTCTAAAAAGTCCCTAGGTGTGAGTGAGAGAGTGAATGGTTGTTTGTCTAGTTTGTCTGTGGTTTTGTGATGGGCCGAAGAGCTGTCCAGGGTGTCCCCCGCCTCTCGCACAGTGACTGCTGGACATGCTTTTATATCCACTCATCTAACTGCATACATGTGGATGCATTAATTGTCCATCATGTATGTCTGTTGTGTACAATAATAGTTTTCACATCCTTAACAGTTTCCCATTATCATCTCTAAGTGTCAATGGACCAATAACCATTGAATCATGCGTATGCCAACTTCATGGCTGACATACGCACATTTCTATGATGCATGCGCCTGTGGTGCATTTTCCCCAATTCATTCCAAACAATGAAATGACCGTGGAAATGTACGCAGCCCCACGTCAACTTCATGGCTGGTGTGGGGATGCATGCGTTTCCACGGTCAATTACTTTTTGATACAGCTCAAGTATTGCATGAAAATAGGTGTATGCCACTGTTTAGTGTGTAGGGCACCCTTTGTACATGAGGCCCCAGTACTTGTGGTTTGACTCTTATCACCCACTGTTGGATGTTGGATGCTGTCTATCATGGTGCACTAAGATTCATAACTGGCTGTGATTATCGTACCCACCACTGCACCCAGTATTCACTGGTTAACTGGACATCATTAACTTCACGCAGACTCTCTCACTGGTACATTTTCATCTTTAAATCACTTCTTGGTCTGCTGCCTTCATACATCTCCTCCTACATGTCTCTGCGTGAGTGCAGCTACAGCGTGCGCTCTCAGGACATTATTACCTGCAGTGTTCCCTCAGTGCGAACTAAACTTGGCAAAAGGGCCTTCCCCTACTCCGCTCCTGTTTCCTGGAATATCTTGCTAAAAAGATCTGAAGCTCTCGACCTTGACCTCTCTAAGTGGCTTTAAGAATCTGTTGGACTCTTGGCAGGGACCAACGCAGACATGTTCCTGTTTTTAGTTTTCTACATTTGCTTTATAATCTAGCTGTTTTTTGTTACTTTTTTTAGCCATCTTATTTGTAAAAAAAAAAAAAATCTGTATGCCTTTTTATAACTGTCTATTGTTGTCGCTGTTGTCAATTGTTGTCATCATTCTTTGTTGAAATCAGGTCTCTCTAGTAAATGAGTCCTCGGGGCTCAGTGGGATTTACCTGTCTAACTAAAGGTTGAATGAAAAGTTAGGAGTCATCAGGACTCTGTACCACAGAGCAGACAGTGTCTCCACTAACTATGGAGCCAGGCAGATGGAGAAATCCCACACAAGACAGGCTCTAGAGCAATGTGGATATCCTAACTGGGCCTTCCTGAAAGCAGAGAAGAAACCCAAACAGGACTCCAGCCAATGTTCTGTCCGTTCAGCATACATGTCAGAGTAGCATGCATGTAGTTAATATGCATGCGCGCAAATTCTGCAAGAGGCCCACGACGTTTAGAGCAGCCGTCCGTTCATCATATACTACAAAATACGAAAAAAGTCAGTCATTAAATTGTTTTGGTGTATTATTGTGTATTTACACAAGTTGCAATGTGCAATGCATTTTCTGGACCGTAAGTAAATTGTTTCGGTGTAATGGTGTTATTGTGTATTTACACAATTTTCAGTGCCTGCACATGCGTATTCTGCAAGAGTCCTGCAACAGTTAATAAGAACGTATATGATGATCTGACAGGTTTTTTTTTTCATTCAACATTTATTTATGCAGTCTAAATAAAGCTAAGTCTGGTCCTCTGGATGTTCAAAAAACAAAAATCAAAAAAAGTTTAGAAACGTTTCATCTTTCATCTGAAAGACTTCTTCAGTCTGAGGAGCTATATTCACCTGTCTTATAAATAGCACCTTCTCACAGTGGATCAACCAGTTTGCTGGTTCTATTGTGAAGGTGATATTTATAAGACTGAGATGAATACAGCTCCTCAGACTGAAGAAGTCTTTCGGATGAAAGACGAAACGTTCCTACACTTTATTTTTTTAATGTCCAGAGGACCTGACTTAACTTTTTTTAGATTTTTCTACGTGGATTATTGAGCGTGCATCATGATATTTATTTATACACGTTAATCCCATTGAGCCTCAGGGACTAATTGATAAAATTGCTTTGTTGGCAATTCAAAAATATTTTTCCCTCTTTGCTGTGAGAACAGAGAGTGAGCACTGAAAGACAAGGCAGAGACCTTGCTATTACTACCTGTATGTTTTGTTAAGTGTCAAAGCGATTTGTCTTGTCAAACACAGTTGCGTGGGAATCTTGAAGTTTACTCTGACTAACCTGTCCTTTGATCAGTGAACTGTGACTACGTAGATAGACTGTATAAGTAGCTCCAGTTGAAGGCCTATACTATGAAATACTGCAGATGAATAATATATAATCTATAGTTTTTTTTCATTCTTTATGTTGGTTATACCAGATCTCCAGACAACAACTTGACTGGTTGCACAAATTACCATTTTTAAGTACGTGAACTTGAAGTTAGACAAACGTGGTCTGTTTTCTGTGCTCCTTTTGACAAAACAACTACAAAACTTTGGAAAATTACAAGGACACACAAAGGCGACCCATACGTGACATAAAGCACAAACAGTTGTAGACTGAAGGTGAAATGAAAGCTCAGGGACTTTATAGACAGGGACTGATGAGGAATGCAACCTGAGTAAAATGACAACTGGGAACAGGTGAGGGTGGGTGGGGCAGGTGCCGAGGGGCATTACCTGAGAGAGAAACCGTAAACTGATGGCACAGGGGATGCCAGGAAAAATCTGAAACACAGAGCAATCAATAAAAAATGAAAAAAATCCGATATATTAAACACCAATAACTACCACAAACAACCCAAAATTCATAGATCCTGATACTTGTTCTTTAAGCAAACCATTACACACACATGCATTTTGCATGCTAGGTCAACCTGTCAACAAAAGTATATATTCAGGTCTCTCTTGTAAATGAGTCCCCGAGGCTCAATGTGATTAACCTGTATAAATAAAGGCTGAATGAATATATATTTTTTGAATTGCTTCAGGCTACAAAAGACGTACTACAGCCAACAGCTGCTTGCAAATAACCATACTTAAATAGCAGTATAATTTGAAATTCGTAGTTATGTCAAGGTTATTCAAACAGCATTCACATCACTATTGAATGGGTGAAGTGATAGCACAGAGGCTAGAGAAGTGAACCTGTGATTGGAAGGTTGCCGGTTCAAATCCCCCTGCTGACTGTAACATCAAAATGTAGCTGGAAAAAGTGAAGCACCCACATCTGCCTCCACCCTCATTTGCCCCACCGTGGGGCCTTGAGCAAGGCTCTTAATGCCCCCATCTGCTCACCCATGCATCTCAGATGGCAGCCCTCTGCTCCACACAGAGGGCCGTGGTAGCTCGATGGTCTATGGTTGTGTCAGGAAGGACAACTTGCATAAAACAATTGCCAAATCCTTGTGAGAGTTTGACTGCTGAAGAAGGGAGCAGTAATCAATCAATCAGTTTAATCAATGGAAACACAATTTGAAATAATGCCTTTTTGCTGGATATGTCCTTTTCTGGTAAAACAATGATCAGTATATGGACATAGTTTGACTCCATAAATTATTATTTACTTATTATTATTTTTTTTTATCATTAACTATTATTTACCTAGACAGGAACATAACATTTTATTTTGTTGTTTTGTAACTTGTTTCACATATTGTGCTTATAGTTTGTATGTGTGTATTTTTAATGGAAGTAGATACCTTCAAGGTGGCTTTTAATATTTAAAAAAAAAAAGTATGTTTTTTGTTTATTTTTGCAAGCACATATTTCTTTCACTGAAAACGATCAATATCAAAGACCAAACTTTCATCAAGAGCAGATTACTGTTATTAACAAACTAAATGATTTTGTGCAAATAGAAATTTAAAAAATGATTTATACTGTGACAGTAAATTCAGTCATTGCTTTGTTCCCATCCATCTTATGCCTGCATAAAGTAACATGAGATTTGTTTGCTTTGTCTTTATATAAAAAAAAATATTTTTGATTCTTGTTCGGATCAGAATGAGCTGCAATTAACAATTTTTTTTTTTTTTTTTTTTTCATTTAGCCTTTATTTATCCAGGTTAGTCTCATTGAGCCACGATAACTCATTTTCAAGAGAGACCTGTTTAGGGAGCACATGGTGGGGGTTAAGGGCCTTGCTCATGGGCCCAGAGTGGGGCGAATGAGGGTGAGGGCAAGTGTGGGTGTTTCACCTACCCCACCCACAATTTTGATGTTGTCGGGGCCGGGGCGTGAACCGGCGATCTTCGGATCACAAGCCCACCTCTCTAACCTCTGCGCCACCACTCCCCTCCACAATAATGATTATATATCAATAAAATATATTTTATTAAAATTACTTTGACTGGAGTACACACATCATGTTTTGTTTGGAGGTTCTGTTCATCCCTACACATCTGTCTCGGGTGCAGCTCCATAAACAACAGCCTAGCTCACGTTTACCCCTTTTCACTTCACAAGGGGTGAATTATTCTGTTCTTCTCTGGACACTATTCATGTATGGTGATGTGTGTTTTCTGAGCAGTGTCCCAATTACCCATCAAGTGTTCTCATACATCATTTCATTGGCAGCTGTTGGTTAGCCTGAATTTTGAATGATTTCTTTATTTTTTTGGTTTGTTTTCATCTGGACCACAACTGCACAGCATAAAGCAAGTGTTTTGTTATGAAAATTGCTCTGTGAAGGACAAGAGGACAAATTAGAGATAGGCATTCATCGTTGTTTCATAAAACAATGCAAAAATCCAGTTTCAACTGCATATACACAAACTTGAACTACAAATGAAATCTGAACTTTTTTTTAATAAGCAAGAGGTAAACCAGCCGTGTAAAAGATGTGAGACTTTAGCAGCTGTCACTTCGAGTGCTTTTATCCTTGACAGCTTCATATGTTAATCTTTACAAAATGTGTTAATATTCCAATTGAGTTCAGTTTGTTTATGTAGCACCAATTCATAATAAATGTTGTCTCAGGGTAATGTACAAAAATACTCATATACATTATAAAATGCCAGTGGGTGAGTCTCAATCTGTGAGACTAAATGTTTCAGAGACCTTCTATCAAACATTCCCATCAGAATAATTACACATGGCGGAACGTAAACAAAATCTATTTGTGTATTTACATATTACATATTCAGGATGTTTTAGACATTTACAGCAGAGAGTCAGACTTCCTCAGTTACTCACTGTGTGCTTCTGAGTGGACCCTTACCCTCCGTGGTGCAACCTGGCTAGGAAGCATTAAAAATTTTAGAATATGGCTAATATATTTTAAGCAAGATTCTGTTGAAAGGTCATAAAACACAAACTTTTTACTTGTGAATATCACTGCACAGCATCAGTATGAAGGAACAGAGCTTAATTCAGCTTGGACTGATGAGCAAACAGCTAATAGTCTGAAGGAGGCTAAGACCAAGAGTCCATTTTAAAATAACTGGTATTAAAGGGGGAGTGGTGAGACAGAGGTTTGATCAGCGAACCTGTGATTGGAAGGTCACAGGTTCAAATTCCTCTGCTGACCATAACATTAAAATATGGGTGGAAAAGGTGAGGCACCCACATCTGCCTCCACCCTCAGGCCCTTGAACAAGGCTCTTAAGCCCAAACCCCCATGCATATTAAAATGCTCTTGTCATTACATCATAATTTTCACACTATCAAGTACTCATACAAATAGAAAATGCAATTTTAAAACTACATGCACACTTTTACTAAACAGAAATATAGTAGTTATTTTTGTAGCAAATGTATATATTTTTTTGCTTTAGCCAACACATTTCTTATTTGTTTAATTACTGTATATGAAGGATATGTTTAATGTGCAGAGTTAACTTGTCTACCGCATTTGCAATGAAATAAACTAAAGTAAAATAAAAACCTTAATGGGCCATTACAGCAAATGCAATAACAATATCTAAGATATACTTTTATTTTAATTTAATTTAATCTTAACATGGTGTTTGATTTCATGACCCCAAAGTGGTAGACTGATAAGGCACAGACTCCAAGTAAAAAAAAAAAAAAAAGCAAGTGTATTTACCTGTATTTACAAAGTGATTTGAAGAATTCGTTGCTGCAAGGAAAATGGGGAAACGGTGAGTCCAGGTTGTTCACAAAATATTAGATCAGGGGTGGGCAAACTTTCGGACTTGCGGGTCACATTGAGTTCTAAAATTGGAGTGACGAGCCAGGAACAGAGAGTGTTTGTGTGATGTTACACCCCTGCGCAATAACAGCCACCGGGACGCTATTAATTATGGGCGATTCCACCTTCTGCACCACTCAAGCAGCCACTAAGTCAGATTATATGATAGAACAGTGATTTTATTTACACTAGTGAAATTATTGACTTTGTGGAGTTTTACCAACTTCAGGCCCAAACAACAAACAAAACAAATGGCTGTGTTTTCTCTTACCGGAAGAAAAATAAAATTAACCAAACCACAAGTCTCTTACCTCACTATGCTAATGGAATACAAGAGAAAAGTCTAAATAAAGTGGCATCTCACCTCTACAGACTACTCACAAACTTTTTACAACTACAGGATCTAAAGTTGATGACAGGTCGGCTGCAACAGGGTGGGAATGGAAGCAGACATCATCCTCCTGCAGCTCCTCTATACAACATCACAACAGAGTACCTGGACAATAATTCTCACATGTTTTTGTCTTTCAATTTTTTTTTTTTTTATAATTCACACACAATTAACAGTTTCACACATTCACACACAAAGCATGACTTACAGTGATTCCTGATGGATAAAAATAACATCCTGGTCAGAGTTTTCCTCTTTCACTTTATCTTGGATTCTTTTCAGCAGCCCGACATGTTTCCCACTTAAATTTGTTGATCTGTCCGTTGTGACATTGTCCAGTTTACTTCACAGGAGCTTCATTCTCTCACGACAGCAGACGGTTTTAAAAATCCTCTCTCAGTGTTTTTCCTTTCAGAGACTCCAGGGTCAAAACCACCTCCATCATCTCAAAACTGTTGTTAATCCCGCAGATTAAAAAAAATAGGAGCTGAGCAGTGTCCTTTACGACATTACTTTCATCCATTACTAACAAATCATAACTTAAAGGACTCTCTCTGCCTTTTAGCTTATTTTGCTGGATGAATCTTCATAAATCAGTTCCACAAGGCGAGTCACAGTCCTGCGTGAAAAACAGATTTTTTCTAACTTATCTTGGCCGTCTGGATACAATAGACCTGCTCTGTTTTTACCATTAAAAAAAATAAAAATTTGCCTTCGGATAAAGGCACAGTAGCATAGTTAGCAGTTAGCAAAGTGTACTCTTTGAAAACCGCAACAGGTTCTTGGCATACAAACCCTTTGTTCTTCTTCTTCTTCTTCTTTGAGGTTTATTGGCGGTTGGCAAACAACGAAATTGGTGCATTACCGCCACCGACTGGTAAGGAGTGTGGACCAAAATGTCACTCAAGGATTAAATCCTCTTAAATAACTGTGTTGATTTAAGATAATGAAAGATTATCTGATAAATTTTACTATTAGAGTTATTTCTGAATAAATCAAATAATTCTAGTTTTACTTTAATTTTATTTAAATTTTGAATCAAATGTCGTCTTTCTTCCTCATACATTTTGCAGTGTAACAT
>NC_056506.1:24306771-24308751 GCF_014905685.2 Nematolebias whitei
ATTTTTTTTTTTTTAGTGTCCAAATTTTGGCGGGCTAATTAAAAAGCCCAACGGGCTGTATACGGCCCATGAGCCGGGGTTTGCCCATGCCTGTATTAGAAGATAGGAAATTGTTTGTTGTTTATTGTCTTACTTATAGTTGTTTGTAGGTTGTGTTGGAGAAGGGGGCAGAGACTACAATTCCATATGGAGGTGAAGACGTGATCCAGAAAGGTAACATTGGAGAGAGAGACAGGTTGAAGGTGGTTGGTGGTTTGGTCCAGGCTGATGATTTGGCATTTGCAGGAACAGGATGACAACAGGGCGAGGTCATGAGAAGAGAGGAGGGTTTGGGAGACACAGAGGAGCAGGACTTGGAAGTCACAAGAAGAATCAAAGTTAGTACAAAAATCACAAGATATTTTTTGGTTGTCACTTAAGTTACCCATGGTATCATAACATTCCAGCGTTGGATGAATATCTGATAGGTGTAAGTATCCAGCAGAGAAGTCAACAGTTTTAGGTGCAGGTGTGGAGCACTGGTTGATTGAATGACAATAAGCAGTAGGGAAAGTGGTTATTGCTGAATAACAAGGAATCCTACAAATCTAATTTTTATTTTAATTTAATCTAAGAGCTGCCAAAATAAAATGTTAACAAAGACCATATTAGTCTGCGGGTCTTGAGGTTTACATATGTCCTTTAGACTATGAGGTAAAAGAACAAACAACTGAGGTTACAGTTATAATACACAAAGAGGTGAAAAATAAATAGCATTTTGACTGAATTAAAATTGCTAAGTAGAGAAAATAAAAAAAGATGAATGTGTAATGTGTGTAGTCTCTATTCTACCTGTTTGTATTTCAATTCAAAAATACTTTATTTGTAATTATTTATATATTTAACATGTGTTGCTTTGTCTTTCCTCCAATAGAAAGTACACCTGGACCTGCCATTCTGTGTCTGTCTCTCCTTCCTGTCCTCTCAAACCCAGCTGGTTGAAGCAGATGGCTGCTTGTCATGAGCCTGGTTCTGCTGGAGGTTTCTTCCTGTTAAAAGGGAGTTTTCCTTTCCACGGTCTCCTTTGTGCTTGCTCAGCATGGGAGAATGTGACAAAGTGAAGATTTAGCACAATCTACTGCTTCCTTAGATAAATAACTTTTACTAAATGGCTTTTGTTTGATGTACAGTGTATAGGAATGTTTCTTTTCAGAGCCCTGAAATGACTTCTGTTGTGATTTGGTGCCATAGAAATAAACAGAATTGAACTGAATTACAACACCTGCTGAATAGATTTAATCTTTACAAACTTCTCAAAAATGTGAGGTGGAGTTTCCTACATGACTAGTTTTCATCACAGCTCAGTCTGCTGCAGAACATTAGCTGATGTTAAAATGTGCAAATGCTGTTTATTTGTCAGCAAACTGCTTTCAGCTATATGTATTGTGGTTCTGCACAAAGAACTTTTTTTTGTTACTGCACCATATTTTTGCTGAATTTTCCCTCTATTTGTCTTTTCTTCCTTCTTTTGGAACCAGCTTTGTTTGTTTAGACATTATTTGCCCATTTAGGCCTCATGAAAAAAAAACAGCATAAAAACTGGACTATCCGGTATTGCAGCAGTGCGGGAAGAGGGAGAGAGGAGCACGGGAGCAGGCATAGATATCATATAATGACTAGATACAGCATTGACCTCTATCGTCTATTGGCGCTGACGAGCTGTAGGGCCGCCATCTTGAAACGGTCGACCGCTCCACTCAGTGTAACCTGTTTGACGGGAGCAAGGAAGTATTTGCGCGTTTAATCAGTCATAGCTAAATACTAAACTCATTCTCACAATTTTTTCCTCTGTAAATCTCAGGAGTACAGCCATTAAAGCTGAACACATGGTTCAGTGTATTTAAATATTCTTGGTGGGGTTAACATTAACACTAATAAAATATTCTTATGACACGTTTGCAAAACTCACAGTCACTGATACATTTTTATTAAGATCTATAT
>NC_056506.1:24308851-24310806 GCF_014905685.2 Nematolebias whitei
GTACCACACCATCTCTCAGTCGGACAGTCTGATCAGTTTTATCAAAATCCTCCAGTTTAAAATCCTCACTGTTCAGATGAATCCTCCTCAAAGATACTTCCTCCTCTTCCTCACATCTTTTTCTTTGAGAAACCTTCAAAATGAAAACAGGAGATTTGTGTCTACACAAAAACATACTTAACTACCATACATACAAAAACAACTTAAACAAAACTCCAATTATGATACATATCATCACTCTTTACGTTGTAGCCGGAGACTTTAACCACGTGAATCTAAAGGACTGTCTCCCGAGCTTTAACCAACATGTGATAATTCCGACACGTGGAGACAAGACTCTGGACCGTGTTTACACGAACGTAAAAGATGCATACAAAGCTGAACCCCGCCCCCACCTAGGACTGTCAGACCACATCTCAATCTTCCTGGCTCCTGCTTACATGCCCCCACTGAGACGCTCCAGACTGGTACAAAAGAAAGTTAAATGCTGTATCCAGGACAGTGGCCCCATACTGAGAGATTGTTTTGACCGAACAGACTGACAGGTTTTCAGAGAAGCTGCTGAAAATCGAGGTTCGCTTGATCTTGACCAATACACATCCTCAGTTCTGGGTTACATTAGTACATGTACTGAAACAGTCTCCACTATCAGAAATGTTAAAAGCTACCCAAACAGAAAACCTTGGCTGAATGCAGAGGTGCGTACCCTGCTGGAAGCCAGGAACACTGCCTTCAGGTCTGGAAACTCAGAGGAGATGAGTAGTACAAGAAAAGAGCTGGTTGCTGGTATTAACAGGGCCAAGGCCACATATGCAAAGAGGATTGAGGGTCAATTCATCTCACAAGACCCTCGGAGCATGTGGAGGGGCATTAAGTGCATAACAGATTATAAAGGAAGGAGCAAACAATGCCCCAAAGACCCATCTCTGCCTGATGCCCTCAACAAGTTCTATGCACGCTTTGAAGACCCGGACAGACCACCCAGCACCAGACTCACCTCACCACCGGATGAAGAGCATCTCAGCGTGACCTAAGCAGAAGTAAGGAGTACTTTCAGGAGGATTAATCCGCACAAGGCAACTGGCCCAGACAACATCCCCGGAAAAGTGTTGAAGGAATGTGCTGATCAGCTCTGTGAGGTGCTGGCAGACATCTTTAACACCTCACTTACCCTGGAGACAGTTCCCACCTGCCTGAAGACTGCCACCATCATCCCAGTCCCAAAAAGCTCTACAGTGACTGGTCTGAATGACTATCGGCCAGTGGCCCTCACCCCGATAGTCGCTAAATGCTTCGAAAAACTGGTCATGACTCACATCAAAACAACAATCAACATCAACGAGGACCCTCATCAGTATGCATACCATGAGAACCGATCATCAGAGGATGCCATCTCCTCTGTGGTCCACACTGCGCTCAACCACCTGGAGCAGAAAAACTCTTACGTCCGTATGCTTTTTGTGGACTTCACATCCGCCTTCAACACCATGATCCCCCAAACCCTGATGGACAAACTATCCACACTAGGACTAAGCCCCTCCATCTGCAACTGGGTACTAGACTTTTTAACAAACAGACCACAGTTAGTGAGGATCCACAACTTCTCCTCCTCCACCATAACCCTCAGCACTGGCTCTCCTCAGGGATGTGTGTTGAGCCCCCTCCTGTTTACTCTGCTCACGTATGATTGTGCAGCTACCCATCCAGGCTGTCACATTGTAAAGTTTGCAGATGATACAGCGGTGGTGGGATGCATCACAAACAATGATGAGTCCAGCTACAGGCAGGAGGTGGAACACCTGGAGAGCTGGTGCAAAGAGAATAACCTTCACATCAATGTGAAGAAGACAAAGGAGATGATTGTGGACTTCAGAAGGAACAAACACACCTACACCCCCCTGAACATAAGAGGATCTGCAGTGGAAGTGGTCTCCAGCTACAAGTACTTGGGTGTA
>NC_056506.1:24310906-24318835 GCF_014905685.2 Nematolebias whitei
CCCCCCCCAAGTAGATCCGGCCATGGACACCGAGCCCCAAGCCCCGAGGCCATACCACCCCCCGGCAGAGCCCCGACAGAGCCAGGGCACCCAGGCCCCGCCAGGCAGCAACCAGGGCAGACCGACGTGCACCCCACCACCCAGCCCAGACACCGAGAGCCACCAATGCACCGGCGGCAAGGGGGTCCCCCGCCAAAGGGGGGCACGACCGGGGGGAGTGGGCCCCACACCAAATGTGGGGCCCAAATTGATCCAAGAGAGGGGTACCACCAAAAACCCAACCTGAGCAACCAACAGGCACACACAGATAGCATGCACCATCTACCTGACAGCGACCACAGGCCGGCCCCAGCCCAAAGGGCAGAGCAGCAGGGAGCCGCAGCTGAGGAGGGCCGGCCCCCACATCAAGAGCCCTGCACCATAGGCCCGGAGACGCCCCAGCACGCCACCTATGCACCCCCCCACACACACAGCACCCCCACCGCAAATGCCACACAGGAAGACCAGCCAGTGCCCCGATGAGGCGAAGCCACGCCCCCAACCGCCGCCCTACACCACCAATGACCACACGTTCACTACCATAGCCGACCCCCCGCCGAAAGCCGGCAGCCACCCCGGTCAAAGTGCCGGCCATCGCAACCAGGAACCTAGATTAAAAGAATCGGAACAGCCCAGGAGGAACCGAAGCACCGGCCCCATCACTGACCGCCCCCAAGGCCCAAAGCCCACCCACAGCCCAGACCCCAACAATGTGCCCCCCTCCCCCTCCATCCCAGACCCCTAGTGTCACACGGAGAAAGGAGGTGTTTGTGAAAAAAAAATAAAATAAAAAACAAATAAATAAATCCTGGAGGGTAAACTATATCTTGGCTGCAAGTATCAAACTGTGAAATCCTTCGTTTTCTACAACTAGTGGTTCATTAATTATGATGAAGTTTAGCAACTTCTCTGTAAACATTTGAGCTCCGTGGTTTCAGCGATGTCTTCTTCTTGTTCAATCCGAAGCAGGCAGCCTGATTTGGGTCAGCCGCGCTCAGTCTGTCCCTCCTCGGAGACGGGCAGATTGAGTGGGGCAGATTGGACATGGCTGGACGGGGTCGAGTCGCCTCTTTCCGGTTGAGCAAAGAGCAGCGCCCCGCTGAAGCCATGGAGCTCGAATGTCCATCGTAAAATTAACTTTACCGTGGTTTAATGTGGAGCTATGGCTCTGCAGACATTGCACGTTCCTGTCTTGTTTTGTGGTGTTAAGTGTAAAATACTTCCACACAGCGGACATGTTTAGATGAAAAGTTTGTTAGCTGTTAGCCACAGTGCTGCTAACTCAGTCCTCACGTTGTAGCTGGCTGCAAACTATGAACTGGATTTCCTGAATGTGAGGCGGGTCTTATTACTCTGGGTTCATGAGACACGCTGCCGTTCAGGAAATCCATTCCATAGTTTGAAGCCAACATGCAGTGCAACCACAGACATGCATGGATCAGAAATATCGGCAGGTGGATTGGAAAATCCGATACGTAAATTTTGCTGGTATCGGAGGCCGATACGGATACTGGATCGGATCGGCCCCATCCCTACTTAAGACCTTCTTTGGTTTCACAATGTATCATTTTTGCAAGTGGTTATTATTGGGAGGTGTGGCTATCTTGGTTGATGATTTGTGAGCGGCCAAAGGCAGGTTAAAGAGGGGCTTGTCTTTGTGGCTAAATTGCAGAGACATTTTGTGAAAAGGAGCTTAGATTATGGAAGACATCTAGGGTGTAACTCAACTAAACAGCCAAAATCTGTACACTCAAAACAAACAAACAAAAAATATCACAATGAAAGATCAATACAACACAAAATTCATAACAAAGACCCAAATCATGACATGTGCAAGAACTTTTATAAACCTTGATTGAACTTCTGACTAAAAGATCAAACTAATGAGATGTGTCTGCTTCTCTGTTGAACTAATGACACAAACCAACAACTTGGGGCTAGAGAAACACTTCCTAGGTCCAGGAATTTTAGTTCATGATTTATTTTTATTTTTTTTTGTACCACAACTTAAGTGTCTCTCTGGGGATCTGTCCACTTCCTGCGCAAGAATTTGCACTTAGACCATATTTACAATGGTCAAAAAATGTATATAAATTAACAGTCAAAAAAATACTTGAATTAGGCACAAAAAGTGACTATGATTGTATCAATAAATGTAAAATATTAGCTGCATAAACATCTCTTCCCCAATTCTGCCACAAAAGTTGTATCAAAACACAATAATAAACCAAATAAGCTAATGCAGTCCTGACTGTACTGATGCTGTATGTGGCACATGTAAATGCACAGAAGCTTGCATCCTTTTAATACATTCACAGCCTCATTGAGAAACAAGAACTAACAATAGTGAGTGACCTTATAAAGAAAAAATGTTTCAACACACAAGTTTCAAAATGAAATGTGTCTCAAGAACAGATCCAGTGAGCAGCTTCTCTTAAAGCAATGTGTGTGTGTGTGTGTGTGTGTCAGATTTACCAGTGTCATGTACAAGCACACAGAATTGTAGTTGCTGTAGGGTAGTCTTGAAACTTCCATAAATGTTTTATTAGGACAGAATTTGTTCTTATTTTTATTCTATTTAGTGTTGTTTCAGTGTTTTGACCATGACTGAGAGAGCTCTGGGCAAGAATTTCAATGTGCCTGCATTGTTGGACTTTGTACAAATGACATATAAAGAACTTTGAACTTTAAATTAAAGTTGTGAGTCTGTTTTCCAATGCTTCAGATGCAGAAAATATTCAGCGCTGGATTTTATTTTTATTTTTTGTAAGTTTTGCTCTGCCATAAAAAAGTCTTGATAAATATAAAAAAAAAAAAAAAACTAGTCTGACTCATTATAATAACTACCATCTGTATCTTTACATTTACTTTTGTGGAGAATGTTGCAAAGATTTTAGTGAGTGTAGGTTTTATTGACCGGAAAACGTGTCATCTTGTCAATAGATATCTTCACTTGCATCATAAATCTTCTTATGTGGTTTTTCTGTGAATTTGAAGCAGAACTGACTATGCTGGCCTTGCGCTTACTTTACAACTATGATACTAGTTAGGTAATGAAAACTACTGAGCTCAGAAGTAATGTGCATAGCTACATCCTGACAGAGTTTGAGAGAAAACTACATTCTAATAGATCAGTCATGTATTTGCAGAGAACATAGTGTGCAAAGGGGCCTTACAGCAATCATGTTAGCTTAGGTTAGCAGTTAGCTCTTTGTTTGGCACTGGTTTTAAATTTATTTGAAATATATAAAAATGTTGCTGTTCTGTTCAGTAGATTTTTGCTGTTTTAGTTTATTGTACCTTAAATATTTTTGTATATATTGTTTACCAACTTAAAGGCATCTTTAAAAAATATCATACAGTAAGTTGTATGTAAAAAAATGAATAGACGTAGATATAGATGTGTAGTGATTTCTGACTTATTTTTAGCACTTTATACTGTATATAAATTGTAGCTTCTCAATAAAATCTTGTGTAAGATGGCTTTTTTAATATAAGATGACTTACCTTTATTTCTGTCACAAACAAAGATAACAAACCTGCCATCCAACCAGCCATTAACTGCTTCTCTGCAGGATCAAATATTATGGAGGGACAGTTGTACTGTCTAACATTTAATTTGCTGTCAAGGGATAAATCAGACAGCAATTGGTCAAGCTACCTTGTTTTATCAGATAAAAAAAACCCTGCACTATCCTCAACAGTGAGTATACCTACATTGATAATTGACAGTTTTTGTTTGTTTGTTTTTTACTTGCATTGAAAAAGTGCAAAACTATATGGCAAAAACACTTTACTACAGTATAATGTAACCCTTATATTTGCCTGTTCTAAATATACCAATATATGCAGTTGTTTATTTTATATTTAGGACTTACTTTGAACATACTGAATTTATGTATTTATTTTTTCATCTGCTCCCTTCTTCAGGGGTTGCATATAGTGTCTAAATGTTGTTAATTATTTAATTGAATTCCCTGAGAGATTCTTTTGTTCTTTATTGTTAGACAAATGGATAACATCTACCCAATATTTTGTGTTGCTTCTTTCATGTTGAACATAACTGGAGGGTCTCCACTCAAGCGGAATTGACGTTGTACTCAGCTATCAAATACCCATTAGGCTAAGCGCCAGTTGAATGTCAACATTTGACATCTCACACACAACATTCGGTTAGAAAATAAAGGTGAAAGATTTGTTGAAAGACCGTGTCTCATACTGGTGCATAAGTGTAGATTTTGCTGATCTCTGTCATTCTCCTGTTGTGGATCCACAGTTACCTTTTTCCTGCCTTTGTTCACGCTCTTTTAGTTGTGAGTAGCCATTAGCCATAGGGTGGCAAACAAACACAACTTTGTGGGCATCAAAATAAAGGCTCAGGAGGAAGGAGCTTGAATTTGAAAGGGTGTAACTCATTGCAGACAAGCAAAAGAGGTGGGCCTTGGCTCAGGCTGGTCTCGGTGGGACAAGGCGGGCGGGTGCAGGGCATTGGCAATGTCAGAGTGTGGAGACGGACGAGGATTTGGAAGAGTCAAGTACCTCTGAAAGGGAAGTTGTTGGTGGTCTGCAGAGTTGCAGCAGCTGCCTCTGAAAACAAATGGAAGAAATAAGAGAGACAGAGAGAAAAGGGGCAGGGGGCATTGAAGTCCGGTGGAAGGCATCCGGGCTCTTCACTTCTTGGCTTTACCACTTTTTTGTCTTCTTGCGATAATTTGTTAACAGAAATAGTGAGGGAGCAATAGAAAGATTGGCCACAGTACAGAGGTACCTTCAGAACTTCCCCTACTTTTTTCTGGCCAGCCAAAGTTGAAGTTCAGCACCCCTCCACCATCAGCATGACCATGGGTCGTCCTCTCTCCCACTTACTTGCTCTGTATTCTGTCTAGGTGCTGGAGTGACAACAAGCCATTCATTGTGGAGGTAGAGCAAACATACTGTGGATCTCTCCTGTGTCTTTTTTGAGAGATAGTGGGAGTTGTGATGGTGGGGGTATAAAGTGTGGGGTGGATGGCTTAGGCTTAGTAGACAGAGGGAGCATACTCCTGATGTCTGACAGAAAAGGGGGACAGGAAGTAAAAATGAGTACGAAGTGAAAGTAAGGGAGGGGTGAGTAAAAAGTAAGGGTGCAGAGGGAAGGAAGGATGAAGGGACGGTGGGAGTTTAAGGCAGAACTGGGATCACAGAAGGAAGGAAGGGAGGGAGGGGAGAGAGAGAGAGGTGGGAGAGAGTGTGGGCTACCATGCCGAATGAGCAAGCGAGGCGGAGAGGAAGCAGAGCTCCATCAGATGAAATGAGGTGAAAATAATTCAGGCATTAATCAAGCCAGGGCAAAAGGGAGGGTATACTGTGTATTCCCCCCCCCCCCCTTTGCTGCGGAACTGAAAGGCAAGGTGTGAATGAAGGAACCTACAGTGACCAACAGAGAAGCACCACTGGGTCACAGCATCAAATCATGTCCGATTCGAACACCATTACCGCTTCCACAGCAGACCAGGTCAGTTCAACCTGTCATATTCTTTTCAGAATTTTATTTGAGTTTTTACTTGGTATAAAGTAAGTTTGCTTATGTTACTAGTGCAATAGTTGCACATCCACACCAGCTTAAGCAGGGGGAAACATCTTCTTTGAAGTCTAAGAAAGAAGCTTAGCCGGGGGAAAGCAGATTCTGAAGTTCCGGTGAGATGTATATCATCTTGAGATCCTAATTCGGAAGTTGTTAAGAGGAGTTTCTAAAGCAACTGAGTAAGTGTGTGCTTCTTGGACTTTCAAAGCAACGATTGTTTTGTTCAGAGCTGCCTGGACAACGGTACAAGGTCCTGAAAGAATTGAATTCATCAAGACGAGCTATTGTCTATGCCGCCTTATTTTTCGGTGATCATTCAGGGGGTCGGTGACGACTCAATACCCCCCACACCACGTGAGGAGAGGACCGCAGCTCTTTAAAAACCCGACCACGTGTGGCAGCCCTGAAAACTTTTATAAGTAATTGCAGTGGGAAGTCCGGGCAGTGCTGTGTGAGATGGGGTTGGTAAGGAAGTGGGCCAGTCTGCCGTGTGTTTGAAAGAAAGTGACAGACTAAGAAAGTAGATGTGTTCAGAAAAGACTGATATTTATGTCCCCCTCACTCTCCTACCCCCCACCTCCACCGCTACCCCTTATACAAGCAGCTTTAATTGCACACTTTGGCACATACATCTCTCACTCTGCTTTCCTTCATTAAGTGCCGACTGACTGAACCAATTAAATCCTCTGATTTGCTTAAGATAAGATATACAGTTATTTCCACTGTAGTAGGTAAAGACAAAAAGGAGAACGCGTGTACCGGTATGTTTGTGTGCACATTACTCTGTGTGTTTGAGCATCCGACCGTCCTACCGGCATAAATTGCTAGCCAAGTCTCTGTCTCCTGATTCTGTTTGCTACTGTCAGGGCTGAGTCAGCTTGCTGTAGTAGAAATACACCTAAAAGAGTATAGACACACGTCTAGAGGATCTTCTTGGCACACAACAAACACAATGTACAGCACATGCACATTTCAAGAATGAAAGGTTTGTGCGGATGGATAGGTATTTTGAAGTTATTTAGAGCTCCAGAATGTTTGTGTGCATATGAGTGTTTTGACGTGTGTATGAGTGTGTGATTGTGCAAGTAATACGATTTAACAGTCAACGTCATATTTCTTCTAAATCTTTAACTGACGGGGCTTTGTTTTTTCAGACTTACAGGTAGTGCTGCCCATTCAGATAGTTTCAAAGGTTGATTTGTAATTACTGACTCTTTGTTTTCTTAATTTTATGTTCAGTAAAACATCTGAAGAAGTTGCTTTTGTACCATAGGACCTACTACAAGATGATGCATAAGCTTAGTTCACATCAGTGTAGATTATTTAAAATTAAAGTGCGATAAAAGCTCCAAGTCAGGGAATAAATAATGCCTTTCCGCCCCAAATAATCTGTTTCTCTTTTTCCCTGTCTACCACCATCCTGTGAATGGTAAAGACTGAGAATTGGCTTCCTTAGAACAATTTTAACTAACTGGGTTTTATAATTTACTATGTTCCTATGTATTTGGATTTAATTGAACTGTATGCAATTGGATTTAAACTGAAACAGTGCTTTTCTGCATAGTGTGCTGAGATTTTTTTTTTTGTTAACTGTTACTATATAAATTAACTGAATTGTATCTTAAGTATGCAACACCTGGTGTCAATTTTAATTCTGCTTCAAAAAAATCTACATTTTCACGTTCAGCTGAGTTGTATTATTGGTATGCAAGTTTGTCTGTTTTTCAGGAGTGCTTTATATGATGAACTACAAAATGCGCCGTACAGAAGCGGCCAATCCAGAGGGGCAGGTTAATTGGCTCTGCAAAGTAGTTCCTAATGTAATGTAAATCACTTATTTACTGAGCTTTCTGTGTATTTTTTTCAAACTATTTTGACAGTTTTAAATAGAATTTAAAACGATCGTTGGTGATTCATTTTCATTTTTTTACTTATTTACTTTTATGGGGCGGCATCCCTAACAGGTCTTGTAAATTAATCCTTGAGGCTCAATGAGACTAACCTGTATAAACAAAGGTTGAATAAATGAATGGTACCATTCACCAACCCGCGTTTATTAGGCAGATTGACCAGTGATCTGAACATCCAGCTCCAATAGTCTCATTTGGGGTGTCAAATTTTCTGCCCGGTGGACACATTCAGCTGGTTTTAGCGCATTAATAAAGTCACTACTAACATTAGATCTGTCATAAGCACAGAGTTGTAGTGAAACCTGCTGTGTCCAAAAGTGGAGATATTCTGTTTCAATTCATTTGGATAAGCTTTGAAAGAAATTCATTTGAAAGAAAAGCTTTGCAGAGAGTGGTGAAGGCTGCACAGAAATCTGT
>NC_056506.1:24318935-24360359 GCF_014905685.2 Nematolebias whitei
TTGGATGTAACTGGGACCCCGTGTACATAATTTCGCTCCACCACATGTACCACATGAAGTGCGACTGGTGGAAGAGAGGGTGAGCTAAGCAAAATATTATTTGATGTTTTCCTATTCTGCTAAATTAGTGTGGGGTTTTTCATATTAGGAAATAATAATATCAACTAGTTTTAATGTAAGAAAATTGAATGTTGCCCTTTTTCTTCCTCCATTTGTGGTGTCCCCTGAATGGATGGCACCCTTAAGATTTGCCTATAGGCTACTGCCTATGCCATGGGCCAGCTCTGATTAAATGTCTTATAGTGATTTATTTAAATAGTAATTTTATAAACTTACAATTATTTTATTTTTGCAGTATCTGCTTATTCTGGAGGAAGCATGGTGGCGCAACTGGTACAGCTGCTGCCTCTCAGCGAGAAGGTTGTCGGTTCAAATCCTGGTCCTGTGGCCTTTCTGGGTGGAGTTTGCATGTTTTCTCCGTGCATGCATGGGTTTTCTCTGGGTACTCCGGTTTCTTCCGACAGACCAAAAACATGCATGTTAGGCTGATTGGTAACTAAATTGTCCCTAGGTGTGAGTGAGAGAGTGAATGGTTGCTTGTCTTGTTTGTCTTTATGTGTCCCTGTGATGGACTGGAGACCTGTCCAGGTTGTTGTCCCCTGCTTCTCGTACAGTGATAGCCTGATATGGGCACCAGTGAACCCCATGACACGAAAAGGAATAAGCCGGTTAAAATAATGGATGGATAGACTCTAGGTAAGATATACTGGGAGGGTTGATTACTGAGTGATAACAAGTGAGACAATTACTTGATGAAGTACAGGTGTGTAGAAAGCTGAAGGAAGGAGCATTGAGGGTGACCACAGGCAAAAAATATAAGAAAAGAAACATTGAGAATGCAAAGTATACAACAACAAATATTTGAAAATGCTCAGAATACAAATAGCTAAAAATTACAACAGAAAACCCAATTCCAAGATCCCATTTACTCATGAACGACCCCCCAAAACTGTTATGGATGTTTCAGCAGGTAAAAGTGATGGATGGATGTATTGATAATTGTGAAAATGTTTCACGCGTACATATCTATCATCCATCCATCCATTATCTTTACCTGCTTGTTCCATTTTGGGTCACGGGGGTCGCCGGTGCCCATGTCCAACAATCACTGTGTGAGGGGCGGGGTACACCCTGGACGGGTCTCCAGTCCATCACAGGGCCACATAGAGACAAACGAGACAAACAACCATTCACTCTCTCAGTCACACCTAGAGACAATTTAGAGTTACCAATCAGCCTAACATGCATGTTTTTGGTCTGTGGGAGGAAACCGGAGAAAACCCACGCATGCATGGAGAGAACATGCAAACTCCACCCAGAAAGGCCCCTGGACCGGGATTTGAACCGACAACCTTCTCGCTGAGAGGCAGCAGCTACCAGTTGCGCCACCGTGCTGCCCCATATCTATCATGTCTGTGTTAAATTTTAAGAAACCCAGAGTTCTGACTGAGACAAGAGACCAACTAGTAGAAAAAGGAAAGCAATTTATTTACAAAAGGTAACTGTTAAACAACACAGGAGGGAGTTGTAGGAAAAGGGATATGGTGAGTATGTTGATGTCAGAGATGGCAATCAGAGACACAATTATGGCTAACTTGATGCGCTTCTCTTTCAGGTTTTGGAGATGGTACCTGGGGATTCTAGGATGGTGGAACAGCCCAAGGAGACCAGGTAAGTAAAGGATGATGAGAGAGAGTGGCAGGATGAAACTTAAGGCTGGATGGCAGATGTTTAGTTGTTATTGTTTTGTGTAGATGGCAGACGTAGGAGAGGGATTCAAGGAGAACTTAGAAACTGGAGCTCAGGCGTAGACACGAGGCAGAACCAAGATGATGAGGAAGCAAACGACAGGAACTAAGAGGAGCACAAAGAGAAAAGAGATTAATTCAATCACCAAGGATCTGAGTTTGCACTTGGGCTGGACTGGACAGAGTCTAGATGGTCCAAACAGCCTTAAGTACTGGACGCTTTTCATTAGCAGACTGGAGACAGCTGTGTGTAATAAGCTCTGCCCTGCCACTGAGGAGCTGCAAAACCAATCCTACAGTCACAACACTGCTATAGCCTAAATGTTTGTACAAGACAGCAAAAAGCTCCTGAATCCACCGAATTTCTCACTCCAGGCCACTAGCTGCCACTGTGATTTTTGCATTGCAACAATTTGCGTTTTCATGCAAACACTTCAGTCTCAAACATGAAAACAGTTACAGGCCTGTTCAGAATTCATGGAATGTAAGAAATGTATTTCCGCTGACCCAATGGATAGCAGTTATATGTTGTGTCAGAGACTCTAATAAACTGAAAAGACTGAGCAGCACAAACAGCACTCTGCTACCCGCCATTGTTACAGCTGTTCCTCTACAAGCACAGAAAAACAACTGACTGCGGCTGTTCACACTGAGCATGTGCAGCTTCACACGGATGCTGGTGGTTTCCAAAAACTTCCACTCTGAGATCTGGATCCAAAGTAAGTTGGTGTCAGAGAAAACAACAGCTGTTGTGTACATGGCTGGCTGAAACACAACTTTAAATTTTACAATTTAACTGAAAAAACAGTGTTGTGTAAAGAGGGCTCAACTTACAAAAAAAACTAAACAAGCCAAAACCCCACAACCCTGACCGTTTTAAGTCTTTGTGAATACAACTCGTCACTAACGCTGAACGATAACATGTGTAATGTTCCAGTGTGAATATTTATAAAAAAAAAAAAAAATGAAGCCAAAATGAGAAGCGACTGTGAAAAACTGAATGTATTTATATCTGATTATTTGGAGCAACTTTATCATCAACAACTCCTTTGTGTGACTTCATCGCTCTCATAAATCAATACTTAATATTGTCAGGGCATATTTATTAAAGAGCAGATTTGATTTGATTAATGAAATATTATTATTTGCATCTTATGGGACAGAACCAAAGCTAAATAATGTTTTTGGTGTGGAGTTAAAATCTTTAGCTCTTTCTGTACTGACAGTTTTCTGCAACATGAAGGACATATTGATGCTTTCCTGTTTGGATCTTTTGTCACATCTGCACCGTTTCTTTTCCTTGAGTTTTCTTTTGTCTCTGTTCTCCTTGTGGTTTGTATTTTCTTTTCTGATCCTTGTGTTTTGACTCTGTCTCCCTGTGTTTCCATGCTACAACACTCTCCACTCAGTCAGCCTCTCCAGCCACATATCACTCACACCCCTCTGTAATTAGTAATCATCCCAGGTGCTTTCATTTCCCGCTCTCCCCCAGTTGTGCTTAAATCATCCCTGATCACCATGTCGGTTCATTGTTCTGTACTATCGTCAGATGTCTTGGTCCTGTCTGTGTTCCCTCGTACCTCCCTGTGTTTCCCCTCCAGAAGTTTTTGTGTTTGTTGCTGCCTTGTCAGCGTTTTTTTAATTTTTATTATTTAATAAATAAGTTTTAGTTTATTCAAGCTCCTTGTGTCTGCCTACATCCTGGGTATCCTGCACCAACCACATCTTTAGCCTAAATTCCTTACTTTACGACACAACAAAAGGCTTTTTTTTTTTTTAAATCACAGCTTTGAAACTAGTGGAATTTTTTTCCATATATTACTTCATTTTTTGGGTTAAAGTGTTCTGAGTAGAAAAACACCCATTTTTATGTGAACAGGCAGAGAGACTAAAGAAGAAAATCAGAGTTAAAGTAACAGCAGAATCACCATTGTACCTGTAATTTCTTAGTAAAGTTTCAGGCTTTGTCAAGTCAGTCTAAGGGATAGAAGCCCTGTTTATTACTACTTTATTAATAGAAAAAACAGTAAATTACAGATTTGTTTATTTTTTATTTTATTTTAACACTGTAAACTAACAAGCAGTTGTTGAGGAATTTCACATTCATTGACTGACCACTATGTGAGATACCCAACAAAATATTTAATCTCCTGGATCTTAGTCAGCCATCTCTTGGAAGCAAAAACATCAATCCATTATATATACCTGCTAAAACACCTTACCGAAAAAAGTCTTACTGGATGTTTTTTTTTACACTTTAGCTCTTTGTGCAAACAACAAAACCCACTTACTGACCAACAACAATCCATGCATGAAAGAAGATTGTGTTCCTGTTGTTGAAGTATGAAACTCTTAGCACACTTCTATTGTCGGGATTTGACCCCTTTTAGAGGATCGGAATATGTTTCTGTACATGTGTTCAAGGATGGAAACCTCTGAGAAGATTGTCTGTGATCCCAAGGCTCTTCCTTGAAAATACAACAGCATGAGTGATGACACTGATAGAAAGACTAGCACACAAAAGAATGAGATGTAAAAGGAGTGCGATGAGCGAGAAATATGAAGAACTGATGGAGGGGGAGATGAGGGAAGTGAGGGGTTGCTCAAGAGGTCTTTGGTTACAACCACAGAAAATACAAAGTGTCACGAGAAAAGGAGGATGGAGAGGTCACTTTATCCAAAGAGCTGCGTTTTCCTGTCACATGGTGACAGGTGAGAGGACCAAGGAGTTTAGAAAGGGTGTGACACAGGTGAAGAATTACATGTCATTGAGAAGCCGAAAACTAACAAAACAATGTAAAGTCAGTACTTCCGCTAAAAAATTGCTTCCTTCAAGAAACAGTTCAGGTCTTTGGAAGTTCAGGGGAAATGTTAAGAACAAATAAATTTTACCTGCTGTAGACAAAAACTTCAGTTTGGACAAAAACAGATTAACATGACTGACAATCTAATGACAAGGCTGAGTAAACCCAAAAACAATTTCTGCCATCGTACAACTCTGATCTCAAATATTCCACAGCAGTTTATACAAGCGTTGCTTGAATATTTACATCACTGTCAATATTACATGGTAAAATTTCGATAACATGTTTAACATTTTGTTACATATTTTTGTATGGTAATTTTTAAGAACATATAATTACATCAAGCTAGCTGGGGTACTTTGGGTGCAGTCTATGGTGCTTCAGACACAAGTAACATTTGTGTCAGAATGATATGTCGACTAGAAGAACAAGGATAATCTGACAAAGAAGATGCAGAAAAAATAAGATTAATATATACTGGGAGGGGTGATTGCTAAATGTAAACAGGTGAACAGATTATAAATGAAGCAGGTGACAGTGGCAGAACAAAATCAGGTGAGCTGAAAAAATACACTGCACAAGGCAAAAAACAACATGTAGTACACAATGTCCCCATTGCTGAGGGATTTGATAAGTTAATGTTTGCAGTGTTTTTATGTGTTTTGTTCACCTGGAATTTAAAAGGTATTGAAAAGCTTAATGTTTTTGGTGAAAGTGTGTTGGTGTTACACTCTAAAATAATAGAGGTAGGATTATTTTGCTTGTTTGAGGTAGTGCAGAGGGATCCAGGAGAAGGGGAGGGAGTAATTTTACCACCATGCGCAATGGCTGATACAGGGTAGCCAATGGTGGTCTTGGCCACCATAGATTAATCTTTGGTCACTCCACTGACCACCCCAAAATATCAAAAATCTTGTACAAAATCCCAAGATACTTGAACTCCTCCACTTGAGGCAAAACATCACCCTCAAACTGAAGAGAACAATCCACCCTATTCTGACTGAGGACCATGGGCTCAGATTTGGAGGTGCTGATTCTCATCCCAGCCATGTCACATTCAGCTTCACACTGCTCTACTGAGAGCTGAAGATCACGGCACAATGACGCCAATAGGACCGCATCATCTGCAGAGATGGAATCCTGAGGCAATAGAACCAGACTTCCTCCGCACTGGCTGCATCGAGATATTCTGTCCATTAAAGTTATGAACATAATAAATGGCAATGGGTAGTCCTGGCAGAGTCCAAATCCCACCCTGAAGCAATTCAACTTACTGCTGGCAATGCAAACCAAATTCTCGCACTACTTGTATGGTGATGGAACAGCCTGTAGCATCGGGCCCCCAATCCAGCTTCTCCAGTATTCCTGAATAGATCTTAATAGGAAGGCTGAGAGTGATGCCCCTATAATTGTAGTGCACACAATCTAGTCCCACTTTTTGAAGAGGGGAACCACCAATCCAGTGGCCCTGCCCAGATGTCCACATGATGTTACAAATGCATGCCAACCAAGACAGATCCACAATATGCAGAGCCTTGTCAAAGTCAAAGTCTACTTTGTCAATTCCATCATATGTACAGACGTACAAAGAATCAAAGTTACATTTCTCACCATCCCCCGGTGAAACTAATAGCTTAAAAACACCACATCACAACAATTAAGAACAAATAGTAATAAAAAGTTTTTCCATAATCCATAAAAAAACACAATAATGTTAAAAACCACACATACATAGACTACCATGTACAATTTAAAACCACAACTCATATAGTTAACCACTTAGATGGATAGAACTCGTGGGAGAGAATTCAGCCTCATCACAGCCTAATGGGGAAAAAAACAAAAACTGTTCAGTCTAGTAGTGCATGTACGAAGGCTTCTGTACCACCTCCCGGAGGGCAGAACTTCAAAGCATATAATGTACTGGGTGAATTACGTCATTCACAATTTTGTTCGCTCTGTAAGTCTGTAAGTCACTTAGAGTATATGTCTTGCTATTATGGAAGTGGAACACTTTTAGGAAACATTTGAATGAATTTTAAGGAAATCAGGATGGATCTCATCCATCCCTGGAACCCTGCCAGCGTGGAACTTCTAACTACGTTGGCAACCTCAACCATTATTAAAGACAGACCACCCGCAAAGTCCCCCAACTTGGCTTCCTCCATAGAAGACGTGCCAGTGGGATTGAGAAGGTCCAAGAAGTTTTCCTTCCGCCTTCTGATTACATAACTGGGTGAGGTCAAATGCACCCCACCTTCAGTGAACTATGTTAGTAAATTGCTGCTTTCCCCTCCTCACCCGCCTGATGGTTTGCCATAATCTCCTTGGAGCCGACAGAGTGCCTACACAAGGCCTCATCAAACTCCTCCCACATCTGAGATTTTGTCTTAGTAACAACCAAGCTGCAGATCACTTGGCCCTCCAGTACTCCTCAGCTGCCTCTGGAGTTCCACCAGCCAAAAAGTCCTAATAGGACTCCTTCTTCAGCTTGATAGCCTTCCTAAACCGGGGTATTCCCCCACCAAGTCCGAGGATGGCCCCAAGGAGCACCAACAACTTGCAGCCACAGTTTAAGGCAGCCACCTCAACAGCTGAGGTGTGAAACATGGTCCACTCAGAATCAGTGTCCCCATCTTAGCTGGGCTGCAGTTAATGCTCACTTGGAGATATGCGTTGAAGTTATTTCTGATGGATTCTTCTGCCAGGCATTCACAGCAAACCCTCACTACACATTTGGGTCTACTGGGTCTGTCCAACATCTCCCCCTGCCATCTGATCTAACTCTCTACCAGGTGGTGATCAGTTGACATGTTAGCTCCTCTCTTCACTTGAGTTCCCAAAGCAAATGGCTGCAAATCAGATGACATGACTGCAAAGTCAATCATCAACCTACAGCCTTGTATGTTGTGGTGCCACGTGCACTTTTGGACACGCTTATGTTCAAACATGTTGTTTGTGATGGGCAAGCCATGACTAGCACAGAAGTCCAACATCAGAGCATCACTCGGGTTAAGATCAGAGAGGCTGTTCCTCTCAGTCACATCCCTCTAGGTTACACTGTCATTACCCACATGGACATTGAAGTCCCGCAGCAGAATAAAGGAGTCCACAGTTGGTGCGCCTTCCAGCACCACCTCTAAGGACTCCAAAAAGGCTGGATACGTTGAATTGCCATTTTGTACATTGGCACAAACAACTTTTCAGAGTCCGTCCCCCTACTCAGAGGCACAGGGAAACTTTGCCATCTACTGGGGGAAAACTCCAACCCACAGGCACCAAGTTGGGGTGCTAAGAGTTGACCCACACCAGCTCAGCGCATCTCACCATGGGAAACTCCAGAATGGAATAAGGTCCAGCCCCTCTCAAGAAGATTGGTTCCAGAGCCCATGTTATGCATCGAGGCGAGCCCAACTATAACTGTCGGTACCTCTCAACTTCATGCACAAATTCAGGCTCCTCTGCTGCCAGAGAGGTTACGTCCCATGTCCCAAGAGCCAGCTTTGGTGTACTAGGGTCAGAGCAACAAGGCCTCTGCTTTTGGCCACTGCCCATGAAGTCATGCACCTGACTCATGTGACTCCTCAGTTGTCCCCCTCTTACAATGCTGTGATTGCTAGTATCACTCAGCCCTCTGTGAATAGTAAACAGCCATCAGTGTGCTAATGATCCATTGTTAGGCTGATGGTCCTTATTGACCATGTGATCAGCTGGTTTTGGTTGTCAGCAGCAAACTGGTTGATCCACTCTGAGAAGGTGTTATTTAAGAGACTGAGCTGAAAACAGCACCTCAGACTGAGGAAGTCTCTTGGATGAGAGACGAAACGTTTCTATATTTGTTTGCTTTGTTTTGTTTTTTTGAATGTCCAGAGGACCAGATTGAACTTTTTTGGATTTTTCTACCTGGATTATTGAGCATGCATCAGGACATGCCAGTGGCAGTTACAACATTTGCCCCCAACATCATAGCTCCTAGGATCATTCAGTCGTACAAACTCCTCCACCACATCAAGGAAGCGATTGAAGGAGCAGCAAGGTCTAACACATATTACATTTTAAATAATGTTCTAAAATGTTACTGTACATTCACATTTTCAACACTGCCTGCATTTGACAAGCATGTTACGATCACTCTAATTTGTTTATTTTGAGCATGAAAACTGCATCCCTTGAGTCAAATCACATCAGAAACATACAGTAAAGGAATGTACCTTAATAACATCCATCCATCCATCCTCTTTACCTGTTTCTTCCTTTACATGTCACAGGGGTCACTGGTGCCCATGTCCAGCAGTCACTGTGCGAGAGGCAGGGGACACCCTGGACAGGTTGCAAGTCCATCCCAGGGCCACATAGAGACAAATGAGACATTCGACCATTCACTCTCTCACTCACACCTAGGGACAATTTAGAGTTACCAATCAGCCTAACATGCAAGTTTTTGGTCTGAGGGACAAAATCAGAGAAAGTCCACGCATGCACCAGAGAATATGCAAACTCCACCCAGAATGGCTGAATCCAGCAACCGTCTTGCTAAAAGGCGGCAACTCTACCATCTTCACCACCGTGCCATCTTCCGTGATAACAACTGATTCTTAATTCTTTAATGCTTTAATGTCCTGTTTTAGTCCATTTTTGTTTGTAATTCTGTGCAATGTTTTTGACTGAGTTCCTCCCAGCTTTGAAACTGAAGAAGGGAAACATGCTGGATAGGTCACTATTCAGAAGCTAGCATCAAACAACACCAGCAAACTCTCTCACACTAATATAATCACCTTTAGGCTTTCTAGAGATTAAAATGGACCCAACGTGAGTCAACTGATGGAAGGAGGAAACCTTTATGCATGGGAACAGCAGGTAAATAAGGCAGCATTGATGATCAATGAGTAATTGTTCAGTTGCTATTGGTAATTTCAAGTGGCTTATTTTTTATTTTTCTGGTGATACAACATGTTTTGAACATAAGACTTCATTTTCATTTAATTCCAGTTATAAGGAAGAAAATTAAGCAAAACCCAATTAAAAATAAACAGTTTTTTTTGCTTGTTTGTTTGTTTGTTTGTTTGTATGTTTGTTTGTTAAAGCACTAATGCCTAAGTTAAATTTGGATTCCCCAAGTAACCAACCAGGTAGATGCTTAAACTATAAGAATTCTGAAAAAAGGAGGGAGGAAAAACAAAGTCCGGTAGGTAAAATTAAACATTTAAATTTTAAAAGACCTTGAAAGACCTGAACAAACAAAGTCAAAGTTTTAACTAAAATTTATTTGTCTGTGTAAAACACAGAACAGATTATGGGAAGTAGATAATTACTGTACTTTTCTTATAACTAAGGTACACTGATGTATCAGATTTAATTAATTTATTTTGATGAGCTAAATAAACTAACTGTCTGACAATATTCTGTTTGAAAACCACAAATGTCAGGGAACAAAAATGTTGCATTGTTGATTCTAATGTATTTTTATTTATAATCTCAGATCAATTTAGTTTATTTATATTACACCAATTTACAACACAATTAATCTCAGGGCACTGTACAAAAACACTCGCATGCATTATAAAATGACAACTAGTAAAAATTATATTTCTAAGGAACCCAGGCGATTGCAATGAATTTTCACTTTGGCTCAATCTTCCTCATCCTGAGCATCATGTTGGTGACAGTGGAAAGGAACAACTCCCTTTAAACAGGAAGAAACCTCCAGCAGAACCATTCTCAGGATGGGCAGCCATCTTCCTTGACAGGCTGGGGGAAGAGGGAGCAGAGAAACAGAACGATTAGTCCAGGTCTAGTTTCTATGGAAACACAGAAAAACATGTAAATGATAAAAAAATAATTACAATTACAAACATGGTTAGTAGAGTGAGTAAAGACTGCAACAGAGTGATGAAACGTGTACAGTTTGTCCTCCAGCAGTTTAAACCCACAGCAGATTAAATATGGAATAGCTCAGGGAACAAAAGCCAACCCTAACTATAGGATTTAGCACAAAGGAATGTTTTAAATTTAGTTTTAAAATTAGACAATCAGTCTCATGGACAGCATCTTAAAGTTGGTTCCAAACCAGGGGCCTGATAACTGAAAGCTCTGCCTTCCATTCTACTTTTAAAAACTCTAGGATTCACAAGTAAACCTTCAGACTGAGAGCAAAATATTATGTTAAGAAATCATGGAACAATAATATCAGATGTCAGAGGTTTGTAATGCCAGTGTACCAACATGTGCTCCTGTGCTTCGAAACCTTATGTGCAGCTGTATGTGTAGGCTAACAAACTCTGTAAATAGCAACATTTATACTCTGACCAACCCCGTACAAAGCTCAGTTAGGTTCTTTTCTCGTTTGTGGAATCACTGGCGCATTAATTTATATGGCAGTGGATGAACATTCTATTTTTATTGTTGGTGGGTTTTTTTTTTTTGCCTGTTTTTGTTTACTAGTATGGACCATGTGTCTGAAATAAAGTTTTTGATTGACTGATTGATTGACTGAGTGATTGATTGATTGAATATCTTTTGTATCTACAGTACATACCAAGGTCACTGATCCAGCACCACAATTTTTAACAATAATTATTATTATTAACATTGTTAATAATAATAATTATTGTTATAATTTATCACAATAATGATTATTGTATTAACAACAATAATTAACTTACCCGGTAGTTAATTTGTCATGTTTATTAAAGATTAGAGGGGGATGTCGCTTCACATAGAGGTGAATTCTCCTCCACACCTCGATGCCTGTTTCTTTTCTAACAGCTCATGGTGGGACTGGTGTCTCCAAAAGTGCTGTACACCACAGGAGAGCACACAGCCTGTTAGACTGGGTGTTTCTATTTTAGTTCTTGAAGTCAAACAATGATAACACTAAAATACATCCATTTATTTATTTTATTTATGACCCTTCGTTTATCCAGTGTGACAGCTGGTTAGCACTGTTGCCTCACAGCAAGAAGGTCCTGGGTTCAATCTCCGGGTCGGACCTGGAATCTTTCTGGGTGGAGTTTGCACATTTGTGGTGTTTCCCCAGGTACTCCAGTGTCCTCCCACATTCTAAAAACATGCATGTTGGGCAGCCTTCAGGCCCAGGCCTCCCTTGCAAAAATGATCTGTGATCTCAGTGGGATTTGCCTGGTTAAATAAAAGTGAATAAACATTAAAATAATTTTTATTTTTTACCAAGATTAAAGCTAAAATATTCCTCCTTTACTTCATCAAGCCTCACAATGTTCTCTGTGTGAAAGTGTCAGTGTCAGCTAATCTGGTTTATGTTTGGAACAATGCCAGGACATAACCATAGTTTGACAAATGTAATGCATTTAGTGATCATAAATGTAATAACTTGCTTTTTTAAAATTGATTCTGATGGTTCTGTTTGCTTATCTTTGCCTGCATTATTACAAATTCTGCAGTTATTTTATGTTCAAGTGCTTTAAGACTCACAAAAGTCAAATAGTTATCTTCAAATATCCATTTTCTGTCTTATGAATCATGAATGAGAGTGTAGTGAGTGGATACGGGTTATTCAATTCAATTCAATTCAAATTCAATTCAAAAATACTTTATTAATCCCAAAGGGAAATTATTTGTTGTTGTAACTCGTTATCCTCATTTCATTAAGAGATGTTATAGATACTGATGGCTGTAGGCAGGAAGGATCTCTTGTAAAGGTCCGTCCCACAGTTGATCCTAAGAAACTGGCTGCAGATGCATCCAATCCGTCCACCCAGACTCGGCTGGCCCCTCGGTTCCCACGGGCTGTAGGACCGCCAAATATACACACATATATATATATATATATATATATATATATATATATATATATATATATATATTAGAGCTGTCAACAAATTAAAAAAAATCAGATTAATCACTCTGGGGCTGTGATTAATCACGATTAATCACTATGATTAACTTTGTAAGCTTGAAATGTAAATGTGCAGGTTTTCATAAAATGTTTTGTTGTCTCAAACCAAACAGTTTTCCAGGTTTTCATACTCAGCAAAGTTTAAAGAAGTCATTTAGTTTCAAACATTAGTTTACAAATGTTAACTTAAATGTCTCATTAAGTGTAATTTATGTGATCAAATCATGTAAACAGTATAGTAATGGATTAATCTGCATTATGTCATATTAACAAGTTAATCTTTTTAGATTAATCCCATGCATTACCGCCTTAACATTCATAACCCTAATATATATATACTGTATGTAAAAATATAGTACATGTATTGTATTGAACATGTGAGGATCTCACACATTTTTATTTTGCTTTTGAATCCCATGGTTGGAGGTGCGGACAATTTCCTTTTTCCAAATTGTGATCCTGACAAAACAAAACAAAACAAAAAAGTTGAAAAACTACTGCATGAAGACGAAGAGAACCATTTTTATGAATACACTTTTTTCTATTTAACTGGCTTCCATTAACTGGCCACTGGCTTTTTGTTATCCCCACCACCTCAGTAAACACAAAATGAACTATCTCAGTCAATTAAAATGTAACACTTTTGTAGCTACATGCCATTCCAAACACATATAGTTTAAGCTCTAACAGATTGCATGAGATTATTGTACTTTAACAAATGTTACTTCTTTTGTTTATTCATTTCTCTAACTGCCTTTCTTGCAAATACATAAAAAAGTTTTCTACTTTTTGGGGCATTTACCACCAGTAAAGGTACCTATTGCACTGAAAACCTGTTCTGGCATTGTCAAATTGATGTTAACAGACAAATGTAATGCTCTTCTTGCAGATTTTTTTGAGTTTATATTAAAAAAGTGCAAATTAAAGCATTAAATATGAGGTATTTGCCCATGATGCTCAGTAGGAAATGTCAGCATGACTTGTATTGTAACGCGCTGCTATTTTCACTGATGAACAGTGATTTTTGTTTTGCAACTGGTTTGTATGATGAACCTTATTTGGACAAGTTTATTCTGTAAACAATATAAATGATAATCTCTTTCTAAATAAAATAAAAAACTGCTCTGAAAAAGCTAATCTAATGATATTATCAAAATATAAAATATATATGTGAAATGTGAAAAAAAGTACACAAAAACCAGGTACAAGAAAATGAACACAATCACAGAAATCAATCACAGTTTCTCAAGTGGGTTAAGAAATAATAAATAGCCTTGTCCTAAATGTAGACGAAGTAGTTACCTCTTTTTCAGCAACTGGAAACTGGTCAGCAGCCAGAAAACTGAAGCATTCTTGACTTTTCTAAAAAAGTTAAATCTGGTCCTCTGGACATTCAAAAAAAAAAAAAAAAAAAGCAAATCAACAAAAAAATTGTAGAAACGTTTCGTCTCTCATCCGAGAGACTTCCTCAATCTGAGGAGCTGTTTTCAGCTCAGTCTCTTAAATATCACCTTCTCAGAGTGGATCAACCAGTTTTGCTGCTGACAACCAAAACCAGCTGATCACATGCTCAAGAAGGACCATCAGCCTAACAATGGATCATTAGCACACTGATGGCTGTTTACTGTTCACAGAGGGCTGAGTGATACTAGCAATCACAGCATTGTAAGAGGGGGACAGTTGAACCCGGAGGCCTCCACCCCTGTTTAATGATGGACGATTTCTTTTCACAAAGATGGCCTCCTTTACTCCTCTCTCAAACCATCGTTCCTCTCTGTCCAGGATGTGAACATCTTCATCCCTGAAAGAGTGACCGCTGGCCTGGAGATGAGTGAAGACCGCAGAGTCCTGGCATGATGATGTTGATTTTCTGTGCTGGTTCATCCTTTTGGCCAGTGGCTGTTTAGTTTCCCTGATGTAAAACTGATCACAGCCCTCCTGACACTGAACAGCATACACAACATTACTCTGTTTGTGCCGGGGGACTGGATCTTTGGGATGAACCAGTCTTTGCCGTAATGTATTTTGGGGTTTAAAAGCCACTGGGACGTTATATTTAGAAAATAAACGTCTCAGTTTCTCTGATACTCCCTCAACATATGGAATGACCACTGGTCTGGGTCTGGGTTCCTCCTTTTCACCTGTTGGCTGACTGGAGTCCTGTTTGGGTTTCTTCTCTGCTTTCAGGAAGGCCCAGTTAGGATATCCACATTGCTCTAGAGCTTGTCTTGTGTGGGATTTCTCCTTCTGCCTGGCTCCTGAGCTAGTGGGGACGCTGTCTGCTCTGTGGTACAGAGTCCTGATGACTCCTAACTTGTGCTCCAAAGGGTGATGGGAGTCAAACTGCAAATACTGGTCTGTGTGTGTGGATGTGTGGTACACCTCGGTTTGCAAATGTCCTCTATCAGAGACTGAGACCTCACAGTCCAAGAAAGCCAACTTGTCATTTTTTACATTTTCTCGTGTGAACTTGATGTATTTATCCACAGAGTTGATGTGGTCAGTAAAATGTTGGACTTCCTGAGATTTAATTTTAACCCAGGTGTCGTCAACATACCTGAACCAATGACTTGGTGGTGTCCCTGAAAAGGACGTCAAGGCTCTCTTTTCTACCTCCTCCATGTACAGGTTGGCAACAATAGGAGAAACTGGAGACCCCATAGCACACCCATGTTTCTGCCTATAATATTGCTCCCCATATGTGAAGTAGGTTGACTGCAGGCACAGTTTCAAGAGTTGACACAGTTGTTCTGTGGAAAGCGTGGACAGCAGACAGCGTCCCCACTAGCTCAGGAGCCAGGCAGAAGGAGAAATCCCACACAAGACAGGCTCTAGAGCAATGTGGATATCCTAACGGGGCCTTCCTGAAAGCAGAGAAGAAACTCAAACAGGACTCCAGTCAGCCAACAGGTGAAAAGGAGGAACCCAGACCCAGACCAGTGGTCATTCCATATGTTGAGGGAGTATCAGAGAAACTGAGACGTTTATTTTCTAAACATAACGTCCCAGTGGCTTTTAAACCTCAAAATACATTACGGCAAAGACTGGTTCATCCCAAAGATCCAGTCCCCTGGCACAAACAGAGTAATATTGTGTATGTTGTTCAGTGTCAGGAGGGCTGTGATCAGTCTTACATCGGGGAAACAAAACAGCCACTGGCCAAAAGGATGGCCCAGCACAGAAGATCAACATCATCCGGCCAGGACTCTGCGGTCTACACTCATCTCCAGGCCAGCGGTCACTCTTTAAGGGATGAAGATGTTCACACCCTGGACAGAGAGGAACGATGGTTTGAGAGAGGAGTAAAGGAGGGCATCTTTGTGAAAAGAAATCGTCCATCGTTAAACAGGGGTGGAGGTCTCCGGGTTCAACTGTCCCCCTCTTACAATGCTGTGATTGCTAGTATCACTCAGCCCTCTGTGAGTAGTAAACAGCCATCAGTGTGCTAATGACCCATTGTTAGGCTGATGGTCCTTCTTGAGCATGTGATCAGCTGGTTTTGGTTGTCAGCAGCAAAACTGGTTGATCCACTCTGAGACGGTGCTATTTAAGAGACTGAGCTGAAAACAGCTCCTCAGACTGAGGAAGTCTCTCGGATGAGAGACGAAACGTTTCTACATTTTTTTGTTGATTTGCTTTATGTTTTTTTTGAATGTCCAGAGGACCAGATTTAACTTTTTTAGATTTTTCTACCTGTATTATTGAGCATGCATCAGGATATTCTTGACTTTTCCATTTGTTTTCTTACAGTTTGTGTTTATAGTTTGTTTATCGAATGGTTTGGAAAATCTTGTGTATTTATTACAGGACAAATTGTATCTGTATTATATTGTACTGGAAACAAGGTGTTTCAGGAATGTAAGCAGGCTGCCTCCTGGGCGCCAGAGGTTTTCCTGGGATGTTCAGATCCAAAACTTACTGCAGTGATCCCCCAGGAGGAGCTGAGGAAAGGGAAGTCTGGGGTTTCCCTCCTAGGCCTGTTGCTTCCACCACACAACAACAGATAAGGGACAGAAAAGGAATGGCTCAACGGATTATATTAGTAACTTTGTTTATATGCTCTGAAAAATATGTCAGCTTCTGTACATGTGCAAACATAATGTGCAACCCAGTGCTTCATCAGCTGTAATAGTTTAATTGACTGTCAGTTTTTCTTTACATGTGGCTGCAGAGAGTGATGCTATCTACAAACCACTGGCGCCGCCAAACCAACAGAAATGAAGTAAACAAAATCAAAAAATAGATAGCAGTAACTACCGGTCTGGTTTCTGGTTAAATGTGTGGTCTGCTAATGAAACCCAACGCTGGAACAAGAAATGGTGGCAGTTGCTTTTGCTATGGGTGTGTGACAAAGATACAGACAGTGCTCATACGCAGCCATAAAAAGCACAAACCTGTCCAGATAATTGTGGAGTTGTGAATGACACCTGGCATTTGACAACCACAAACTGCCGTCACTTTGAGAATATGACAACTGCATTCTGTCTGACAAAAATAAGCTGAAGCATTGCAAAAAAAAAAAAAAAAGCCTACTCTCCTTCTGTTCTAGGGTTTCTATATATCAGGTCAAAAGAAAAATTATCTGGTCTTTACTGGATTCTAAAATAATTTAAATCTAACTTCAAGTGTACGGAAACACACAACAGATTTCACCATGTCAATATCTATTAAACAAACATGAAGCCAAAATGTAATTACACAGTATGTGTGTGTGATAAACTAAATTCATCCCATGAGTTAGAAGTTTCTAGATCCAACTTTAACTTGACGTGGTCATTTTCTGTTTGTCACTTTCTTGTGGAGGAAATTTGACCCACTTCTTTCAACATAGCTTTAGTTCCTTTAAGGTTTGTAGACACTTGATCTTACACAAATGTCTTCAGGTCCCACCACAGCTTATTGATGTCCATCCATCCATCCATCATCTTTTACCTGCTTTTTCCTTTTTGGTTGTGGGGGTCATTGGTGTCCATATCCAGCAGTCACTGTGCGAGAGGCGGGGGACACACTGGACAGGTCTCCAGTCCATCACAGGGACACACAGAGACAAATGAGAAAAATTCACTCTCTCACTCACACCTAGAGACAATTTAGAGTTACCAGTCAGTCTAACATGCATGTTTTTGGTCTGTGGGAGGAAACTGGAGTACCTGGAGAAAACCCGCACATGCATGGAGAGAACATGCAAGCTCCACCCAGAAAGGCCCCCGGTCCAGGATTTGAATCTGCAACTTTCTCACTGAGAGGCACCAGCTCTACTAACTGTGCCACCCACCTATTAATGTCAGTTAATTAAAATACTATAGCACAGTGGTCCCCAATCTTTATTGCGCCATGGACCGGTTTGATGTCAGACAATATTTTCACGGACCGTGGGGGTGGGTGGGGGTGGGGGGGCATGGTCTGGGGGTCCTCCCCAACAGAATTTTGAGTAAAGTAGATGCCATTTCCTGCATTATGGTGTATTTTACAAACATGTAAAACATTTTTCACTTCCAATACTCTGACTGCATGGCAAACAGCTTCATGACCTGAGATCATCGTCTGTTTTATCAGTTCGGTGAAGGTTCAGAGAACTCCTGCAGTGATTCACACATCAGACTGTTCACAAAAGCACAGGAACTTATGCTTAGGTCAAAACGTTTAATTATACTTTTGTGTTTTATAATAAAATTACCCATGACTTTGAACATTTAGGGGCAGATATTTTTTTTTTAGCAGAAGCAAAAATATGAAGCGACAGCTCTGATGTGATATTAGGAAGCTTGTTAAAATAATTTTTCTTTTTTTTTTCATTTACTCTTTATTTATCCAGGTAGTCTCATTGAGCCACGAGAACTCATTTTCAAGCGAGACCTGTTTAGGGAGCAGATGGGGGTTAAGGGCCTTGCTCATGGGCCCAGGGTGGGGCGAATGAGGGTAGGGGCAAGTGTGAGTGCTTCATCTACCCCACCCACATTTTTGATGTTGTCAGTGCCAGGGCTTGATCCGACAATCTTCCGATCATAGAACCACCATCTCTAACCTCTGCGCCACCACTCCCCCTAGTTTCATAATAGTTTCATTTAGTTATAGTTTTATAGTCAATCTTGTCAGGTGGGTTGAAAAATATGCAGTGTAATCCTTCAAAATGCACAAATACGGCTGCGCACCTCCATCTGTCTGCTCCAGACCACGTAGCTGAATTGCTTTGTTCTTCACCAGCAATGTAGAACTGATCTGCACATGCACCTAGCAGAAACTGAAACTAACCCTTGTGTACGTTGACCTGCGTCAAGAGTGAGTCATAGACTTGTGCGGTAGAGAGAATCCAGTGATTTTTCAAAATAAATACTTTTAATCCCCCTTTTGTGCGGCCCGGTACCCATTGACCCACGGACCGGTACCGGTCCATTGCCCGGGGTTTGAGGACCACTGCTATAGCACATAAATGGAGTGGTGGGACAGAGGTTAGATAAAGTGTCTGTGATTGGAAGATCAAATGTTCAACTCCCAGTACCGACAACACCAAAATGTGGGTGGGAAAGGTGAAACACCCACACCTGTGTCCACCCTCATTTACCCCACTCTGAGCCCTTGAGCAAGGCCCTTAACCCCCACCATCTGCTTCCCTGGGTGTCCTAGACAGCAGCTCTCTGCTCCACACAGAGGGCTGTGGTAGCTCGGTGGTCTGTGGTTGTGTCAGGAAGGACATCCGGCGTAAAAACAATCGCCAAGACTTTGTGCAAATTAGTTCACTGTGACGACCCCTGAAGAAGGGAGCAGCCGAAAGAAGAAGAAAAAAGACTGTGGCACATAAAAACAACAAAAGTGGACCAATGTGTTGTACAATTTGGTCAAATAAAAATGGAAAACAAAAATAAAGGACAAGAAAACACAAAACTCTTGTGTCATTAAGGAAACACAAGCAAAGATTAAATAAAACACAAGATAAAAACGGTCTGCTCTAATTGGATCTCAAACACCGCTGGAGCAACATTTACATCTCTAAGGTCTCTGCTGATGTCATTTCCACCTTGACATTGTGTTAAACCACAACTATGTGCTCCAGAACAACAAACTGCCTAAAAATGCCTGCTTTTATAAAGATGGTCACACTGATGATGATCAAATATCAAGTACATTTAATCAGCAGCGTCTGGTTGCTACTTTTCCGTGTAAATCCTGATTCGGCAAGTTGAACTTAGTTTTGCACACAGTCTGGGCTTTTTTTCTGTTGTGTGTAGAACACTATTAAAAACAAATTCATGTAAAACTGTTCTGCAAAGACTGTTAATATGTCTCTGCCACAAACATTAAAAACCACACTTTCAAAACAGCCATGATGATTCCAATAAATACTTCTTTGAAGGATGTTGTTTCAGTCTGTGATGTGGTTGAATAAACATCAAGTAGAGCAGTAAAGTTAAACTTTGTGAGGTACTGAAAAAAATGGTGTCATCATGCACGGACAGGTTTGTTTGATCAAAGCCATCTCCATGCAGCCAAAGTCAATAAATGCATAGCTGTGCAGTAAACTTACCTAGGAACATTCTTTCTGTGGTGCATTGTGTTGCCAAAATGTTTAGCTCGTTAGTTTGACAGGTTTCATTGCCACTGGTGTACATAAAAAAACTTAACCTTCCAGTTGTCACTGGAACAGGCACCAATAACATTCAGGTAGGTCACAGTTTCTGGAAGCCACTGATGCACTGGATGATTTGAACAAGGACTATTCTATGAGCGGCTGTGGCTGAGTGGTTAGAGCAGTTGTCCTTCAATGTAAAAGTTGGGGGTTTGAATCTACCAGCAGACACTGAACCCCTCATTGCCTCCAATGTGTGTCCCATCAGTGTATGAATGTGATAAAGCACTGAATCCTGAATTGCTCCCTGGGCGCTTTCATAGATACCAACTGCTCCACCTGGGTGTATCCCAGGTGCGATGGGTTAAATGCAGAGAACCAATTTCATCTTTGAATGGGAACATACAACGATGACAATACATAGCACTTTATTTATTTATTTATTTATTTATTTATTTATTAGTCTCTTTAGAATGATTTGTTCAATTAGCTTTGTAGAGATCTAGTAGAGTGCTGTATGAATGGGTAAATGAGGGCATAAATTGTGTTGTAAAGCATTTTGAGTGTCTTGATAAGATAGAAAGGTGCTATGTAAGTTTATAAGTAAATGGTAAATGGACTGTACTTATAAAGTGCCTTTCTATCTGATCAAGATCCTCAAAGTGCTTTACAACACAATATATGTCCTCATTTACCCATTCACACAGCACTACTAGATCTCTACAAAGCTAACTGAACAAATTGTTCAAAACATACTAATCAAAGCTTTATCACATTCATACACCTATGGGACACACATCAGAGGCTATGAGGGGTTCAGTGTCTTGCCCAGGGACACTTCGGCATGTGACTGCTGGTGGATTTGAACCCCCAACTCTTGCACTGGAGGACGACGGCTTTAACCACACAGCTGTCCTAAGTACATCCATTTACAACCCGGATTCCAAAAAAGTTGGGACACTAAACAAATTGTGAATAAAAACTGAATGCAATGATGTGGAGATGGCAAATGTCAATATTTTATTCGTAATATAACATAGATGACAGATCAAAAGTTTAATCTGAGTAAATGTAACATTTTAAAGGAAAAATATGTTGATTCAAAATTTCACAGTGTCAACAAATCCCAAAAAAGTTGGGACAAGTAGCAATAAGTGGCTGGAAAAAGGAAATTGAGCATATAACGAACAGCTGGAAGACCAATTAACACTAATAAGGTCAATTGACAACATGACTGGGTATAAAAAGAGCTTCTCAGAGTATCAGTGTCTCTCAGAAGCCAAGATGGTAAGAGGATCACCAATTCCACCATTGTTGCGCAGAAAGATAGTGCAGCAATACCAGAATGGTGTTACCCAGCTTAAAATAGCAAAGACTTTTAAGTTATCATCATCAACCGTGCATAACATCATCAAAAGATTCAGAGAATCTGGAACAATCGCTGTGCGCAAGGGTCAAGGCCGTAAAACTCTACTGGATGCTCGTGATCTCAGGGCGCTTAAACGTCACTGCACCTCAAACAGGAATGCCACTGTCAAGGAAATAACAGAATGGGCTCAGGAATACTTCCAGACAGCATTATCAGTGAATACAATCCACCTTGCCATCCGCCGTTGCCAGCTGAAACTCTACAGTGCAAAGAGGAAGCCATTTCTAAGCAAGCTCCACAAGCTCAGACGTTTGCACTGGGCCAAGGGTCATTTAAAATGGAGTGTGGCAAAATGGAAGACTGTTCTGTGGTCAGATGAGTCACAATTTAAAGTTCTTTATGGAACACTGGGACGCCATGTCATCCGGACCAGAGAGGACAAAGATAGCCCAAGTTGTTATCAACACTCCGTTCAGAAGCCTGCATCACTGATGGTATGGGGTTGCATGAGCGCTTGTGGCATGGGCAGCTTGCATGTCTGGAAAGGCACCATTAATGCAGAGAACTATGTTCAGGTTCTAGAACAACATATGCTCCCATCTAGACGTCATCTCTTTCAGGGAAGACCCTCCATTTTTCAACATGACAATGCCAGACCACATTCTGCAGCAATCACAACATCATGGCTACGTAGGAGAAGGATCCGGGTAAAAATGGCCAGCCTGCAGTCCAGATCTTTCACCTATATATATATTTCAGTCATGGGCCCCAAACTCTGGAACAACCTGCCCCCCAACATCAGGCAGGCCACCTCCATTCCTCACTTCAAATCCCTGCTTAAAACACATTTGTTCTCTCATGCATTTCATACAGTGTAAATTGATCTAGTGTTTTTTAATCTGTGACCATATGTTTTAAATGGTTTTTTTTTTAATTCTTCAGTTATTATTATTAGTGTATTGTATATCCATCCATCCATTATCTTTACCCGCTTATTCCATTTTGGGTCACGGGGGTCGCTGGTGCCCATGTCCAGCAATCACTGTGCGAGGGGCGGGGTACACCCTGGATGGGTCGCAAGTCCATCACAGGGCCACATAGAGACAAACAACCATTCACTCTCTCACTCATACCTAGGGACAATTTAGAGTTACCAATCAGCCTAACATGCATGTTTTTGGTCTGTGGGAGGAAACCGGAGTACCCGGAGAAAACCCACGCATGCACAGAGAGAACATGCAAACTCCACCCAGAAAGGCCCCTGGACCGGGGTTTGAACCAAGGACCTGCTCGCTGAGAGGCAGCAGCTCTACCAGTTGTGCCACCGTGCTGCCTGTATTGTATATATATGTTCATATATTTTTCTCTTTAATTTACTCATTGATTGTTGTGTTGTTAAGCAGTTTGATAACAGGTTATGTTTTAAATGTGCTCTATAAATAAAGTTGACTTGACTTGACTATAGAGAACATTTGGCGCATCATAAAGAGGAAGGTGTGACAAAGAAGGCCCAAGACGATTGAACAGTTAGAGGCCTGTATTAGACATGAATGGGAGAGCATTCCTATTTCTAAACTTGAGAAACTGGTCTCCTCTGTCCCCAGACGTCTGTTGAGTGTTGGAAGAAGAAGGGGGGATGCCACACAGTGGTAAAAATGGACTTGTCCCAACTTGTTTGGGGATTTGTTGATGCCATGAAATTTGGAAACAACAGATTTTTCCCTTAAAATGATACATTCTCTCATTTTAAACTTTTGATCTGTGATTTGTGTTCTATTTTGAATAAAATATTAGATGTTGGCACCTCCACATCATTGCATTCAGTTTTTATTTACAATTTGTTTAGTGTCCCAACCTTTTTGGAATCTGGTTTGTACCATTTAGTTACAATTCATAACCCCAACCTCACCATGAAACATGGGAAAATAAAGTTCCCTCTAAAGTAGCAGGTCAGATGATAAAATTGCAGAATACACTAACTGTGACTGAAGATGTGTTCTTGTTATGAACAAGCCATGCTCATGCACAGATACAGCAATAGCGCATAGTTTGACTTCAAATCAGGGACGTCAGTGGTCCCAGTCACACTCCTCTAGCTAGGTAACGTCATCATAGCTCACATAGGCATTAAAGCCCCCCACCCAGGAGAACAACAGGCTACCTCAATATTACCCTCCCTGTCATGGTATAACAGAGGTTGGACCCAACAATCCAGACTGATACAAAGAGCTCAAAAAACTAAATTAACATTATTTCAAAACAAAATTTGCATGTTCTCTCCATGCATGCGTGGGTTTTCTCCGGGTACTCCGGTTTCCTCCCACAGACCAAAAACATGCATGTTAGGCTAATTGGTAACTCTAAATTGTCCCTAGGTGTGGGTGAGAGAGTGAATGGTTGTTTGTCTCGTTTGTCTCTATGTGGCTCTGTGATGGACTGGAGACCTGTCCAGGGTGTATCCCGCCCCTCGCACAGTGATTGCTGGACATGGGCACCGGCGACCCAAAATGGAATAAGAGGGTAAAGGAAATGGATGGATGGATGGAGGCTGTTGAAGCAGTAAAATGTACAGAATAGATTTGTCACAAAGAGACATGAGGAAACACAAGGAAAACCTGACATGTCATGAAAAACAACCCATTTAAGTGATTAGGAATGAAAAGTGATGAACGAAATAGACAGGGCCTGATTGACAGAGTGACTGCAGCTATGACTAAGGAAACCGGGAACAGGTGTAGATGGGTGTGGCAGACTGACGGGAAAACTATTATAGAAGTTACTGGTGGCACAAACAAACAAGGGAACAAAAACTGAACACAAGAGGACAAAAACATGAATTAAAGCAACAGAAAATAACTCAAAACAACAACAACAAAAAGCTTTCCCAACAACACCACAAAACCTTAGATTGTTACACTTCAAGGACACCCCGTGAACATCAGGTAATTTCAACTGCTGTTGGTGCAAAAGCACAAACAATCAGAATTGTACCTTTCACAACTCAGAAACAAAAGCTATGTTTACATGTGCAAAATTTTTTGACCGGATTGAAATGTTTTCAGATTAAATAATTCAAATGTATCGTTTACGTGGGTACAATCTGTTCGTGACGAGCGTGTACACGCAGCGGGCTTTGTTCTGAACAGAAGTACTGACATGCACAGAGCGATAAACTCTCCTTAAAATACCACAGAAGAAGAAGTTCTACTTCCGATTTACTTCCGGGATGAACGTAAACAAACCTGAGAACCCAAAATGGACCCGGTTTTAGTGATGGTGGAGACGTTACTGCACTCCCTGACTGAGCTACAGGTGATACAGATCATTCTGAGCTCTTTCAAAGTTTTTAGTAGAAATGTTGTGTCGCTCACCGACCAGTTTTGCTTCCCCAACATGCTAATATTATTAGCATTAGCCAGGCGGAAATGACATAGGCCGCACATGCGCAGTCAGGTCAGTTTTTCACGATCAGAAAAAAAATGAACAGATTAGGCATTTACATGGACACCGTTCAGGTTATGAATCGGCATAAACTACCCGTTTTGTTCTGATCACATATTATTTCAGATAGCGCTGAATAAACAAAAAATAACCTGAACGGGGCGTTTAAATGACACATTTTTATTCCCAACGGCCGTTTAATCTGATTACTTATGTCCATGTAAACATGGCTATAGAGGTAAAGCTTTAGCTCAGAGGTCCTCAGCCCTGGTCCTCGTGGCCAAATGTCTGTACATTTAAGCTGTTTCTGTTCTTCAGCACACCTGATTCAAATGATCCAATTACCTACTCAGAACGTCATACAGTTCAGCAGAAGCCACTCATTCATTTTAGTCAGGTGTGTTGAAGCAGAGAAAGTCTACAATATGCAGGGTCATGATGAGTATGGTTGGGGACCTCTTCTTTAGCTCACCAGGGAACATTTAGGCTTTTAGCTGGGGGTTGTGAGTACCCCATAACTACCTAACATGCCTTTTCCTGGAAAACCCTGAAATCAAATTAGTCTGGCTCCTCTCCAGATGCTGGAATCCAGAGCTAACGCTGGGTGTACAAGTATGTCCAACTATATCTAGGCGGTATCATTTGGCATCTCCCTCCAGCTTCAAAAGTTTTCTGGCACAGAAAGTGGCACGCTACATTCCAAAGAGCCAGCTGGGAAGCAACGTGCACAGACAACCAGCCTGTCACCCAGCTCACACACCCAGACTCTGCTTCTCTTCCCGTAGACACCCACAGAGGTGCAAGTCATTCCCCAATCTGCTACAGAAGCACGATCCATAGTGTACTTACGGGTCGCACGGATCGCCGTTGTTTATGAATAAAAACTATCTTAATTTACTTAGAGTCAGAGTCAGAGATTCTTTATTGTCATTCGCACCTCATGTGGTACATGTGGTGGAGCGAAATTATGTACACAAGGTCCCAGTTACATCCAACAATAAAATGTACAAGAAAAACAGTAATAACATCTAAGATATGAACTAAGAAAAACATCAACTAAATATACACTAAGCACTCATAACATAAAACATTGAACATCAGCACAAACATGAATATGAGTCTGTGAGCAGATGTGCACACATGAACACATCAACATTGAAACAGATCAGCAGCAACATGAAACAGATCAGCAGCAACATGAAACAGATCAGCAGCAACATGATATGGTTTTTCACAGTGATTATTCTAGTTAGAGATTCATGAGTCTAACAGCCTCAGGGTAGAAGCTGTTCTTCAGTCTAGTGGTTCTACACTTAATGCTCCTCAACCTCCTTCCTGAGGGGAGCAAGGCAAAAAGTGTGTGTGCTGGGTGAGTGGGGTCCTTCATGATGCAGGTGGCCCTCTTCCTGCATCTGGAGGTGTAGATGTCTGTGATGATGGGGAGGCTGATTCCGACAGACTTCTGTGCAGCCTTCACCACTCTCTGCAAAGCTTTTCTTTCTGCAGCTGTGCAGCCTCCATGCCACACGTTGATGCTGGAGCACAGGATGCTCTCCACTGCACACCTGTAGAAGGAGGTGAGGACTGAGCTTCCCAGACCAGCTCGCCTCAGCCGTCTGAGGAAGTAGAGTCTCTGATGAGCTTTCTTGATCAGGCTGGTGGTGTTGTTGCTCCAGCTAAGGTTGTCATTCATGTGTACACCCAAGTACTTGTAGCTGGAGACTACTTCCACTGCAGACCCTCTTATGTTCAGGGGGGTGTAGATGTTTTTGTTCCTTCTGAAGTCCACAATCATCTCCTTTGTCTTCTTCGCATTGATGTGAAGGTTATTCTCTTTGCACCAGCTCTCCAGCTGTTCCACCTCTTGCCTGTAGCTGGACTCATCATTGTTTGTGATGCATCCCACCACTGCTGTATCATCTGCAAACTTTACAATGTGACAGCCTGGATGGGTAGCTGCACAATCATACGTGAGCAGAGTAAACAGGAGGGGGCTCAACACACATCCCTGAGGAGAGCCAGTGCTGAGGGTTATGGTGGAGGAGGAGAAGTTGTGGATCCTCACTAACTGTGGTCTGTTTGTTAAAAAGTCTAGTACCCAGTTGCAAATGGAGGGGCTTAGTCCTAGTGTGGATAGTTTGTCGATCAGGGTTTGGGGGATCATGGCGTTGAAGGCGGATGTGAAGTCCACAAAAAGCATACGGACGTAAGAGTTTTCTGCTCCAGGTGGTTGAGCGCAGTGTGGACCACAGAGTAGATGGCATCCTCTGTTGATCGGTTCTCACGGTATGCATACTGATGAGGGTCCTCATTCATGTTGATGGTTGTTTTGATGTGAGTCATGACCAGTTTTTCGAAGCATTTAGCGACTATTGGGGTGAGGGCCACTGGCCGATAGTCATTCAGACCAGTCACTGTAGAGCTTTTTGGGACTGGGATGATGGTGACAGTCTTCAGGCAGGTGGGAACTGTCTCCAGGGTAAGTGAGGTGTTGAAGATGTCTGCCAGCACCTCACAGAGCTGATCAGCACATTCCTTCAACACTTTTCCTGGGATGTTGTCTGGGCCAGTTGCTTTGTGCGGATTAATCCTCCTGAAAGTACTCCTTACTTCTGCTGAGGTCACACTGAGAAGCTCTTCATCCGGTGGTGAGGTGAGCCTGGTGCTGGGTGGTCTGTTCGGGTCTTCAAAGCGTGCATAGAACTTGTTGAGGGCATCAGGCAGAGATGGGTCTTTGGGGCATTGTTTGCTCCTTCCTTTATAATCTGTTATGCACTTAATGCCCCTCCACATGCTCCGAGGGTCTTGTGAGATGAATTGACCCTCGATCCTCTGTGCATATATGGCCTTGGCCTTCTTAATACCAGCAACCAGCTCTTTTCTTGTCCTACTCAGCGCCTCTGAGTTTCCAGACCTGAAGGCAGTGTTCCTGGCTTCCAGCAGGGTACGCACCTCTGCATTCAGCCAAGGTTTTTTGTTTGGGTAGCTTTTAACATTTCTGATTAGAAAATTACATGATTCTGATTAGAAAGGTACATGCTGCATCTCATCAGATCTTCCTGTAGCTAATTTACGTCACTCGCATTTCCGTTACAAATCATTGGTTAAGATGATATGCGACGCATTAGACCTGACCCCCAGCCTAGGCTGAATGGAAAAAAAACCCTGCAAGATACAGAATGAATTATTTCCATGGTGAAACAGCACCACTCAGTGGTGAAGCTGCATATCATTTTAACCATGACGTAAATAAGTCAATGATTTTAACGGAGTGGCGTAAATTAGCCACATGAAAATTGGCGGAGATAAAGCACATACTTTTCTAAGTAATTTAAGACAGTTCTTATTCATAAACGGAATTATACCATCACATTTTCCTTAATCTAGCATATTCAACGGCGATCCATGCGACCCGGAAGTATTACTTTTAGCGCATGCGCAAATGAGCAACACTGCGGATTGCGCTTCTATAACAGATAGGGGAATGACGGTGCCTTCTGCTGCTTCTTCAGCTTCAGCCTATGATCATTCTGAAACGTTACAATGGCACATGTCATATTGTAGATTTGTGTAAAAAAGCAGTCCTAAACTTATGCATTGTAAACGGATGCACTTTTAAAATGTTCCAAAAGAAAACTAAAATTACATAAAAATATCAACAATGTTTTCCTTTTCCTTTTTTTTCCGCAGCACGGTGGCACATGGTAGAGCTGCGCCTCTCAGCGAGCAGGTCCCTTGTTCATATCCTAGTCCAGGGGCCTTCCTGGGTGAAGTTTGCATGTTCTCTCCGTGCATGCGTGGGTTTTCTCCAGGTACTCCAGTTTCCTCCCACAGACTAAAAATATACATGTTAGACGGATTGGTAACTCTAAATTGTCCATAGGTGAGAGTGAGAGTGAGAGTGAGAGAGGGAATGGTTGTGTGTCTCGTTGGTCTCCATGTGTCCCTGTGATGGACTTGCGACCAGTCCAGGTGCTGCTCCTCGTACAGTGACTGCTGGACATGGGCACTGGCGACCCCTGTGACCCAAAATGGAAGAAGCGGGTAAAAGATAATGGATGGATGTATTCCTTTTTCTTGAACAAATTGTTTAGTAAATATTTCCTCTCTTGTGGTACCTTATCATGTAATTTCTATAAAAGAGTCTAACACTATCAGCATTTTTGCCTATAAATATTTGTCTAAAAAACAGGAACAAAAAGAAGCTGGTGAGACAACAGTCTGAGGCAGAGAGCAGGAGGACAAAGCAAAAAGCAAATATTAATCCATGTGAAAGAAGAAGATAAAGAGGTAATGTCAGCAGACATATAAACATAAAGAAACATTTCTTTGAGACTCCCCTGAATTTCATTGTTGCTAATCTGTGGTGGACAGGCTGGACAGTAAGGTGAGATAGCTTCGTCTCTAACGGAAATACCAGAGGACAGTGACTGATAAGAACTGCAAGTAACTGTCCATTCCTCTGTGTGCACGACATGGATGAGATGATAAGAGCCATCAGTTCACAGGAATCTAAGAAAACACAACAGAAGGTCGTGTACAGAAAAGCAGAAACCTTCCAACAAATCCAGCCTTCATCAATATAAGTTTCTAAATATTTTGTCAATAATGATTTTCAATAGACAAAGTAAAAGTAATAATCCCTGAGCTGTATGTCAGTGTCATTCATTCAGAATCATAATGGGAAAAAATATAATACAAACGTATTTGTAGAAAATTTAAATAAAAATGTCTGATAATTAAAAGAAGTTTAACAAGAATAATTCTGTTATTCTGGTTTATATTCTGTTTATCTAACCTGTAATTGTTTCACCATTATCATTTATTGTGATTTTTTTAAACCAATACCTTTTATTACTTTATTCTTTTTGATTCTAAAAGAGAAAAACTTTCTAAATTGCTTAGATTTCTTGTTCTTTGAGGATTGTCTTTGTTTATTTAATTTGCCTAATACATTTTATGCTTCTTACTTTAGCTTCTTATTAAAAACATGTTTAAATATGATTAAATTCATTGATCTGTTTAATGTATCTTGCTCTATCAAAAGATGACTGACGTGTTTGTTTAAACATGACAAATCTTTATTTAGAATAATCAACTGAAAAAAACATTTGTGTATTTTGTCCTTTATTCTTTTAATGCAGGATTGCTGCAGTTTTTCCATTTTCCCATCACATGCTGTATTATTTTGTTAAAAGCATAAAACTTTAAAAATAAAAACCCTGATCTTCTAAATGAAAAACAATGAATTTCAGGTTTAAAATTATGTCATCAATATTGTTGGACCAATATAGAGTTTTTTGTTTGTTTTCTTGGGTAATTGGCAAAAAAAAAAAAAAAAGAGTGACTAAAACCCTTGACTTGACCCAGAAACTGAAAGCATTTTGATCACAGTTCACAAAAGGTTTTTTTTTAAATCAAAAATTGTGTTTTTTGAGGTAATTGTGGAGCAATAAGACACATTTCCTCCTTGTATGAATTTGTTTTTGGTCCTCTGCTTGTTGAAACAAAGGTCTGTGGCAGACTTGGTCAAACAAATGTTATCTGTAAGGGTCTCCATTAGCTCTTAAATGTGACCGCAGAGTGGGGGCAGCTTGCTAAGTAAAGTCAGCGAGCACCTCTGATGACAAATTAGGGGGAGAAAACTTGTCAGCCCGATTTGAAAAGCCCTAAGATAAAAGTATTTGAGCTAAGCCCTATGGAAGAACAACATCCAGAGACCACCTCAGGGTTCTCTGAGACGTTTACACTGGCAGAGAAGAATTAGCCTGTCAGTGCATCCTCCACCATTTAGCAAATACAATGACAAATTAAGACTACAAAATAATGCCTTTTCAGAAAAAAACAAATAATGAGGTGAGAGATTCTAAAATGAATTTATTAGGTAAAGAAGTTTGTAGGCAAGTCTTAATTTTCCACAATGTACCCAAAAAATAAAAACAGGACGAGGTATGTTGTCTAGAATGTACAGTAAATACTGCCCAAAACTACTTCCATCTGCCATAAAGTGCAAAGTTTAAGGATTAATTTATTTTTATGTGTTGTAACCCTCCAAAAAATAATAATAATAATTAGTGGGTGCTACATTATGGTTATTGGACTTGTGCAGCTTCTTATGTGTATGCTTGAATAAAACAGCCCATTTATTCACCAAAGTTCATGCTCAATAATCCAGGTAAAAATCCAGCAAGGTTCAATCAGGTCATCTGGATGTTTTTTTTTTTTTTCTGAAACATTTCGTCCTTCATCCAAAAGACTTCTTCAATCTGAGGAGACACCAGACAAACTGATTTTCACCAACAGCATACTCAACAGTGGAAAAAAACACAGATTGCTGGTGCTAAGATGGCCTCCGGGGCCCGCCCTCTCCCCCGTCAACTCCTCGGAGACAGTCATGCCAAAGTGGTTTAAAACACCAAAGTTCATGCTCATGGATGAAACGTCTCAGCAAAAAAACAAGACACCATCCAGATGACCTGACTGAACATTGTTGGATTTTATACCTGGATTATTGAGCATGAACTTTGATGTTTTGAATCACTTTGGCATGACTGTCTCAGAGGAGTTGACGGAGGAGAGGGGGGGCCCTGGAGGCCATCTTAGCACTAGCAAACTGTGTTTTTTTCCACTGTGGAGTATGCTGTTGGTGAGAATCAGTTTGTCTGGTGTCTCCTCAGATTGAAGGAGTTCTTTAGAAGAAGGACGAAAAGTCTTCGCAAGAAAAGAGACTGTCTAGAGGACCTGACTGAACATTGTTGAAAATATCCTATTGTTTTTTTTTTTCTTCTTCTTCTTCACAATGGTTCTTTCCCTGAGCATAAATTTATTTGGAGAAGCTATTGAGCCATGGCAATTTGAGTCAACAGCCCAAATAGTGCATTAGGTACAGGACAAGTCCTGTTCTTCTAGTTGATCTAGTTCTAGCTCTTCAAGCATGCAGGCACATGTGCAGGCAAATCAGCGATTAAAGGAAAAACCCTGGGTAAAGACATCAAAAACCATTAAATGCACACACTGTCATTTTCACTTAAATGGGAGAATTATTATTCAGACTAGTGTGAATCTGAATAAATATGTCACCAGGCGGTGAGGTTTTCTGTGAAGATTTGGACTAGTTTAGTTTATTTAATTCAGTTTAATTCTTGCACACATAGCACTTATTTCATATTGTATATACTGTAATTAGAGTGTTTTTACAGATGGATAGTTGTGCCATTAGATCTTCACTGTCACTAACTGTAGTCAATCTCTATATTGAGGAAGTAGAAAAGAGAGCCTTGAGCTCTTTCAAGGGAACAACTCTATGACACTGGTTCAGATACCTTCCTTGGCTTGGGTTTATCGTCCACAAACATATGGACGATAAACCCAAGGAAGCAGAAGTATTCACCAGACATGTCAACTCAGTGGACAAGAGCATCAGGTTTACCAGGGAGGATGCTAAAATTAACAAGCTGCCTTTTGTCGACTGTTTGGAGCACATGGAAAAAGATGGAAGCTTAATCATCGAGGTTTACAGGAAACCCACTCAGTGAGATCAGTGGAGGTTAGAGTTTAAGATATGCACGCACACTACAGACGGCCGCAGTCAGTTTTCTGTGCTTGTGCGAGTACATTAACAGTAGATTAACAGTAACAATGGAGGATAGTAGAGTGCTGTTTGTGCTGCTCATACTTTTCACTTCATCAGAGCTTCTGACTTGGAACATACAGTATGTGGCACAGCGTCTCTTAGGAGAGAGGTCGGTCCAAATAAATGTGTGTACTCGCTATTTTGGATGTAACAGTTTGCATGCTTGAGACAGAAGTGTTTGAGTGCACGCACGTCATTGAAATACAAAAATTACAGCCCCAGCTAGTGTCCATGTAAACTACAGCTGAGCTGATGATATATATATATATATATATATATATATATATATATATATATATATATTTGTGGTCTCATTTAAACAGCGATTGCAGTCACAGTGTTGTCATCTGCACAAGTAACGTTGTTTTCCAATCAACATGGAAAAATCTATACAGTCTTCAGGAGACTGCTCACATCTAAACTGGGTCTAAAACTTACAATGAAGTGTTTACTTTAATGCCCATTCAACTTAATGGGCATTTTATTGTGTGGGTTAATAATTTTATTTTAAGGCCCTTTAATTTACACCTTCTTGCATATAACCAAGATATCGCTCTGGTGAGGTAGACGAACGAGACGCCAGTGAAATGGAGGTGAGATCAATCTGTATGTGAAACACAAAGGAGCATGTTTAAAGCATGGAACGCTGCACTTATCAGTTTTGAATTGAGAAAACATCCAGAATGGGAATCAAACTGTCTTCAATAACACTTTGGTTATTAAAATCTTTATTAGATCAGTCACATCTTGGATGACTGAGGATCTACATCAGCATGACCATTTAATACAAATGTGATGGCGATGCAACTCTACATCACAGAATTTGAAATGACAGGTTGGAGTTGGCAGAAGTCTGCTTGGGAACATGTCAGCTTGCCTGTATCAGGCTCAGGAGATGATTGACGTGCAGACTAGAATGCAGATGGCGGGGTAACAACATTTTTTATTAAATCAAAACAACATTTCAGGGCTTACTTGTTGCCTAACAAATTACTCACGGAATGGAGCAGGAAGGAGACAGAAGAACCCCACAAGGACGTTACATCACAAACACAATGCATGAAGAATGAAGGACACAACACGAATATATACAGATACAACTAATTAGGGGAATGGGGAACACCTGGGAAGAGGGAGCCAATCACAGATGAAGGAAATTACACAGAGAACAACAGGCAGGAAGAACAAAACTGACTTTTCAATACTTGAAAAGAAGAAAGATAAGAAATACAATTTAAATCACCATAGTATACAAAGTTATATTAATAGCTATTATGACTACGTTCAAATCTACACAGACGCATCCAAGGATTCACATGATAAGATGGGAATAGCATTTGTTATTCCAGAATTTTATGTCTCAACTTATAAAAGGATTAACGATAGACTCTCGGTGTATACAGGGGAACTGCTTGCAATACTTTTAGCAGTACAATGGATATAGGACATTAGACCACTGAAAACAAGAATATGTTCGGATTCAAGCTCATCATTGCAAAGTTTAAACAACAATAACTCAGAAAGTAGACCAGATATTCTTCTAGAAATTCAGCAGACACTATACCGAATACAAAAAATGGGACTCATAGTAGAATTTTTGTGGATACCGGCACATATTGGAATAAATGGAAATGAGATGGCAGATAAAGCAGCAAAAGAAGCCACAAAACATATTACTAACGATATGGAAATTAATTTCAGTAGATTAGAAACTAAGAACATCATCAAACAAAAATTGAAGGAAAAATGGCAGAAACAATGGGAAGAAGAACGAAAAGGAAGATGGTTTTATAAAATACAAAGGAAGGTAGGAGAAATTAGAAGTGGGAGGAAAAACAGGAGAGAAGATATAATAATATCAAGACTCAGAACTGGACACACAGGGTTGAACAGCACACTGTTTAAAATGGGGAAAAAATAATACAGGAAATTGTGGCTTTTGTGGCCAGGAAGAAACAGTAGAGCATGTTATGTTAAACTGTAATAAATATAATAAGGAACGATATATTCTTACCCGAAATCTTGAAGAGATTCAAACAAGATACAAGTTATCAGAAGTGTTGAGGGAAGAAAAATGTTATCCATTGCTATTTCAGTTTCTTCGAAATACTGGTTTATTTGGAAGGATTTAATTAACGATTAAAGAATTTTCTAGGATTTGTCTTTTTTATTTTATTTATTTTTTATTTTTATTTATTTATATATTTATTTACAGCCCCCCCCCAGTATAATTAGTCTAGATATTAGAATCCTGATCCACACTCCTTACCAGTTGGTGGCGGTAATGCACCATTAAGTTGTTTGCCAACCGCCAAAAAACACCACAAGAAGAAGAAGAAGAAGGCAGGAAGAACAAACTGAAGAACCAGAAAGCCAACAAGTGATCAAAAAAACCAGGGAAACCTCACACTGTGACATTAACCTTCCAATGAGATTTTCTTTCTCTAATTCTCCAAACTAAGTTTGAACATGCCAATGTCTACTGCATGTAAGATACTGACTGCTCATAACAATTCCACAGAAGCTTTAAATACATTTGACCCATCTCTTTTACATATAAATTATAAGTGTTTAAAGTAACACTCCAGTAATCTTAAATTCAAATGACATTCACGTTATGACAGTAATTTTAATAAAATTTAAATTATTAAAATTAATTGACAGTAAAACTACAGACAGCTCTAATTATTTACAAAGCCAAAAATAAACAAGTACTGGAAAACATTCAAAACCTGTTTAAGACTAAGGAGCAAATTTATAAGTTAAGGGGGAATCACAGTATGTGCAAATTCTACTAAATTACTACAAAAAATATTTTGTGTATCAGTTCATTCAACCTTTATTTATACAGGTTAATCCCATTGAGCCTCGGGGACTCATTTACAAGAGAGACCTGAAAATTAAGTCCCAGTAAGTCCCAGTAGTTGGAGTCAAACTGTGGAATAATTTGAATATTGTACTTAGACTATATCCAAAAATAAAACTGTTAAATGATTACTGCTGGATATAATATATAATATTATTATTCATTTATTGTTGGTGTTTTCGTTATTGATGCTAGTCTTTTTTTTTTTAAAGTTAGAGAAATAATAATTGTTCATCTACTGTAGTTAAATTAAATAGATACAGTACTATATTGATGAGTTAAATATGGGTTTAGTTGATATATATATAGCTTATACATGTATAAATGTAAGATGATGTAAGTGGTTAAGGAGTGGGAATTTTCATAAGTTTATACTTCTACCCACTCCCTTGATTATGTAAAACAAAAAGGTTTAACATTATGCTTCATTGTTTGTTTTTTTTTACATAAAAAAACCCTAAACTAAATTACTAAAACTCTTGCAAGCAAAGTTATCCAAGTGAATATTCACTGCTAACACACTGATTTGTTCACATCATGCTACTTGAACTTCTAACAGTATCTCTCTGTTGTTCCTAGTCATAACAATCAAACGACAAAATAATTTACTGCTTGCACTGAGGATATTTGTGTACATTTATACTTCTTTACTGACATAAAGCACAATGAAGCTAGATGTAGAAATAAACTAGAGAATATGTCTGTGTTACAAGAATGGCAGACAGTGAATAAAAAACTAGATTTCTGTGTGATTGTTTACTTGGATCTTTGCTTGTGAGAAGGTTTTCTTTCGCTCTCTTTGAAGGAGACCCTGCAGCAGTCCAGGGCTTTAATCTCATAATGGCTTCAATGACAGCAACCTTATCTGCGTGACAGCTAATTCAAAGACTTGTCAGGTTTGATGTACTGTACACCACAAAGCATACTAACAACACGGCTCAATCATCAGGGAATAGATTATGAATACCTTTTGTCAAAAAAGTAAAAGAAGAGAATGTGACAGAATGGAACTAGAATTGTAGAAACATTTACCAACAGAAATCCCATCACTGTCTAATCAAAAATCAATTAAATGAATATGTCATGCGAATGTGATACATAACTCTAGTACTGCATAGGTGAAGTAATTATTACCAGGAAGTAAACAAGATGCAAATAGATCTACAACATTAGAAATATTCAAAAGATGATGGCATGAGCAACTATTTTTAAACTTTACACAATAACCTAAATCTAACAAGTGCTTATTTTATAAGTTATAATTTTATAAAAGTAATTACACCCTGAACAACAAGATTTCAGTTATTTTATTTTTTTCTATTTGTCTTGTCCTTTATTTTTTCAGTCTCTTGAGGTGTTTGAATATGTCAGTACTTACTGTACAAAACTGTTGCTTTGGACAAATTAGTAAATTCAACCAAGTCGTCTTTAATTCATTGTCACTTGGACATTTTTTGTGACATTTCATTAATTAATTTCCACATACTAGATATCAAAATGTTACATGAGACTATACTATGTGTTTATGTGTGTGACAAAAGGTGATCCTAACTGTGCTTTATTTATAACATGCATGAAGTTTAAATAACTGAAGCAAAAAAAAGTTTTGAAGACTTGATATTTGATTGAGAATCAGATCGTTTGATTGCACTAAACTAATTTTCCATTTGGGCATTTATTTTTTGTCCACACGATTCTAACAAAACTTACATACACTGCACCACCAGACAACGAGAATGTCAACAATAAAAAAGTAAAAACACAAACCAAACATTTTAAGCTTATTGTAAAGGTGCTCCCCAAACAGCTAGAGCTTGTTTATCTCTTTATGGTTTCAGTAATTCATCATTTTAGCACACAGTCCAAATTTAACAGAGACACGATTAGATTAACAAAACTAATTCACCATGTGACCAAATGATAAACACAGCCTGAGAAATATTTGGGCTTAAGACACAAGGTGACAGAAAGTATACCAGGGGTCATTCCAGAATGTTTGTAAAATGGTGGCCAAACGAAGGCCACTCATAGTCTTGAGCTGACACATGAAAATCAAAAGCCATTAAAGAATTTCAGGAGTTTTCTTATTCGTTCAACCTTTATTTATACAAGTTAATCCCATTGAGCCTCGGGGACTCATTTACAAAGCATATCTGATTTTAACAAAGGGTGATGACAACAGTAGACAACAATGACAATAATAGACAATCATAAAGGATGCGTAAAAATTGGGATTTTTTTTTTAACAAATGAAAATAAAATGTATTTAAAAGGAAAAGTAACAACAACAAAAAAACACAGCTAGATTATAAGGCGGTGTTGAAAACGCAAAGCAAGAACTTGTCTGCATTGGTTTTTCTCAGGAACTTAACAGATGTTTGAAGCCACTTAGAGAGGTCAAGGTTGAGAGCTTCAGATCTTTTTTCAAGATATTCCAGGAAACAGGAGTGGAGTAGGAGAAGGCCCTTTTGCCTAGTTCAGTCCTCACTGTACTGAGGGGACACTGCATGTAACAATGTCCTGAGAGCGCACGCTGTAGCTGCACTCACGCAGTGACATGTAGGAGGAGATGTATGAAGGCAAAAGACCAAGAAGTGATTTAAAGATGAAAATGTACCAGTGAGAGAGTCTGTGTAAAGTTAATGATATCAGGGTGCAGTGGTGGATATGATAGTTACAGTCAGTTATGAATCTCAGTGTACCATGATAGACAGCATCCAACATCTGCAGGGTGCTTGTAGGAGCGTTCATGTAAATTATGTCACCGTAGTCCATGGAGGGAAGGAAAGTTGCAGTCTTGAGGCATTTCCTGGCATTCAGAGTTAGACAGGATCTATTTCTAAATAGGAAACCCAATTTAATTTTCAGTTTCCTTAGGTTTTACACATAGAGCTTAAAAGAGAGATGCAAATCGACCAAAATACCCAAATATTTGTAGGAATCAACAAACTCAATAGGGACATCATTTAAGGATAAAATCAAAGGAAGAACTGCTGGGACCGACTTCCTGTTTGAAAAAAAGCATCCCTTTGGTTTTATCGGCATTTAGGACAAGTTGGAAACAGAACCAATCTGATGTCGAAAGTGGATTTCAAAAGCTGGAAATCCTTAGTAACTGTTTAGCTTGACAATAAACAACTATGTCACCAGTATAGAAATGTAAGGATGCATCAGGGATGATCTGACCTACATTGCCTATGTAGATTGTAAAGAGGGTGGGTCCTAGGACAGAGCCTTGTGGTGCACTGTTGTTGACTGTAAAATAACTGGAGGAAGTACCTTTATGTTGAACATAATGTCTCCAATCTGAGAACCAACCAATGGCGTGACCTGAAAAAACAATTTCTGAGATTTTATGACAAAAGATGTCATGATCCACAGTGTCAAAAGCTTTAGACAGGTCTAAGAAAAGTGCAGCACAGTAATCCTTAGCATCCAGTGCTTCAAAACGTCATTAAGAACCTTCAGTGAAGAAGTTGTTGTGCTGTGTTGTTTCCTGTAACCAGATTGATGGAGAGGTAAGATGTTAAATGAGTCCTAATACTTTTTGATTTGAGAGTTGATCAGTTTTTCTAGAACCTTGGCTAAAATGCAGAGTTTAGAGGTTGGTTGATAGTTGTTCAGTGAAGTGGGGTCACCTCCCTTCAGCAAAGGTAGAACAAAGGTTGTTTTCCAAGCATCTGGAAAAGAGTTTTGGCTTATGGACAGGTTAAAGATGTAGGACACCGGTACTGCAATGACATGAGTGGCCAGCCTTAAGAAATAAGGTGGAAGTTCATCTGGTCCAGTGGATTTTTTAGGGTCTACAACTTTTAACGGTTGATTTACCTCACTGAGAATGGAGAAAGAGAAAAGGTGTGATTTACTGAAGAGTCTCTTCTATGGTCACGAGCTTTGGGTTGTGACCGAAAGAAAAAGATCTCGGATACAAGCGACCGAAATGAGTTTTCTCCGCAGGGTGTCTGGGCTCTCCCTTAGAGATAGGGTGAGAAGCTCGATCATCCGGGAGGGACTCCGAGTAGAGCCACTGCTTCTTCACGTCGAGAGGAGCCAGTTGAGGTGGCTTGGGCATCTGTTTAGGATGCCTCCTGGACGCCTCCCTAGTGAGGTGTTCCGGACACGTCCCACCGGGAGGAGGCCCAGAGGAAGACCCAGGACACGCTGGAGGGACTATGTTTCTTGGCTGGCCTGGAAATGCCTCGGGATTCCCCCGGAAGAGCTGGCCCAAGTGGCTGGGGAGAGGGAAGTCTGGGTTTCCCTACTTAGGCTGCTACCCCCGCGACCCGACCCTAGATAAGCAGAAGAAAATGGATGGTAAATTGTTGGATTGTATACCTGGATTATTGAGCATGGACTTTTTTGAACTTGTAGGAGAGATATGATTTGTAGAAATTAGATTTTTAGGGGAAGTGGCTGATTTTCCATTAGTAACTGTGTCAAATAAAGAACTAGAAGCAACAACATGCTTGTTGAAACAGTTCAGGATCTTGTGCTTATTTGACACAGGAACAGAGTTAACAAGAAGTTGTGATGGGAGGTCAGATGATTGGGAACTACCAGAGAGAGATTTGATGGTTTTCCAGAATCTTTAAGGGTCATTTCAATTTTTGGAGGTCTGAGATAAGAAATAATTACGTTTTACGACTTTGATGGAAGTTGTGCATTTATTCCGCTGCTGTCAAAATAGTATCCAGTCAGTATCTGAACCAGATTTTCTATCTGCAGCCCAAAGATGATCTCTCCTGTGCAGAAGGTCAGCTAGCTCAGGAGTAAACCAGGGGCTGTCTCGTCCTTTTATTCTGAACTGGTGAAACAGAGCATGTTTGTTTACAAAATAGATTTAACTATTTTGAAAATAATTCCAAGCGATGTTCACGTCATCAGTTAATGGTGCCAGTCAAAGTGAGCTAAATACCAAAGGAATGTCTGCTCACAATTATTCCCTTGTTTGTTATGATTAAGTACCCTTGTCTAAAAACAGTTTAAAAAAATACTGCCTTATACAAATTAAAGAATCACTTCATAGTAAAGGTCTACTTAGTTTTATTATTTTAGAAACAAATGTCTACTTTTTGAGAACAGCACAGTAATCAACTCGTTTGTCTTTTGTCCACTCCTCATATTCAATTGAAACTCCTTGAAATAGCAGGTTACCTGCTGCCTTGCATGCCAAAGTTTTACAACCAAGATCCCGTAAGATTTGTTAATGTACAAAGTACATGTTGAGGATGGGTCTTACTTAGTGGTTCGCAGCTGAGAGGGAAGTGGATAGAATGAGGGTCAGCACCTCCACATCCACCATGGGGCTCAGTTGGAAGAGAGTGAATTGCCTGCCTGGTTTAGGGTGAGGTTCTGCCTCAAGTGGGGGAGTTCAAGTATCTCTGGGTTTTGTTCACAAGTGAGGGAAGAATGGAGCATTACATTGACTGAAATATCACAGCAGCTTCTGTAGTATTACAGACTCTGTACCGGTCTATTGTGGTGAAACTGCTGCTCCTCCACATTAAGAGGAGTCAGCTGAGGTGGTTTGGGCATCTGGTAAGGATACCTAGGGAGGTGCTCTGAGCATATGGAGGTGATGCCAGGGAAGACCCAAGACAAACCGTAGCATTAATGTTTCTCGGCTGCTTAGGGAACGCCTTGGAGTCCTCCTAGAAGAGCTGAAAGAGGTGGATGTGGAAAGAGATGTCTTGGCCTCTCTGCTCAAGCTCTTGCCCCTGTCGCCTGGCTCTAGAACAAGCAGACAACAAGAGATGGATAGACTGATGGGTCTCATCTACTCCTACACAACTTTTTCCCCAATATCTGTAAAATGGATGTAGCTACAGCCACTTTTGTGTTGTGTTTAGTTGTGTTGCTAAGATTATTTGGCTCAGATGGTCATCTTGAATCAGGTTTAATTCATGAAGTTACCCAGTCTGTGATGGACTTGCAACCTGTCTGGGCTGTACCCCACCTCTCACACAGAGGCTGCTGAATATGGGTGCCATTGACACCCATGACCTGGAATACAGGATGAATGGATGGATGGATGGATGGATGGATGGATGGATGGATGGATGGATG
>NC_056506.1:24360369-24395363 GCF_014905685.2 Nematolebias whitei
GGATGGATGGATGGATGGATGGATGGATGGATGGATGGATGGATGGAATTTAATCAAGTGTAGATGTACTTCCAATAATTGAGAAAGTGGTGTAAAGACAAACCTGTGATTGAGAGGTCACCAGTTTATCTTCCATTGGCCGTTACAACAAAATCTCAGCAGTAAAGTTGAAGCACCCGTACCTGCTTCCACCCTCATTTACCCCACTCTTAGCCCCTCTACCACACCCCACGTCCATCTGCTCCCCTGGGCACCTTCCACACATGTGGGCTATGGTAGCTTGATGGTCAGTGGTTGCATCAAGAAGGGCATCCGACATAAAAACAATTGTCAATTCCTCATGTAAGTTCACTTGCTGTGGTGACCCCTGAGAAAGGGAACAGCTGAGATAAAATAAAAGAGATGTTTGTTCAATAATTATATTTCATTAAAATTTGTTCAGTGGTGAGAGTGCTAACAGACAGGTTATGCATAATAAACTATCCGACAGGGAGGACCAGAAAACTTATAACCCCCGCCACCCAACTTTGATTGTGCCCCATGGTCATGTATATGTCTAAAATAGTTGGTTGGTTGGTCTAAAATGTTTACATGGAAGCATCGTAAACAGTTTTTAAAAGACATCCACATTAGAAAGTGTTTTTGAATGGTTTCTCACCAAAAACTGTATTGATTTGAGAACAGAATGTGCAAACAAAGTAAAAAAAAAAAATCTTTAAAAAAATATCTGGTGTTGTGTAGACATGACCTAATGGCTTTAAATGGAATAATTTATTTTGTTGTAGTTACATCTATCATATTGTGACAATACTCAGTAGTAAATTATGTTTAGTTTTCAGTTTCAAGATTGTTTATGGGGATGCACGTGAGTGCATGAGTCCTTGTTGGCAGTGGCAATACTTCATGATAAATATTCACACACTAATATGAGTGCAAGTACACGCCACAGAAGAAGAATCTGAAGTCTCTGCCAGGCCTTGAAATGCAAAGCCAAACGCCTTCAGTAATGCCAATTGTGTGAGTGAAGCTTCCCAGTAGTAACGCGAGCAGCCATGCCTGAACCTGTTCACTCTTACATGAAGGCACAGAAGGATAACATCAAACTTGTTGTGTGTTATTGTTGTCGCTATAAACCACACTATTAAATCCACAGGCAGGTGAGGTAAAAGAAATGTTAAAGCTTTTGTTCCCATACAATGTTTCGCAGGTACAGTACATGTGAGGTTTTCGAATTCAGGTGGATTTTCCATGGACAAATGCCAGTTTAGACTCAACACACCTATACATAGTAACTGCACGCTTTTGGTGCAGCACGTTCTCTTCCAAGCCAATTAAACGTTTAGAATAGAACACAATGTTCGAGATATTAAAACGGATAATTAGGCATCAACAAGATGTACCAGTAAAGGCAGATCTACAAAGTTCCACCCTCTAGAACCAAAAGCATCTGTGGCATTCAAATGCCAAACCCTGCAGACACCTTAGAGGTCTTGTGTCCATGGTACCATCAGGGAGGTCTGTTCAGTGTGTGTGTTTGTGTATGTGTTAATGAGAAATTATTGAGTCAGCAGTCACACTATGGTCTGGAGGGGTGGGGTGGGGGTGTTTGCAAATTAAATATTTCTGCATACTGTGCAATTGTAGAAATTCATATGTGAAAACATGAAGTTAATCTATTAGCCCTTTGCTAGTTTTAGGTTTTAGCTAGCACTTTGCTACGTTTAGCAATGCTTTTTTTTAAGCTAGCCTTTTGTTACATCTAGCCCTTGCTACTTTTAGCTCTATAGGCCACCTTTTGCAACTTTAAGCTTCTAACAGTTGAGCAACTTGGCTAGCCTTTTAGCTTCTAGCTAGTTTTTTTTAACAATTTTTCACTAGGGTTTTGATATAACTATCTTTAGCTTTTAGCTCGTCATTTGCTACTTTTATGTTATATCTACGTTGGGGTTTTAGCTTGCATTTTGCTACATTTTGGTTTTAGCTAGCATATTGCTACTTTCAACTGAGCTAGTGTTTTACTTCAGTATCTTCTGCAAACTTCAGCAGTCACCCAGAACTCAGCATTCACACTATTTAGCTGAAAATGCAAATTTTCTAGTTTATTTTAGAAAAATTAACATATGAAAATGTACATGTGTGTACATGTGCGTGAATAGGCTCAAATTCTTCTAATTTAAAATCTGAAAACATTCTGCAGATTCTCTCCTCACCCCTCCTCCACTAATGAAGAGCTTGTTCTCAGTCACTCATCCTGCTCAGCTCTCCTTTGTCTCTGTCGTGAGGGGGGGATGAACAGTGTGATTGGGCAAACCTGCTCAGGTGAAAGCAGACCTCTTGTCTGGGGACACAAAACCGTCTCTCAGAGTGTGTATTTCAGTAATGCGAGGTCAAAAGGACATGCCGCATTAGGGGGTTGGACACATACACATATACACACACAAAGCAGTCTTCATTCATCCTCCAGTCTCCAACAATTGGTGCAGCTACCTGGGAAAGGTAATTATTTGCTCTCGTGTCTGTCCTCTGGCTTTTACAAAACTCAGCTCTCTGCTCTGAGAGGAACCAGAGACAGTGAAAATAAAAGAAACTCATCTCAGCTACGTTTTGCGCTTTGCATATTATTCTTCTAAAAAGAAATGAGATAACCAAAAAATAAAAATCAATGGTCCGTGTAATGGACTTGCAACATGTCCAGGGTGTACCCTGTCCCTCACACAGTGACTACTGGAAATAGGCACCATCTCCCACGCAACCTGGAAAAGGGAACTGAGTAAAGAAAATGGATGGATGGATGGATTAAGTTAAACACATTTCAGAACATTTAGAGCTGCACTTATCTGAAACAAAATGTTCTGTCACTTTTCATGTGTAATTTGTTGGCATACACATCTACAGTAGGTTCATATTGGCCGCAGGGGCCAATAGTCTCCTGGAGTACTGCCATAACTGCAGCCCTGACTAAGCATTGTAAAATTTAACACACCTTTTCCAAAAGTCAGATTGTATGTTTTCCTGGTGTAACTTTACTCATAGGTAGGGGTGTAACGGTACGCTAAAATCACATTTAGGTTCGGTTCAGTTTCAAGGAGGGCTCGGTTCGGCTAATTTTCGGTACAAAAAAGGCCAAAATAAAGACTTACAAAACGTTTATTTTGCAAATATGCCAAGTAAGAAATATGTTTGTATAAAAATAAATAAAAGCAACCCATTTGGATGATGTTTTTAATAAACTGCACTCTTTAGAATAAATAAACTATACTCACAATAAAAAATCTTAATAAATACAATAACAGTCAGAACCAGAACAATAAGCAGCAACAGACTGTTTACAATCTAACTAATCAAGTTTTAAGTTTTTGGCCAAAAAGACCAACTTGTCCATATTTTCTGCCAAAATCATAGATCTAGTTGCAGTGACATTATCTCCAGTGGTGGAAAAAAAAAACGCTCACTAACAACAGTAGCAGGAATAAAGAGGTAGAGCTTTGCTAATTTTGCAGTGAGGCTGTATTTGGCCTCATTACTCACAACTTCTTGGACCTGGTCCCACCTTTACCTGGAAAAGTTCAGAGTTCAGTCACCGCAGACTTCTTAGCTGGAAGTGATCTCTGGTGGATTTCTCTGAAGAGGAAGAAGACTCAGCTGCTATCTCTGTCCCAGACTGGAAATAAAACACAAACAGGTAAAAAAAAAAAAAAAAAGAGTTAATAAGATTATAATTTTAAATTAAAAAAGTTAATTAGATAATAATAATAATAATATAACAATATCTCTTCTTGAACGATCATCATTTCTGTTATGAGGTGGTTGAATATTCTCTCGGTTATCATCATAAGGGCAGGGATTTAATCTGGTCCAGGGCTTGTTGACAATATCAGTTTTATCTGTTTCATAAAGTGCTGCTACAACTTTTTGGCTGAAGTGTTGTTGAGATGTGATGTCGTAGCGGGGCTCAATAACTTTAAAGTCAGCGCATCAACAACAGAAATGTAGATCCAAAGCTTTTAAACCTCCTACAGCTTGTGTTATTGCTTTGGACCACCAATCTGAATTACCTGATAAATGTTGTTTAAATGCTGCTGTTATCAGTGTTTGAACCAACCAAGCTGCTATTCTGTAGAAGAGACATTCACGTTCGGATGAAGTTATTTCAAGAGAGCTAACAAGTTAGACATGTTGCTGCTGCAGATCCAATCTCCATGAAACAACGTCGACACACAGCTTTAGATTTGTTCACTTGTCTTTTAACAAGAAAGACATAATGTTCCCAAACAGGAGACCGCAATGAGAAGCTAGGCTGCTAATGCTACACATGCTACAAGACTGTAGCGCCGTGCTGAAACACGTTTAGGAAATTTAGTTCCACGGCACATAATCTCTTGTTAAGAAATTTTAATGAGTGAAAAAATAACCGAAATGGTACGCACATGGACCGAACCGAACATGCCGTACCAAAACGGTTCAATACACCCACATGTACCGTTACACCCCTACTCATAGGTCTTCAAAGTTAGACTTTAGCAAATAATAGGTGATTATTGTAGTAAGTGTTTGGCAAGAATCAAAATTTCAAATCCCAGCTTTGATATGTCATGATTAGGTAAGCTGATGTAGATGCAGGTACGGATCTGCACAGATACTGAGTCAAAATTTAGTTTGGTAGGGGCTGAGTAATCTTCACCGCAAACTCTGCTCAGCAACTCTGCTCATAAGATCTTGCAATAGTGCATGAGACTGCACTGAATGTCATTCATCAGCTTTGGCCAAAATGGCCATAACTTTATTTTTCATTTAAAAGATGACGTGTTTAAAATGGCACAAACGGAAGGAGGCATTATGCATTCCTTCATGGGCTGCTAGATTTCTAATCCTACAAAAATTTATTTTTTTTTAAATCTCAGCCAAAACCTTGTGTAGGTAGTTAAAGTCGATCACACCTCATTGTGAGTCCACATCATAGTTTAAACAAATCTTTCTAGTTTTGAACCAACACATTCATATTGCTTATATCTTTAACAACAAATCACTGTTTTGGCAAACCTCTGCAACATGGAGCAGTAAAAACCTACTGGTACATTAAAGCTGCAGAGACAAAACTCTTTCCTCACAGATTTATGGTCGGCATGGGTGGCCCCACCTAACGTCACCATTCCAGCACACTGACACTGAATACACCGTGCCATGCATAATACATCACCCTTTGGCTTTTCACTCACTCACGTTATGCATCGGCTGCCTTCAGTTTCTCCATGGCCCGTGACAGAAGGTAAAGACGAGGTTTTTCCAAAAGCTCCATCATTTGACATTCATCACAGATATTTGATTTTCCCTTTATTGCAGCACATATGACTTTGTTCAGACTTGATAGGCTGGATGAATTGATGTCATTGAGAAGAGAAACTTGTGATTGTGAGATTATTTATGTAATGTGTGGTATACTGTCCCAACAAAACATGTACTCAGATGGTTGGCCTCACGTTGACTTTATTTTAGTCTACAAAGAATACTGAGTGCCAAAACACTGGAAAAATAAGACTTGATACTGTATGTGTAACATGAAATGCTAAGGAGATCCCGTGTAAGTTAAAGGATGACCATCATATCATGCATCATATATTTTCCTTGTGCCTCATACCAAACCACAACAATAGATATAATTTTGTCCTTTTGTTGTGCAGAAAGCTAAAGTATCAGAAGAACATAGTTTAATCTCTGAAAGACGAGCTAAGTAGAGCAACCAAAATGGATGAACAGCTATCATTTATTGCCCAAGAGCAAAAAGACTGCTCCTTAGCAGTTCATATAATGCCATAGAAACTCTATATTACTGTATCTGTTTTGCACACAATGTTTTCAACCTCAATAACCTGTTTAAAAGGACATTAATTAGTGGTTATTTCTGGCAGATGGTTGGAGGGTTAACACAATGTGCAAGTTGATAAAATAATAAATTAAACATCATGCCAACCATGTTACATTGCTACATAGAAATATAAAAAATACCATATCGAGGTTTAAAGAGGGTGTGTAAAATGTAATTAAAATTAAGTAAGTTAACAGTAGGGGTTAGTCCTAATCAGCAGCCTTTCCTTTTTTTCTAGATATTGTGTTCCCTAAAGCAATAGTTTAGGACTTTGGAAATGAGATTCAATGGAAAGATATAATTTCAGACCCCATCATACCATTTTATAAAGCACAATAAATAAAACTTAACTGTCGTCACAAGACAAAAAAACTGAAAGCTAAATAAAAGCAGCTCTATAATATAAACAAATAAAAAACTATTAAAATGAAGTATAAAATCTACATCTCAAATGGCATCAAAAGCCATGGAGAAGAGCTGGGGTTTACAGTAAGCGTGACTTAAAAGCTGGCAAGGAAGAGGCCTGTCTGTTGCCCAAAGCCAGATTATTTCACACTTTTGGGAGCAACAACAGAAAATGTAAAATGTCCTCAAAGCTTAAGTTTAGTTTTTGAGACACTAAAAAATATGCTGAGAAAGAGATTTGGTATAGGGGTGTAGCAGCTCAGGGAGATAGGGAGGGGTTAGATCATTTTAGGCTTTAAAGCGTTTTTTTTTATCCTAAAAATGTACTAGCAGCTAATGCAGAAAAAAGAGAGAGATTCTCATGTTTTTGTTTGTTTTTATTATCATTATAGATATTGTGTGTCAGTTAAAAAATGGCGGCAGCATTTTGGATCCACTGCAGGTAACAGAGAAGACACTGACCTTTGTATAAAGTAGCATAAGTACATTGCAGTAATCCAAGCAAGTGGTGAAGAAGGCACAGATTATAGTCACAAAGTGCTTCCCAGAAACAATTGGTTTTGTTTCAGCTATCTGCCTCAACTTAAAAATAAACTTGAATTAATTTCTGTTTTGATTTGATTATCAAGCTTAAGAGAAGCATCCACTTTGACCCCTTGGTTGTCTTTGTTGGCTCAGGAATATAGATAAACTAGGGGTTTTAGGGGCCTTCTTTTTAGCCAAAAACACATTTCTGTCTTATTTAAATATAAAAATCCAGGCCTTTTGTTCCTTGAGATATTTGAACAGTAGTTTTTTTGTTTTTGTTTTTTTGTTTGTTTGCTTGTTTTGTTTTTGTGTGTCCTTTTTCTTAATGGGGACATAAACTTGACATTAAATGAAATGGTAAATGGACTGTACTTATATCGTGCCCTTCTATCTAATCAAAGATTACGCAAAAGTTATTACAAAGATTAAAGTTTATTTCTATCTAATCAAGATACTCAAAGTGATTTACAACACAATGTGTGCCCTCATTCACCTCCACACATACATTCATACAGCACTCTACTAGATCTCTACAAAGCTACCACAACTTGAACAAATCATTCTAAAGAGACTAATCAGTGCTTTTCAGATCACATTAATACACTGATGGGACACACATTGGAGGCAATGAGGGGTTCGATGTCTTGCCCAGGGACATTTCAACATGTGACTGGGTGGTGGTGGAATCGACCCCCCAACTCTCCCATTGGAGGATGACTGCCCTAACCACTCAGCCACATCTGCCCCATTACATTAGTCCATATAAGCAATGAAAAATAAACTCCATGATTTATAAAATTGACCAGAAGCAGGAATAAAAATTAAAAAAACAGAAGAGTAGGGGACCTGAAACTAAGCCTTGTGCAATCCCACATGAGAGAAGAGCTGAGGAGAACAAATGATGACCATTCATTCAACCTCTATTTATACAGGTTAGTCCCATGGATCCTTGGGGACTCATTTACAAGAGAGACCTGAACAAGACTGACAAAAGTTTGCTCTGGCAGATAGAATCTGAACCACTCCAGTTTTGTGCCCCTACAGCCCACCCAATGCTCCAAATGAAAGTGTAAAGCCTTGTGGTCCACCGCATCAAGAGCAGCAAGTATTTCTAAAAGCACAAGAACAACACAGTCACCAGATTCAGTAACTAAAAATGTGTTATTTTGTTTTTAAAGGGCTGATTCATTGCTGTGAAGGGATTTAAAACCAGACTGTTAAACTTTTATATTGCTCTCTTGGGAAAACCATTAATTGGCTGTACTTTATGTTGACAACAATTTTAGACGAAATATGTAGGTTTTAAATAGGTCTGTAATTTACAAGAATAACATATTCTAAAGCTATGTTTTTAGCAAACGTTGGACAACTGTATGTTTGAAATGCACAAGGATCACACAAGAGGACAGAAAGAAAGAACAGAAGGTTATACAGTTTGGAAAACCTCTGTAATTAATCCAAAAGAAACAGCATAATTTGGAGAAGCTACAGCTTCCAAACATTCAGCCATCTGTGGAGAGCTCTTTGAAAACACTTCATTTGGTGAATCAGAATTTATTTCCAACCAATTTATTGAGCTAATAATTAGTTTGAGGAGAACTAAAATTAATTTCTGCTGCCATAGAATTTCATGTTAACACTATTTTATGAATCTGTGTGTCAGTTTTGTATTTTGTGGGTGTTTTGGTGCGGATATCTTAATTTTACTGGGCTTCAGAAGAAGTGCTACAGCAAGCTGCTGCTGTTAGATGTGCTTGTGAATGGCTATCAAATTTTATGTAAATAATCATGTACTGCAAAATGGTAGTGGTATGCTGTTATTTCTTACCAAATCTTTGTATGAGCCATTTCAAAGGTTTTGAGATTGGAGTTAAGGTGCCAGTAATTTATACTTGTTTTGACACTACTCAGACTATCCATTAGCTCATCAGTCAGGTCAGAATTAAACCATTTCTCCAGACTGAGGTCATTTAAAGAGCAACTGCTTTTAACCTTTCCACAGAACTCTAACAGATCTGAACTGTATAATCCATTTATTAAGTTTTGTGACATTTTGTCTGCTTTTTCATTTTTGCCATTTTTCTATACCTTTACAATTTAAATAACATTTTGGATTTCTGTGACTCTAATTATGGCCTAATGTAAATAAAAACTAAATAAAAAAAATGTGTAATCACTGTCATGACATGTCATTTGTTTTATTTAAAAGTAATAGCACATTTTGTTAAAAGTACACTTCCCTGACAAACATACGGACACACAGAACAGATGGAACAGGTCAGTGGCTCTTGAGGTAGTTAGTTTCTGTCTGCAGTCAGTGGGTACAGACTACCACCTGCTACATACCAGTACAGAGTCATGAAGCTGAAACTGAGACAGAAAGAGGTGAGACTGGTTCTAACAAGTGAATAAAGATCAGTTTGAATAACAACAGCTGCAAATTGAAATTGGGAACTTTGTTTTTCAGATCCAAAACCTCTTTAAACTTGGAAATTTTGTGAATTAAATCAGGCTTATTGAAGAGTGAAAAAAATCAAATATAAGGTTTTAGGGCCTAAACTATATATATTTTTTCTAATTTTATAGATACTACACACCTACTCTACCAAAAATGTTAAAATGTCATGGTTTTTGGGACGGTTGGACCAAAAATGCAGGCAAAAGAGAAGCTTGTAAAAAACTAAAACTAAACTTTTTTTTTAATTATTTAAAAAGCAGATAAGGTAGCAAAAAACAATTACATTGGAGGTCACAAGGAGAACCACACGTGGTGAAAGCTCCCACATCTTTTCATAACTTTCATGGACAGAATTTCTAGGCGTAGCTAAGGTGTTGAGGGGATCCATTTTGGTGGCCTTAGGATCACATCTCTACTTTTTGCAGATGATATTGTCCTATTGGCTTCATCAGATCGTGATCTACAGCTTTCACTGGAGCAGTTTGCAGCAGAGTGTGACGTGGCCGGGATGAGGATCGGTTCCCCCAAATCCGAGGCCATGGTCTTGAGCCGGAAAAGGGTAGAGTGCCCTCTCCAGGTCAGGGAGGAGGTCCTTCCCCAAGTGGAGGAGTTTAAGTATCTTGGGGTCTTGTTCGCAAATGAGGGAAAAATGGAGCGAGAGATTGATAGGCAGATAGACGCGGCGTCTGCAGTGAAGCAGGCGCTGTACAGGTCTGTCGTGGTGAAGTGAGAGCTGAGTCAAAAGGCAAAGCTTTCAATTTACCGGTCGATCTACATTCCTACCCTTATCTATGGTCACGAGCTTTGGGTTGTGACTGAAAGAAAAAGATCTCGGATACAAGTGACCGAAATGAGTTTTCTCCGCAGGGTGTCTGGGCTCTCCCTTAGAGATAGGGTGAGAAACTCAGTCATCCGGGAGGGACTCAGAGTAGAGCCGCTGCTTCTCCACGTCGAGAGGAGCCAGTTGAGGTGGCTCTGGCATCTGGTTAGGATGTATCCTGGATCCCTCCCTGGTGAGGTGTTCTGGACATGTCCCACTGGGAGGAGACCCAGAGGAAGACTCAGGACACGCTGGAGGGACTATGTTTCGCGACTGGCCTCGGAACACCTTGGGGTTTCCCCGGAGAAGCTGGCCCAAGTGGCTGGGGAGAGGGAAAACTGGGCCTCCCTACTTAATCTGCTACCCCCACGACCCAACCCCAGATAAGTGGAATAAAAATGGATGTATGGATGGCTCCACATTTTGAATCCACACCAAGCCATGGTGTTAGTTGTTGGAAATCTTAACGTCAGACAGTATTTTATTTTTAATGCCAGTTTTATTCACTAAAAACTGTTTAGTGTAAACATTCAAACACAACAAAACATCAATTTTTTTTAAAATACTTAGTGCATACAGTTTCTGTGGATCCACCACCTGCAGGAGGAGCCATACAATTCAGGTGTAAGGTCGGTTGTAGCCGAAGGTGGGAATCTTGGCACTCTAACCCTGGCTTACCAAAGCTGGCTGTTGGGACATAGAACATCACCTCTGTTGGGGAAGAAACCTGAGCTTGTGTGTGAGGTTGAGAGATACTGACTAGATATAGTTGGGCTCACCTCGATGCACAACATAGACCGGAAACATTCTCCTTGAGAAGGGTTTCACCTTATTCCATGCTGGAGTTGCCCATGGTGAGAGGTGCTGAGCTGATGTGGGTCTACTCTTAGACCCTCGACTTGGTGCCTGTGTTGGAGATGTCCTCATTATATGAGAGGGTAGCTTCCCTGAAACTTTGTGTGGGGGATGGGCATTAACAGCCATTAGTGTCTATGCACTAAACAGCAGTTCAGAGTACCCAGCCTTCTTGGAGTCCTTAGTGGGGCTGCTGGAAAACGTTCCAGCAGGGGACTCCTTTATTCTGCTGAGGCACTTCGATGCCCATGTGGGTAATGACAGTGTGACCTGGAGAGATGTGATTGGGAGGAACGGCCTCTCTGAGCTGAACATGAGCAGTGTTCTAATGTTGGACTTCTGTGCTAGTCATGGTTTGCAAATCACGAACACCATATTCAGGTTGTCCATAACTGCACTTGGCACCAGGAAACCCTAGTTTGTAGGTCAATGATTTACTATGTATTTGTGTCATCTGATTTGCGGTCATTTGCTTTGGAAATTCAGGTGAAGAGAGGAGCTGAGCTGTCAACTGATCAAAACCTGGTAGTCAGTTGAGTCAGATAGCACGGGTCGATGCCGCACAGACCTGTTAGACCAAAATGTGTATTGAGCATTGCTGGCAATGCCTGATAGAAGAACCAGTTAGAAAGGTATTTAACTCACACTTCTGGGAGAGCTTTAATTGCATCCCAAATGAGGTGGGGGACATTGAGTCCGAGTGGGCCATGATCTGTACTTCCATTGTCATGGCAGCTTGCTTGAGCTGTAGCTGCATGATTGCCGGTGCTTCGCACAGTGGCCTTCCTCAAAGTCGGTGGGTGGACACCCCAGATTAGGAAGGCCGTGAAGTTAAAGAAGAAATCCTATCTGGCCTTGTTGGCTGGTAGGACCTCAGAGGCAGCTGAGGAGTATTGGCAAGCCAATCGGGCTGCAACCCTGGCTGTTTGTGAGACTAAAGCTCAGATGTGGGAGGAGTTTGGTGAGGCCTTGGACAGAGACTCTTGATTGGCTCTAAGAAGATTTAGAGTCTGGTTCAGTTACCTCAGGATTCCATCTCTCCTATTTGCAAATGATGTGGTCGTTTTGGCATCATATTGCCATGATCTTTAGCTCTCACTGGAGCAGTATACAAAAGAGTGTGAAGCGGCGGAGGTGAGGATCAGCACCTCCAAAATCGAGGCCATGGTCCTCAGTCAGAAAAGGGTGGATTTCCCTCTCCATGTTGGGAGTGAAGTTCTGACTCAAATTGAGGAGTTCAAGTACAGTACCTTGGAGTTTTATTCATGAGGGAAGAATGGAGTATGGAAACCCATGACACGCTGGAGAGACTGTTGAGCTGGCTTAGGAATACATTTGGCTCCTCCAAGAAGAATTGGAAGAGGTGGCTTCAGAAAGAGGTATCTGGGCCTCCCTGTTTAAGCTGCTACCCCAGTGACGGCTCTAGAACAAGCAGAAGACAATGGATTGATGGACAATGTAGATAGGACCTTTGTGTACATGTAATTTTTGTTTTGCAATTATAATAAATCTCAGTGATGATCAGACAACCTGCAGCAGGATAGCGTTAGGCTGATATTCCTACTTTATCATAGGAACAGCTAGCTTTAAATGTCAACAACAAACTGGTTGATCCACTATGAGAATGTGCTGTTTATAAGACTGAGGTTATTACATCTCCTCAGACTGAACAAGCCTTTTGGATTAAAGATGAAACGTTTCAACAAGTTTATTTTATTTTTTCCGATTTTGAATACGACCAGAGGGCCTGACTTAATTTTGTTAGATTTTTCTACCTGGCTTATTGAGCATGCATTAGGATGTCATACCCTGGCTATTTGCTATTGACCGTTGGTTTATCTTCCACCTCTAAATCTTAAACAAGATAAAGCACATAAAATAAGTGAGGGAGAGGGAGTGAACTAAATTAAACCTGATCCTGAACCTGAGAAGATTTTTCAATTTATTTATGGGCGAAACACATTTCCCTTATAAATGTGGCTCCATGTAAGGGAAAATAAACAGACTTTTCTTTCCATTGGTACAAGATTTATTGTCAAGAAGTATTACTACAACAAAAATATTCAATCAAACACAAATTTTCTTACTTTTTCTGCTAAGTTCATATTCCAGAAAACCTTCAATGTGACACAGCTCTGCCTCTGTAATTAAAAATACCAGGATTTTCTTTCCCATGATTCTCCTTGGTTTGTTCCTTTTTCCTCTCTTCCCCACCTCCTGTTGACATATTTCTAGAAGGTAAATGGCCCGTCTCCTTGCCATCTTGGCTCTCTCTCTTTTCTCCCCCTCCCTAATCACGTTGTTGCTTTTTCATGTCATGCACGGCAGCATATTTATCCAAGATAACAACTGGGTTTCCCCTATCGTTGCGGGTGATGGAGAATAATTGCTGTTGGTGTTTGTGTGCGTCCCCATATTTTATTAAACAGGTCGTTCATGATTCTAAGCACAGCTAATGTTTGAACAGGAACATAGAAAAAGGACAAATGGGTACATATGCGAGTGTTTGTCTAAATGATAAAAAGTAATTTTTGCACAGCAGAAGCATGTTTATTAGTGTCTAAATTCCTAAAAAGCAGCTGAATGATACATAATGTCAACAATAAAAATGTCAAGGTTTTCCTCTGAGCAAAAGTACTAAAATAAAAACACTTTAAAACATGTTTGGGTAAACATTTGTTAATTTGGACTTTGTTTGTATAGTGCAACAATGTTTTCCATAGAGTTTAACTTTTACTTTATTTTTTTTACCACTAAGCTGCTTAATCCCTACATGTCCACATTTTAGTGAGGTTTTTGGAGCAACAGCTTCAGTTTTCATTCACTGAGTTTGATAGTTGGACTTGTCAGTTTGCCAACCATCAGGACTATTTTTTTTATTTTGGAATTATGTCTTCATATAACCGTTTTTTTTTTTTTTTTTTAACTTTTGGCTGCTCCCGTACGCAGGGATCCCACAACGAGCAATCTCACATGGAAGTTTGTCAATTGTTTTACACTGGATACCCTTCCTGACGCCACCACCGAGCTACCACATCGCTTTATGTGGAGCAGAGGGCTGCCATCTAGGGCACTTGGGGAGCAGATGGGCATTGGAACCTTGCTCAAGGGCCCACAGTAGGACAAATGATGGTGCAGGCAGGTTTGAGTGCCATCAAATGCATATGAAATGTGTTTATAAATGTGCTTGCTGGCAGAGATTTTTTTATGTCTTACATCGTGTGCTGATAAGACAAGATGTGAAGAGATCTTTTTTGTAATGCCCCTGTCCTCTCCTCGTGGCTTTCCCCCCTTTTCTATGTGAAACAAGTTTTCTGAACAGGATAAGAGGCCGCGCTCCAGTAGCAGCAGCAACATGCACTCCGCCCGTCTTTCAGACGACTGTACGAACATAATTTCACTGTATTTCAGTACAGCGATAATAAAGTTTATTCTGAGTATTTTGATGCACTTTTCCCTCCTAACTTTTGATGTAACGGTCGAGGGCTTCCTCTTTTTCTTGTGTTTACATTTTACACCCAATGTTCGCCAGTCTTTTGTTTTTTTTCTGTTTGATATATTTTAAAGGCATCATTACAGCACCACATGAAGCCTGGCATGTTTCTACAGCGTTTAGGGTCACTTTCCTTGTTTCTGTGTGGACGGACTTGTTTCTAGAACTGGTGCTGTATTTACACAAGTATTTTTTAGAAATGATCAATAAAAAAACTTTTTGTAAAAACTGTTTTTATGTGGACGAAGCCTTAATTGGTTAAATATTTTTATCTTGTTTGTGGTGTATAAAGCATAACTTAAGACTGACTCAGTTTATTTAGTACTGTTTTATTTTTAACTGGGTTGGTTGGACAAAAAATAAATTACTTGTTGAACAATCAATTTTTTTTTGTTTTTTTAATCTTTCTATCTTAGCTGGATCCGTTTTGATTCTTTTGAGGAACACAAACTAAATACTTGTTGGCAGAATATGTTTTATTTTATTTACTATAAGGTCTAACTTGCTGTCAGTCAAATCTGACAATATCGTTAATTATTTATTGACAACAGATATTTAAACCCACTTAAATAAAATAACTCGGACTCAGGTCTAACAACAGAATAACGCTACTCTAAAATATTTTCTTAACCAAGACAACATGTATTAAATGACAAAATAAATGTGTTTTAAAATGAAATCATAAAATTTTAGGAGTTTTTACAACAACAAAAAAATTAATGAAACATTTTATTTTTGTAATGTAAAGAAAATTACATTTCAAATGTATTGAGCTGTTTAAAAATATATCTCTTAGTTTGCTTCTAACACAGAGAACCTTGAATGACAAAACACCAACACTTACTTTGAAAAAATAAGATTTTTTTAAATAATATAATCAAATCAAACTGTTAAATAAAAGCTAGGTGTTGTAAATCTATATTTATAAAGCCCACAATAATAAGGATGAAAGAGCTTTTTGTGTTTGTAAATCACCATTTCATAGTTTTCTCTGTCTGCTCGACTCTAATTTCAACTAATTGTTTAAAATCACTTTAAATAGAAGACTTCCTGTTTCTTTTCTTTTTTGTTTTTATTTTATGTTTTAAGGAAATAAAGTCACAAAGGAGAAACCTGATCCCAGAGCAACTCTTTATTTGTGTGCGTCTCTGTTCAAATTATTTTTTACATGAGATGAGTTTGATAAGGACAAGATGGACGATAGTTGACTATAATGTTGGAGCTTAGTGAAATTACCTTTTAACTACTTCATAACTTTAATGTGTGTTTTATGTAAGAACATTTCATTTGGCTCATCAGAGCCAGGGATTCGATCGTGGATGGACACGGTTTTCTGCATGACACAGGGAGTACAGTTTGTGTTCGGGCGAAAGGCCAAGAGTCAATCTGTATCCTCCAGCTTGTCTGAAGGTGACTGCAGAGAGAAAGTACAGGAAGCAAGTGTGAAGTTTTTCCTCAGGAAGCAGAGTCCATTTCCCATTTGGCACGTAGGCTGAGCAGGAATCTGTTTTACGTAAGCACAGCGGGTCAAAAATAACGGCGTATAAAAGCAGAGGGCTGCAGGACGCCATGTTAAACACAACAGCACGAGCGCAGAGGGAAGGAGCTGAAGGAATGTTTAATGGAGTTTGTTTGGTTCTGTTTGCGAACATTAAACTACATAGATGGATCTGTGACCATATTAGAATAAAACATTTTTAAAAAAAATAGCTGAATCTGCAAAAACAACAACAACAAAAAAAACACCTTAAACTGAATAATTATTGAATACCATTTATTTATTACCACTTTTAACCTAAGTTATTATTTATTATAAATAACGTCGTGTGTAAGCAAAATTGTTAACTTCATCTTTGTGAGTGGAAAAACTTTGCAAGTGAAGCTACTTGTTGCTTTTAAGATAAAAACTATGAGCCATGTGTATCTAAAATTGGGAATTTGATGTTTCTAATAAATGTTTGTTGAATAACCGTAGAAAAATAAGGCCCAAGGGCCAGAAGTGGCCTTTAACCACCTCAATGTGGCCATTAACACCCTCTTTCAAAAAAAAGAAACAAGAAATAAAATAAAAAAAACTTGGTTTCAAGTTAATGGCATAAGAAACATTATAATATCCTGATGCATGCTCAATAATCCAGGTAGAAAAATCTAAAAAAAGTTAAATCTGGTCCTCTGGACATTCAAAAAACAAAACAAAGCAAAACAAAAAAACAAACAAAAAAAAATGTAGAAACATTTCAGCCATCTGCAACAACAAGATTAAAGAGTGTGAAGCAGAACAACTCAGAATCAAAGTTTCAGCCTGCCTCAGCAATGCCAAACCACCACCTTCCAACATCAGTAGAGAGGAGAGGGATGCACTCACCACTCTTAGCAAGGACAAAAACATCATCATTCTCCCAGCAGACAAAGGAAGGTGCACAGTGATTTTGAACCAGAAAGACTATCATGAGAAAGTTATGACACTCCTTAGTGACTTAACCACTTATGAACCTCTGAAAAGAGATCCAGGAAGTGGTTACAAGAAGAAGTTAATAGATTGCCTGAAAATATTGGAACAGGACAAGGCTATTGACCGTTTTCTGTACCACAGACTGTACCCAGGGGAGGCCACACCTAGTCTGTATGGTTTACCTAAAATCCACAAACAAGGTGTATCTTTAAGCCCAATCATTAGCATGATTAACTCTGTCACTTACAATGTTTCTAAATATCTGGTATCTGTACTCATCCCTTTAGTTGGCAGCTCAGAACACCACATACAGAACACCATGGACTTTGTGGACAAGGTGAAGGATGTCATCATGGAGACTGATGAAACAATGGTCTCTTTTGATGTCACATCACTCTTTACGTGCATTCCTGTTGATGATGCAGTAGAGGTGGTCAGTTTAAGATTAAAATCAGACACCACTCTGAGCAGCAGGACCACGCTTTCCACAGAACAACTGTGTCAACTCTTGAAACTGTGCCTGCAGTCAACCTACTTCACATATGGGGAGCAATATTATAGGCAGAAACATGGGTGTGCTATGGGGTCTCCAGTTTCTCCTATTGTTGCCAACCTGTACATGGAGGAGGTAGAAAAGAGAGCCTTGACGTCCTTTTCAGGGACACCACCAAGTCATTGGTTCAGGTATGTTGACGACACCTGGGTTAAAATTAAATCTCAGGAAGTCCAACATTTTACTGACCACATCAACTCTGTGGATAAATACATCAAGTTCACATGAGAAGATGTAAAAAATGGCAAGTTGGCTTTCTTGGACTGTGAGGTCTCAGTCTCTGATAGAGGACATTTGCAAACCGAGGTGTACCACACATCCACACACACAGACCAGTATTTGCAGTTTGACTCCCATCACCCTTTGGAGCACAAGTTAGGAGTCATCAGGACTCTGTATCACAGAGCAGACTGCGCCCCCACTAGCTCAGGAGCCAGGCAGAAGGAGAAATCCCACACAAGACAGGCTCTAGAGCAATGTGGATATCCTAACTGGGCCTTCCTGAAAGCAGAGAAGAAACCCAAACAGGACTCCAGTCAGCCAACAGGTGAAAAGGAGGAACCCAGACCCAGACCAGTGGTCATTCCATATGTTGAGGGAGTATCAGAGAAACTGAGACGTTTATTTTCTAAACATAACGTCCCAGTGGCTTTTAAACCCCAAAATACATTACGGCAAAGGCTGGTTCATCCCAAAGATCCAGTCCCCCGGCACAAACAGAGTAATGTTGTGTATGCTGTTCAGTGTCAGGAGGGTGATCAGTCTTACATCGGGGAAACAAAACAGCCACTGGCCAAAAGGATGAACCAGCACAGAAGATCAACATCATCAGGCCAGGACTCTGCGGTCTACACTCATCTCCAGGCCAGTGGTCACTCTTTCAAGGATGAAGATGTTCACATCCTGGACAGAGAGCAACGATGGTTTGAGAGAGGAGTAAAGGAGGCCATCTTTGTGAAAAGAAACCGTCCATCGTTAAAAAGGGGTGGAGGCCTCCGGGTTCAACTGTCCCCCTCTTACAATGCTGTGATTGCTAGTATCACTCAGCCCTCTGTGAATAGTAAACAGCCATCAGTGTGCTAATGATCCATTGTTAGGCTGATGGTCCTTCTTGATCATGTGATCAGCTGGTTTTGGTTGTCAGCAGCAAACTGGTTGATCCACTCTGAGAAGGTGCTATTTAAGAGACTGAGCTGAAAACAGCACCTCAGACTGAGGAAGTCTCTCGGATGAGAGACGAAACGTTTCTACAATTTTTTTGCTTTGTTTTGTTTTTTGTTTTGCTTTGTTTTGTTTTTTGAATGTCCAGAGGACCAGATTTAACTTTTTTAGATTATAATATACTGACTGCCGATAATTTACGTTACAATTTTTTTGGCACTAATATTGGCCAAAACTACGCTTTGCTAAATTTTGAGGTCAAAAGTTGTGCTGACATAAATATATAGATGAAGAATGATGTATTAAATTAAAGACTGATGAAAGAAGTGTTCCTTAAATGAATATATTTAGTCTGCCACTTTGTTTTAAACAAAGATTTAGAGCAATTTATTAGTGCTTAGAATATGTGTTGGGGATTAGCATCATCTACTACCACACTAAAGTTTAACTGAAGATTTAAAAGTTGTAGCTGATTGTGTTTACCAAGGTTCATTAGCTGTGGAGGCCATCTTGAATTTTGACTCCAAAGGTGAATCAGTAGATGTCCATCCACTGATTACTGCCAGAGTGTTTCAGTCAAATTTCTCTTGTGGTTAATGAGATTTTTTTGCTGAAAAACAAACAAACAAACACACATGATCGCCCACTATTATTGGCAGATAATAAAAGGATGCTTGAAGCACAATTTAAAACTTTGTATCTGGAAGTAGTATTTTAAGATAAACCACTACTTGACATGAATCGTATAATTCTAATATTAGGATTATTTTCTTTTCTTCTAATGTTTATATTGTTAATATTTTTCAAACAACAAGTAAAACAGTGCATAAAAGTAAAATTTTAAATTTAGCTAGAGGGGGTGTCTTCTGAAACCTGTCAGTGTTTTGTTTCCTGCAGGATTAACAGGTAGTCTGGATGAGGAACCCCCACTTCACACATTGTGTTGAACAGAGCAGGTCCTCGTGGTGAGTTCACGGCACATTAATGATGTTTACAGTGACTGGGACGAAACTGACTGGGGGTGTTCAAACTCCAATTCACTTCAACTGTGTGTGTGTGTGTGTGTGTGTGTGTGTGTGGGGGGGGGGGGGGGGGGGGGGGGGGGGGGGCTTAAACGTGACTTCAGGCGCATACATTCTTCTTTCGAAACAATTTCAAGCATCTGTGCTCTCTCCAAGCACGTGCACGCTCTCCACTCACGGTGGACATGCACATATCTGTGCGTCCTCGTTCATTTCTGCCTCTCACCTGTTGATGGAATCCCGCAGCAAACAAAGGCAGGTAGCGCACACTGCACGTGCGCATGGGTGTGCGTGTTTGGAAGCAGCGCAAGCCACGCCCCCCCCCCCCCCCCCCCTCAGCTATAAAAGTCTGAAGAAACTCGCATCCCGAGTCCTAGAGCACCGTCGAGCTGCGCGCGCCCGAGCTGCTCTGTATGGACACAAAGCGCAGCTTCTGGCACAGTTTGGAGTTTACATCGAAGCTTTAATAAGAGTCAAAGCCAGTGTGTGGACGCTGTCATGGCTGTGGCTGAAGCGCTTCTGCCTGGTCTGACATCGTTCCCGAGCGTCAAAGCGATGAATAATGTAAGTAGATTGAATTTATTTATAATCAATAATAATAATACTTGTTCTAATATGTGTGATTGATGATTAGAAGATTAGCTCTCTAACATTTATTCTACTTGTGCAGCTTTGTAGCATGGATGAGTGCGCGCGGAGCGGCGCAACAAGTGTCCAAGACAGCTCGCGCATCGAGGTGGAGTTCAGCATCGTCCAGTCTCCGTCTGGACCCCCCAGAGAGGAGGACGAGCTTGGGAAGTTTCTGGACCTGGAGTTCATTTTGTCCAACACCCTCGGAGCTGATGTGGGCAGCAATGACAGCGGGGAGGGCTCTCTTTCCCAGCAGCAGAGCGCGTACTCCCTCCCGGAGTCTCCGGAGAGCTGCAGCGGTGGTTCGGTTCCAGACTCCACGGAACACCCCTCAGCTGCTGATGGCGCTCACCTGGCGGCGCAGGGCTACCACTGCTTCACCGAGGCCAGCCCGGTGCGCAGCCTGATGGCGGAGCTCCTCACCCCTGAGATGAGCTACCTGGAGGAAAGCCCCTCGGAGGGGGCGGCCAAAATGAGGGAGCGCTGTGAGTACACGGAGCTGCGGGCTCTGAACCCCCTCGCAGCTCCGGCTGCAGCACCCACGCTGGGATGCAAGGTCAAAGCCGAGTTTGGAGTCCAGTCTTGCATGATGGCTGCCAGGAACTTTGTTGAGCAGATGCGCTCCGTGCAGTCGGCGGCTTTTACGCACCAGCAGGGCTCAGGTCCAGGTGCGCTGCACGGCTTCGGCGCGCACCCTAATCACCAGGGACGCGCAGGCTGCAATATGGCGCAAGTGAACTCAACCCATCACCTTCACAACCCCCATCTTCCGAACCAGTACGTGAGCGCGCCGTACCCCCCTCAGTACGCGCAGTTTCAAGGACAGTACGGCGTGCACAGAGAGCACATCCACCAGCAGCAGCAGCAGCATGCCGCCGCTGTGCACGGAATGATGCTCACGCCCCCTTCCTCGCCGCTGCTGGAGTTTTACGCGCACGACGAGGCAGGGTGCGCCAAGCAGAAGCGAGGCCGCAAGTCGTGGACACGAAAACGCGCAGCCACGCACAACTGCGAGTTCCCCGGCTGCGGGAAGACGTACACGAAGAGCTCCCACCTCAAAGCCCACATGAGGACGCACACAGGTGAGAAGAGCGCTGCCTCCGCTCGCGCTCCCCACTGCACGCGCGCGCGCTGCTCAGGTGTTAACCCGCTGTGTTTTTGTCTCTCAGGTGAGAAGCCGTACCACTGCAACTGGGAGGGCTGCGGCTGGAAGTTCGCCCGATCCGATGAGCTCACGCGCCACTTCAGGAAGCACACGGGACACAGACCCTTCCAGTGCCACCTGTGCGAGCGCGCCTTCTCCCGCTCAGACCACCTGGCTCTGCACATGAAGAGGCACATGTAGCACCCCCCCCCCCCCTTCCCCCCCATGGACACTTCCTCCATCCATCAGGGTCTCACTGACTCCAGAGTCCCACCAGTAAATGCAAACAGTGAACTCTGAGAAGCAATAGAATATTTCTTTGGGAAAGCTTTTTTTTAAAGTGCCTCATTTTTTCTACTGTTCAGTGCCTCTGATGGTGTTTTTGTACATATTTGTAAAAAAAAAAAAAAGAAAAAAAAAAAAAGAAAAGAACACTGGCTAAGTTATAGTAGTATTTAAAACCTCACCTTTTGAATAAGTTATTGATTATTGGTGAGTGCCTTGACAGGACTGTCTGTCTGCTCGCTGTGGGCAGGACCCATTCTGTACATAAGTGTCTCATGTGTAATTATTTTGATCTTAACGACTGTACTCTGATCAGGGTTGCATTGACATGTTTTTTTTTCCCCCCTTCATTTTGTATATACAGAATACAGAGATGCCAAAAATGTCGCTATGCATTGTGGGATGTGCCTGCAGATCAGTCATGTTATTTGTGAAGGTTTTGCATGAGAAATGCTAGAAAAAAAGAAAATCAGGTACCAAAACTACAGGTTGTTTATGTGCAGAATTACTTAAATATGTTATACTTTGTTAATCAAATATCATATTATTTTATATATCCACATGTTTAGATAAAAAGATGAATTTAGTTTTGGAGAGAATGTTTTTCAGAATGAAGAATACACTGTTAGCGAGGATTAAACTGCTTTACTTGAAAATGAATCGTAAGCTTCTGATGAAATGCAACACACACGTGCAAGGGCTAAAAATAAACACACTTTTACAGTTCAAGCTCTTATTGTCTCTTCATGTGCTCTTTTACAAACACCAGCCTTGGCTTTATTCTTCTAATATTTTCTTTCATAGTTTTACATCCTAATTTTTAAATCAGGATTATGTCATTGATAATTTAGTGGCTACATGTTAATTTAGTAACATATTTGCATGATTTTACTACTTCAGCAAATAAAATAGCATTTTTGTGTCTGGGGCAAGTGAACACGTCTCATCATGGGATGTAGCTCAGTTTATATTGTGTATAAATACTTCTATATCATTTATACCATATTCTGTATGAATGCCAGAAAGTTTCCAGCTGACGTCATGACAGGATGGTGCAGTAAAGTTGGGGTTGGGACCCTGGTGGGTCATTAAATGTGAGGGTTGCCAGATGATCTCCAGAAATGAAAATTAAATAAAACATGAAAATAGAATATTTAATCAGAACTATTATAAAACGTAAATCAAATCCTAATAATTTAATTAAAACAGAAATATATGGTTTTTTGGGTAGGATTATTATCAGCATTTGCATAAATGAACTCGTAGTATTTTGGGGTCATGGGCCTCTGCAACTTTTATTTTGGAGCCTCTTGAGTTGAAAACTTGAGGAACCATTGATTTCCCATGCAATACTGCCCCCTACTGTTCAACTTTATATTTGCACCTGATTAATGTTGATTTACAGGTTTCTCTTCAAATACTTTTTTTTTTACGTGTTTTGTTTAGAAAATAAATAAATAAAATTGAGGTGAAGATAAATACATGTTTACAGAATATGAATGTGAATACAGATTTATGTTCGTTACATTAGTTCTCATCAGCTGTGGGATAAATGCACTGAACAGAATTAAGAAAATAGTCATTGGTGAATTACAGTCAGTCTAATAAACACATAAATGAGACTCATGCAACAACTCTAATCTTAAACTTTTTACAACAACTCAGTTTGGAATTACTCTGTTTGACCAACATATTGTTACATTTCTGCAGCAAGTGCATCAGACTGTACTGAAGTCAGATGAGGCGGCTTCTTAAAATCACTTTTATTACTCTTAGTAATAAATTCAGTTCAATTCAGTTTATTTATATAGCGTTAGGTCACAACACAAGTTGTCTCAGGGCACTGAACAGAAACATTCACACACATTTTAAAGACCACTTAGTAATTGTTCTCTTTCTAAGGAAGCAGCAGATAGCGTTGAATCTTCACTTCGTCACAGTCTCCCATTCGGAGCAAGCGTAAAGACAGACGAGGTCATTTTGTCCTCCGATAGTCTAAGGTTATAGCGTCATAAGATAAGGAATGAAAACCAGCCTCACAGACAGAAACAGAAATAAACCTGATAAGTGAAAGCTCTGCCTCTCGTTCTGCTTTTGGAAACTCTATGAACCACAAGTAAACCTGTAGTCTGTCAGCGAAGTAATCTGTTAGGAAAATATGGAACAACAAGATCTCAAATATAAGATGGAGCTAGGTTGTTGAGAGTTTTGTAGGTTAGAAGTAAGATTTTGAATTCTGGACTTGACAGGGAGCCAATGGAGAGAAACTAAAACTGGAGAGATGATCTCTCCCACTAACTCCAGTTAAGACTCTGGCAGCAGCATTTTGGATCAACTGAAGACGTTTTAAAGAAGTAATGGACACCCAGATAACAAACCATTGCAATAGTCCAGTCTAGATGTGACAAATGCATAAACCAGTTTTTCTGCATCGTTTTTAGATAAGATGTTTCTAATTTTAGAGATATTATGCAGCTGGAAGAAAGTAGTCCTGGTAACTTTTTTAATGTGGGGGATAAAAGACAGGTCCTGCTCAAAAATAACACCAGGTTAGAACTGGAGGCCAAATTGGGGGGAAATTAGCCCAAAATGACTAATGAGAAATTGGCTATAATGAAAAAAAAAAAAAGACAAACTGTTGCAAATGTTTGAGACTGATGCAGTTTTTAAATGTGATCAGTCTGGTTCAAATTAAACTTTATATTTCCAAACTCAAACTGGCAGGTAGGTAACTTTTGCACACACAGACCAAACAACTGTGTTCTAGTGCAACAATTAAAGGCAACATTTGCATTACTGTTAAAGTACTGCATATGGAAATTAGTTGCAATGTCTCTTTAAAATTTTTCTTATAAACAAGTCACGTAAAAGGTGATTTTTTGACTGTTTCTCAGGTTTTTGTTTAATTACAATTGATACATTTAATGATTAAAATGTCAACTTATCAGGAACATATTGATCCACTTGCCAATGCAAAGAAAATTAAAACAAAACAAACAAAATTTTAAAAAATGCTATACTGAATATTATTGTGAAACTGTCTTGTTTTATGTTCTATGCTAGAGATATTTGTAAAGCTAACGAATACACTCAGATTATGCTATTTTTCATTCAATCTTTATTTATACAGGCTAGTCTCACTAAGCCACAAGGACTCATTTATGAGACCCGTTACAGACAGAATATATAAAGTACAGACAATAATGACAATAAACTACAGTCAAATGCAGTTAAAAGAAAAGTAGTGATATAAAACAATAAATCAGGGTGCCGTAAAACAAAGTAATATACATGATTTATTGAGTAACAAAAGACTTGAAAATACTTGAGTAATATTGAATCATATGTATGCTGAGAATAAAAATCATGAACTTTTTCAAATTGTTTTTCAAATTTATTTCACTGTAATCAAACTCTTCATTTCTGCTGCCTGTGTCCTGTGGGAGACTTGTTCATTTGTGTAATTCCACAGACTGTCCACTAGATGTCAGCCTTGATCGTATTTTTAAACATGATCATTAAATCAGTGAAAGTCTAAATAAATGGCTTCTAGTTTCTGATTTACGACTAGCTTCAAGTGAATTGTTTTATTATAAAGGAAAGTACACATATTCAATCTGTTTAGGTCTATTTGTTTTTGTTTGTTTGTTTTTTATTTATTTATTTATTTATAGAAAATGACAATGCTCTTTCTGTAGATGTGCAGCTTCTTGACTGCAGTAGAAAGTTAGATTTTTATGAAACATGCCATGAAACCCTGACTTTTTGAACTCACATATTTAATATATAGGCTCCTTTCTTAGGGAAATTGTTCTTGCTAATATCCCTTTTCCCAGGTTAGTCCACTCTCCTCAAGCAATCATTAAAATAAGGCAGATTTTTTTGCTAAGTAAAACTTTAACAGAAGTTTGTATTTAACAAGACGAGGCCCCAATACAAGATAAAAAGTGGTATTAAAACAAAAGTTCTGCTATTTATATTATTTTTATTCATTTTTAGTTGAACAACAAAATATATATGATTGTGATTTGATTTAAATTCCACATTACATACATACACGTGTCTTTGTGAACTTTAAAAGCTCCTATGGATCTTATAGCCAGCACATTGATCAAACTGAAACAAACTGAATGTTCTGGAAAGATCATTTAAGGCCCTGTAGGATAAATTTAAACAGAATAATGAACTAACAATAAAACATGTTTGGCTCTCTGTTGACTGATTAGTGCAACAGTACTAATACGTGGTGTCATGTAAAACCATCACTGTGCCTTCTTGTTTCATTCTAATTCTGTGCCGACTCTAAAAGAAACCTAAAACTTTAAAAAAGTTTAATCTGATTTGATGAATGTTTAGCTTTTGCACATTAAAACTAAGTTAAAGTAATTGTATTGTGCACTGCAGATAGCCAAAAAAACAAAAAACAAGATTGAATCATTCAATAAATAAAAAAGAAAGAACTATATTTTTTCCCACACTGTAGTTATAATGTTAGCAGCAGATTAGTCTTTAGTGAACTGCTGGAAAATCCTCAGCCTAACATGGATATAAGTGAAAAAATTGTGAGATAAAGACAAAATCTTAAGCACTGTTGGGATGATATCCTGATGCATGCTCAATAATCCAGGTAGAAAAATCTAAAACAGTTAAGTCTGGTCCTCTGGACTTGGATGATATTTATTCTTTGTGAAGGTTACAAATTGGAAAATGAAGGCCATGTTTCATCTCAACCTTTTTATCAGTTTTTTGTGCAGTATTGTGTTATTATTAACATTATGACTTTCACTGATTCTTCTTTTTTCGGCTTTTCCTTCTTCAGGGGTCTCCACAGCGAGTCATCCTCCTCCACCTCACTCTGTCCTCTGCATCCACTGTCCTCACTCCAACTACCTTCATGTCCTCTCTAACTGCATCCATATATCGCCTCTTTGTCTTTTTCCTGGCAGCTGCATTTCTAACATCCTTCTACCAATATACCCACGGTCCCTCCTCTGGACATGTCCAAACCATCTCAGTCTGGTCTCTAACTTTATCTCCCAGTTGTTCAACCTGTGCTGTACCTCTGATGATCTCATTCCTAATCTTATCCAGCCTCGTCACTCCTAAGGAGAACCTCATCTTCATTTCTGCCACTTCCAGTTCTTTCTCCTGTCTTTTTGTCAATGTCTATGTCTCCAGACCATACAATATAGCTGGCCTTACCACTCTCTTGTAAACTTTTCCTTTGACTTTTGCTGACACCCTTTTGTTAAAAATCACTCCTGAAACTTTTCTCCATCCACTCCATCATCTCTGGACTCTCTTCTTCACTTCTTTACCACACTCCCTGTTTTCCTGGATAGTGGACCCCAAGTACTTGAAGTCCTGCACCTTTGTGACCTCTGCTCCTTGTAGCCTCACTGTTCCACCGACCTCCTCATTTACACACATGCACTCTGTCTTACTAAGACTGACTTTCATTCCTCTTCTTTCAAGTGCATACCTCCACCTCTCCAAGTTCTCTTCCACCTGTTCCTTGTTCTCACCACAGATCACAATGTCATCTGCAAACATCATAGTCCACGGGGATTCCTGCCTGACCTCATCTGTTAGTCTGTCCATCACCAGAGCAAACAAGAAGGGGCTCAGAGCTGATCCTTGATGCACTCCCACCTCCACTTTTAAGCTATCTGTCACTCCTACAGCACATCTCACCACAGTCCTGATGTCCTCATACATGTCCTGTACCAGTCTAACATACTTCTCTGCCACTCCAGATTTCCTCATGCAATACCACACCTCCTCCCTCAGCACCCTGCCATATGCTTTTTCTAAATCCATAAAAACACAGTGAAGTTCTTTCTTTCCCTCTCTGTACTTCTCCATCAGCATCTTCAAAATAAAGATGGCATCTGTGGTGTTTTTTCTCAGCATAAAACAATACTGCTGCTCTTGTCTAAGTCTTGCTTCCACAACTCTCTCCCAGATCTTCATTGTGTGACTTGTCAACTTAATTCCCCTGTAGTTGCTACAACTCTGTTCACCACCCTCTTTTAAAAATGGACAACGGCACACTTCTCCTCCATTCCTCAGGCATTTCATCACCCTTAAATATGTCATTGAATATTTGAGTCAAAAACCTCACTGCCATCTCTCCTAGACATTTCTAAACCTTCAGTGGCATGTGGAGGTTTGGGAATCCTACTGCCTTCCCCTTCTTCATTCTTTTCAGAGCTGTCCGAATTTCACCATCAGAGGTGAAGATATTTTACTTCTATCTTCAGATACATCCCCTTATCTGACACTCTTTTCACATCTACTACATTCTTTGCCAACTCCTCCTTCAGGACCACCCTACTCCATTTCTCTTTCTGTCCACACCATGGTAAAACAGTTTGAACCTTGCCCCAATGCTACAAGCCTTGCTACATTTCCACTTGGTCTCTTGGACACATAGAACATCTACCTTCCTTCTCTGCATCATTGTCCCCACTGTAGGAGCCTACTGTAAATGCTTTTTTTTGGTGTTTGTTTAATAAAGATTAAAAATGAGGAAAAGAAGAAACATTGTTACTGAAATAAGTGTAGGTTAATATTTGTGTGTTTTAAAAAACATAATTTTAGACAAATATTTGTTGAGGAGACATTTTTCATTGGTTAATAAAGTAAAGCAGGAGAGGAGGGGTTATTTGACAGGCATGGAGCCACACAGTTTTTGACCTTTCACTACCTCTCTCTTTTGTCTTAATGTTTTGTTTAAACTTGGATTTCAGACATGTATATTTTGTGTTTTTGCCATTTTATATATAAACAGTTTAAACTTTAACATTATGGTCCTGAGGAGGTTTTGCTGCTGGAAACAGATGGACAGGGAGAGTTTGGAGCGTCAACCTAAGTTGTCATTGTCCCCACATTTAGAGTTGCAACCCTCAGTCCTTCTTGACTTTCCTCGTCTTCCTCTCTCTCCTGACATGTTTCCCTCCTCATGGTCTTCGATTAAATGTAGAACAATTTCTGCCAGCCCTGTATTTGTCAACAGCACTGGTGGTGGTCGGTGTTAACCCAGGCCTCGACTGATCCAGTAAGGCGTCGCTTAAATGAACTCACATTAGTTTTGGCAAAAGTGTTTTATGTCGGATGCCCTTCCTGTCACAACCCTCACCATTTACCCGGGCTTGGGACCGGCACAAGAGAAACACAGCTTGTGCTCCCTATAGTGGCTGGTTTTTGTCTTTCACTTATTCAGATGCTAAAATGGCCTTCCCTGCATGAGTTAACAATGTTACTAACAACTGAGTTAATGACATGATCTGTCCCTTTGTCTGTGTTCTTTATATTTCTGTGTTTATTTTCCTTTTCTGTGTCTTGTATTTTGTCATTCTGATCCTTATGTTTGACTCTTGTGTTTCCTGTCATTTCCCCACTCACTCCTCAGCCTGCCTCTCCAGTCACTAACCAGTCACACCTGTCTCCAATCAGCTACCTTCCCAGATGCACTCATTACACACTCTTCCTCTGCCTTATTTAAACCTCTCCTCATCACTACCCAAACACTGCTCATTGTTCTGTCAACCACAGATGACTCGGTCCTCCTCTGTCCTGCCTGTTCCTGTATTTGCCTGATGATCTGTTCTATCCCGTCTGTTGATCTGATGACCCATTCTGCCCTGTTCTTGTTGAACCTCGTGTTAGTTGTTTGCTGCCTCACCCACCTTTTTTTGCTGTTTAAATAAATTATTTTTATTCAAACTCCTGCTCTTCTCGCTTGCCTGCCAATGGGTAAAAAAAAAAACCTGTGGATCATTTAAGAATGAGCAGACCAGACCCAGATGGCTGTATGTTCCTCACCGAGCAAGAGCCTGAAATTGTTCATATCCGCTGGGTAACATGTAATTATATCGACACTATGGCCACCTCCAATGACCTGTGGGAAAGGATGTTAGCCATTTGTGAACGTGTTTACCCAGTTAGAGGTGGATGAACAGGGGATGTTTGAACTTGTTAATAAAGCCTGGACTGACAGATGTCTTTTACGCTCTCTTCTTCTGTCGTCTGCTGCTCCAACCCCCGGTCATCGCAGGCACCTCTCAGAGTCAAAGAAAATGATCCCGCCTTCAGACTCACCACCATGTTGCTCAGTGGGTGTATGGGAGACATTCCAACACTATGTTGCTCAGTGGGTATCAAGGACAACAACCCATCTCGTCCTCTTTCTCGCCGCCGCAGAAATAGGGGTCGACGAGGGACTCAAGCCGGGTCCACCAAACAGCGCAGCAAGCCCTCTCTTTGCCTGAGTCTAAAGTCTCCAGAGATACTCATGTTTCATGAGGTCCTCAAGTCTCCTAAGATCCTGACGTCTTCAGGGATCCTCATGGTTACACCCGGGTCTGCAGAACCCGAAGTGGCCATGCCCACATATGCATACCCTGAAGTGGCTACGCCCCCTGCAGACTCTGAAGTGGCTACTATCCCTGCAGACTGTGAAGTGACTATGACCCAAGCAGGTCCTGGAATGGCTGCTGCCCCTACTGCCACAATGCTTTTGCCTGCTGCAGATTTTCTGGTCCCCTCCCCTGCTGCAGAGCTTCTGGCCCCCTCACTTGCTGCAGAGACTCCGGTCCCCTTGTCTGCTGCAGACCTTTTGGTTCTGAACCCTGCCCCCCCTCTGGATGGTCTCCGGGCCATCTGCCTGAACTCTGAACCTGCTCTAGACAGTCCCCAGGCTGTCTGCCTGATGTCTGGCCCCACTCTGGATGGTCCGGGGACCGTCCACCTGATGTCTGGCCCCGCCACTTTGGATGGTCCCCGGGTCGTCCACTTGAACTCTGGCCCCATTCTTGTTCAGTCTCCAGGCCATTCATCTGAACTTTTGCTCTCCTTGAACATTGCCCATGCCCATTCTTAGATTTTTTTCGTTTGTATTTCTCCCAGGTTAAGCCCTTTCAGTTTGTTTTTGCACTTTTTTCCTTGTCCAGGTGAACTGACTGAACATTGTTAGATTTTATACCTGAATTATTGAGCATGGACTTTGGTGTTTAAAAGTCACTTACCTTTTACCTGATGGTCTTTCATGTTTTGGTCAGACTCCTGGGTATCTTTACAAGAATCTAACAAAATGTGATAGCAAATACTGTTAAGCTGAACCTACGAGCAATTACAGTTGCTAACATGCAGTTGTGGGCACTGCAAACCATAAAGTTAGCATTGCTAACCTATATTTCACAATCTAAAACATTAGCTTAGTTAACACTAAACTGCTACCCGCTTACACAATTGTCACTCAGTCTACATCACACATCTTCGTCTTCTTCCAGTTGAAGCTGTGTCAACCAATCAGGTTTTGTCATATGTACGCATAATAAGCCAATAGGGTGCCCAATGGACTCTGAGACACATCCGCAACAGATGGATGAAAGACGAAATGTTTCTATATTTTTTTGTTGTTTTACTTTGTTTTGTTTTTTTGAATGTCCAGAGGACCAGGTTTAACTTAAAAAAAAAAAAAAAAAAAAAAAAAAAAAAACAGTTTATTTTTGCTGCTGGTTGCTATAGAGTCAGGATCAGGAGTGTTAACAGGTCCTCACAGGCTGTAGGGAGAGAGTTACCTGTCAACAATGACGTCACTGGCAGAGCAGCTGCAGTACGTGGTTCGTGGAGGGGCAAGTCCAAGAGCAGGGTCCAGATAACAAAGCAGGGGTCATACACGGGGGAACAGAGAGCAGAAACCAGAGCCAAGTCGTAATCTGTAAAGGAAAAGCAGAGATGTTGACCGTGGTCTGATGTGAAGTCAAAAAATCCAAAGAGGGACGGGCAAAGCAAAGAATCCAGGAAACAGGCGTGAGGTCAATAATCCAGAGAGCAAGGCTTGAGGTCTAGGCATGAAACAGTGAAGGCTTGAAAATCAGGGACCATGGAAGGTGTAATAATCTCACCCTGGTGGAGAGGGAGAATGGAGCTTATAAAGGGTGCAGAGCAGGTGAACTAGATGAGCTGAAGCAGGTGAGTGGAATCAGGCCTGATTGCTGTGATAAACAAGGGAGGTGTGGCATGGCTTCAAAGGAGTAGGATTGAGCTGGAGATGGGTGATAGGTATTACAAAGCAGGGCAAGAGAAACTATGGCATGAGGGGCTGAAATCATACCAGGAGGGAGTGAGTGTGAGACAGGGGCTAATGGGGGTGGGGGGGTGTCAGCGAGGTCCGCTGACCATTACACCTGGGGAGCAATTGGGTAGTGGGTGTCTTGCTCAAGGACACCACAGCATGGGGGTATGGTGGGGGTTGAGTCTGCAGCTTACTGGTCCCAGGTCGGCAGCCTTGCCTCTACACCATCTCGACCCCCCGCCCCTCCCCATTTATCTAATCCGCTAAATGAAAAATGAGTTCTGCAATGAGTTCTGCTGTTAGCTGATTAGTAGACTTGTGCCCATCACGGCTAACATGTATGTACTTGATACTCACACTGAATTGCAGTTAACCAGTTAGTTAATAAAGGGCAAAACCCTTATGGATAGTTTAAGTTTAAGTTATGTTTATTTGTCATATGCAGGTTAACACGCGCAGCACGGTGGCGCAACTGGTAGAGCTGCTGCCTCTCAGCGAGAAGGTCCCTGATTCAAACCCCGGTCCAGGGGCCCTTCTGGGTGGAGTTTGCATGTTCTCTCCGTGCATGCGTGGGTTTTCTCCGGGTGCTCCAGTTTCCTCCCACAGACCAAAAACATGCATGTTAGGCTGATTGGTAACTCTAAATTGTCCCTAGGTGTGAGTGAGAGAGTGAATGGTTGTTTGTCTCGTTTGTCTCTATGTGGCCCTGTGATGGACTTGCGACCTGTCCAGGGTGTACCCCGCCCCTCGCACAGTGATTGCTGGACATGGGCACCAGCGACCCCCGTGACCCAAAATGGAACAAACGGGTAAAGAAAATGGATGGATGGATGGAGGTTAACACGCACTTTGTGGGCACCAGAGCAGCAGAGTCAAGCCCAGGATCCCCTGGCAGCTACCAAACACAAGGTTAACAGTACAATGAACTGTTCAGGATGAGAAGAGCCAATCTGACTCGCTCAAACAAAGAACAAGCAAACATGCAAAATATTAAAGCATGCAATAAGGGTACAAAAATAAAGTTCCAAAAAGTGAAAAAGTAAAAAAAAAAAAAGTAAAATTACTTTTACTGGATGATTTATACTTTGCAAGGTGTTCTCATTGATGCAGTTGCTTGATGCAAATTATATAATTTTAATCTGGCAGGCACTGGAAGAACTTGTTCTGTGCACAAGCTCCTGACATCTACTTCTTCACAGGTGAATGAATCTAGTATTGTGTGGGTCAGAACTTCTTGACCTTGTTTAAGAGAAAAGCAGCATCCTGCTTTCACTTTAATTCAACTGCTCCTCTGAGGACCAGCTGACTAAGGCTGTTAGTAAATACAGCCATCTTTACAACTGATCCTGCAACACTTTTAAAGACACGCACATAAATCTTATAAAAAAATAGTCAAGGAACTGAGGGAAGGAAAATGCACAATTTTTTTGTGCATGGAGGAGACAGTGCTGAGACCTGCAGGTGGCTCTCCCTTGCTGTGCAGACAGGGTGGGAGTGCGCCTTGGCCGGACAGTGTAGGGGGGGGACACATTCCCAATGTTCCATCATTATTGTGCACCATCTGTCAGAAACTGTGGCGGTCGCGTTGTCACAAATTTACAAACTATAGAGATATCAGACCTCCTTCTTCTCTACTTCCTCCACCATCAACTAACTGAAAATGAACTTTCATTCCTGTCACTCATGTGCTGTGTGGAACACATTCCATGTCAGATAGCTACTAATAATAATAGCACATCAATTTGCATTAACAAAATAAAATGGAGTCTGTGAGATTTTTTTTTTTTTTTTTTTGACAGAAATACTTTTAATTGCACAGATGGTGGTATTAGTGGAAAGGCTACTACCGAAAGGGAACTGTGAGGTTCTATATACAGTACAGACTTTATTTGGACAACGAACGGCAATAAAGAGAAAATAAAACTGCAAATACCACTTCCTCTAATGTTTTAGGCCAGTTTCAACCAATGGCAGAAGCAAAATTAAGAAAGTGATTGCTTTTATTTTTAACGTCTATTTGATCTTTTTTTTCCCCCTACACAAAACACATTGTGTATTACTTTATAATAATAGTATTTGTTCTTGTGTGGAACGAGCTTTCCTACATGTCTTCTTACAAGTTTTCTCCAAATTGGCAATTTACCTGCAGGATTTGTCCAGTGTGCGTCTGTTCATTAATATAATCCACGCCCAATTAAATAAACATAAATATATATATTTACTTAGAGGTAAACCTCTCCCCATCCTCGAACCCCCCCCCGCCCCATCCAAACCCTCCCCATCGCGTCAGTATGCTTGCATCCTCTGAGCTCAGCCCTCCAACCTGCTCGCTCCTTACTCAAGGTAAAGTCCTCATCCGCATGCCAAACAACTTCCACCATCCATCCGTCATTCCTCCCACTCTTCCATTTTTGTTTTCAAATGACTGACGGATGCGTTTTGAAAACGGCTGCGCATCCACACGTCTGCCCCCCCACCCCGTGGCGTTGCTGCGCCAGGCTACCACACCTGTGTGTCCGTGTCGTTCAGCTCCTCCGCCCGCGAGGACATTTCATTCACGTTCCCGCAACAAAGAGCCGCACTGACAGCGCGAGGACTGAGGCGGCGCGAGGAGATGCTCATAACAAAGAAGGAGCAATCTAGCGGGGAGCACGTGCAACCTCACCAAACACCCCCCCCCCCCCCCCCCCGCGAGGCTTCTGGTAAATCACGTGACCCGAGCGTAATTAGTGAACTTCCAAGTTTGCCGTCATTTTTAAGACGCACGTGAACCAGTCACCAGTTGATACACTGGGAGCTGCTGGTTCGTTTTGAGTCATTGCTCAAGTTTTGAGGAGGAACATAAGAACAGGAAGCAGGTCTGTGATGCTCCGGGAGTCTCTGTGGGGGGGTCGTCGCCGCGGTCTGGCCGGCTGCACCTCACTGAGCCCGGTTCAGGAGGGGGGGCACACAGCGGGAGGGGCTGATAGTGACCGTGGAGCGGTGAGGTGGACGGGGTGACGCAACGTTCACGCTTTATTGGCACTGAAAAGAAAAAGGTGACTCCGGTGGGGGCTCACTCGAGACACGTTCAGACAGCGCCCCTCCCACGAGGAAGGAGAAAATGGTAAGTTCCAGTTTGTTGCCTGTTGAAAAGGTCAGAAGTGAACTGAACACCGGCTACACGTTTCTAACAGGTGGGGATTGATTATATGGGGGGTATGGGGTAACACGTGAGACTATTGCCCCCCCCCCCCCCCCCCCC
>NC_056506.1:24395463-24397172 GCF_014905685.2 Nematolebias whitei
CCCCCCCCCCCCCCCCCTTTTCATTATGACCTCACTAACGGTGCAGTGACGTGCTGGTCCTAATAATGAAACACTTCCTGTCTTTCAAACACTTCCGTCCTTAGTTGACTTTCTGTAGCAAACACACACTCTCATTTAAACTAAGCACATACTGGGATTTAATTTGATGACTGGGCATGAGACACTTTAAGGGTTTCTGGTGGTAATTGGTTAGTAATTAACATGAAATTACAATTGGAAATGAAAGAGAAGTGCTTTTTATTCCCCAACTTCTAAATAAGTTGGGCTGCTATTTTAGCTGTTAAGACAATGCAAATGCAAAAATTTTTATAAATAATTTAATTTGCGTACACATTTTTGTCAATAAGTCCAGCGTTTGTAAGGAATGAGCTACAACCACAGCACATTTGAGCTCAGTAACTGTAAAGATGGTTGAGGTTTAGTCATTATCGTCTTTGTTAATGTCACTTAGGTGTGGCAGCCATCTTTAATGAGGTTGACTCTGAAAGTTATTGAGTTGAAGGTGAACAGCTAATGATTCATTTCTGAGAGTTTCAGAAAAATCTGTCAGTTGGTTTATGAGATATTTTGCTAAAGGTGCACACACATTAACATAATCACAATAATTAATAATCACAGCAAAAAACAAAAAAAAAAACACACAAAAAAAAAACAAAACAACAGAAACTGCATTAATTTTTAAATAGAGTTTTTTCAAAAATGCTTGCTGACTTTAAATTTATTGCAAATAACACAAAATATTGCAACATATTTTACATGCGTGACATTATTTTTTATTTTTTTAAACCACTCTTATGTTTGGGAATAGCTATAACAATTTTAAAAGCTAACTGTTTTCTTTTTTTTTCCCTCTGATCTTGTTTTTCTATTTCAGCTGCAACTTATTTTGTCACTTCCTGTCACATCTTCATGAAATGGCTGTAGTTTTTCATGTGGTTTAGCACTGTCTCTGAAGAAGAAAGTTTTTAAATGGCAGTATGTGTTTCTACGAGAAGGGGTTCTCTGCAGACCAAAAGTGGGCATTTCTGAAGAATAGGCGTTTGTGGAGAGCAAACACTGATTGGCTAGTTGTATTTTTTTGGCTCTTTAGGTAAGTTACGTGAGCTCTTTTTTAAAACTGAAGGTTTCTAAGAACCAGCGTTAGATCTGCTGTCAAACACAAGAAGATTCTCTTTAGTTCTTGGTTGTAGGCTGCACCTGACACAGGTTGGCTTGAGTGTGGTCTGGGCACACTGAAATATGAAGCATCTGAAGCGAAACCTGCTCCTATTTGTCAAAAAGTCTGGTCTCAATTAAAGATCACGAGTCCTATGATGAGATAATGGCCCAAAACAAACGCTAAAAACAAAATTTGCTCTTTAGAAGTGTTATTCTATGAGATCTGATCTATGAACGGAGCTGAAACATGGAGTAGGACTCACCCTTAAAATGTGAGACAGCTGAGGAATTTAACCAGTAAACAGAAATATCTGCTCCAGTTGCAGAAATCTTACAGAAACTGACAAATCACTCATCTGCAGTGACTGATTTAAAAGGTTGAACAAGAAAATGTGAAGTTAAAGGAAACATCCTTTGTCCCAAATCCAGTTTAAGTATCATTATTATTTTGTCTATCTATCTATCTATCTATCTATCTATCTATCTATCTATCTATCTATCTATCTATCTATCTATCTATCTATCTATCT
>NC_056506.1:24397182-24432600 GCF_014905685.2 Nematolebias whitei
TGTCTGTCTGTCTGTCTGTCTGTCTGTCTGTCTGTCTGTCTGTCTGTTCAGATGGTTAGGTTAATAGCTTGTTTAGAGAACCTTTTCATGATATGCTAATTTTTTGGGACTGGCATTTTGGGTTTTCATGAGCTGTATGCCATAATCATCAGTATTAAAACAATTAAAGACCTGAAATATTTCAGTTGGTGTGCAATGAATCTGAAATATATGAAAGTTTCATTTTTATCATTACATTATGGAAAATAATGACCTTTATCACAATATGCTAATTTTTTGAGAAGGACCTGTATATATAAATCCTACTAATGAACTTTTAATGAACATAAGTTCACCATTAAGAGTGAGAGTTCTGCAATGGAGTTAACTCAAAGCAGTCTGCTCCTCAGATAAATAATGTTAAATTATTATTTTTAAATAGGAATGTTTCTGTTCAGTGTCTTGAGACAAATTCTGTTTTGACTTGGCACTATATACATAAACTGAATTGAATTAAATCTCTGATTAACCAAATTCTACAGAAACATCTATATTTAAAATTTTATAGTTTTTCTTCATCATTTGATGTATTTGCACTCACTGTGCCTACATTTATTATTCAATTAGATGCGTGGTTTTGTTTCTTGTTTACATATATTTATTTTATTTTAGTTTTTATTTAAAGTTTAATTCTTGCTTTGTGATTTGTACATCTGTGGGTTAGAATAAAGTTGAACTAAAGGCTGTAGCTCTTTAAACATGTTTGAGGGAAATATTCTTGAGAGATCAAATAATTTTGTGTCTTTTTATAATAGACCTAAAATAGAGCCTTGTGGTACTCCCATGATGCAGGTCCTTGTAGTTGAGACAACTTAATTTATATGCACACACTGAAGGCGACCAGATAGGATTTTATCCAGTTAACAGTATTTGTGAACAGTTTAAATCTTGTCAGCTTAGAAAAAAGAGTGGGATGATTAACTGTATTAAAAGTTTAGCTTAATTATAAGAAACTTGCTCCTACCACTCCACTTTTGTTCAAATCCAGTTTTATTGTTTCAATAAAATGGCAGCATACTGTTTCAGTTGAGTGCTTTGTCCTGAAACCAAACTGTGTGGGATGCAATTGGTCTTCAGACTCGAGATGTTTTATCAATAGTTTTGCAACAAACTTTTGAACAGGGAGTACTGGGTATATAGATTGGCCTGTGACAGATTTCCAGTTTATTACCTTTTTGTGTATTCGATTTATAAGAGCAGCTTTTTAACACTGGGAGGAAAAATAGCATGTTATTGTATTGACTGATTTATTGGAGCAGTTAAATTATTATTAACCTTTTATTTAACAAGGAAAATCCCATTGAGACCATTGCTCTCTTTTGCAAGGGAGGCCTGGGCTGAAGTGAACCCAGGACCTTCTTGCTGTGAGGCAACAGTGCTAACCACTGAGCCATCATGCTGCCGAAGTAGTATTTAGTCCATAAATATTCTTTGCTTTGGAACTTGACAAAGATAAAACATGTATTTAGCGCTACCTCATTTGTAGGCCTAAGGTTGAAACTGCCTTCTGTATTTGTTATGATTTGATAAATATATGTTTGTTTGTTTAGAGTTCTGACTCATGTTACACAGATTTGATATAATAATATCATTGAAATTGTTTGCTAAAATTAATCTGTCATATTAGATATACCATTTATTTGGAACTGGTTAACTTCAGTTTTTGTATGCTCTCTTAAGATTATCAATACTTTTCCCAAAATATTTATCCCTTTTTGCAATTTTATCCATATCTAAGAAAAAATGTTATTTTTCTTGATGAGCTTTGTAATATTCTTTCTAAAGTTTTGAAGATCAACCGTTCAGTATTTAGATCAGATTTTCATTTTTTTTTAAATATTATTTTAATTCAGAAAAATATTGTTCTTTAGAAAGCTGCTTTAAGAGTTTTTGGGTCAACTTGGTGTACTCATCTGATTGTTTGGATTTTAGGTGTCTCATTACATTGTTGGTTTTGAACATGGGCCTATTGCCATCAGACATACCCTAAATGCAAATGTTGCAGGCAGCACTAAACTGTTATCATGTTTGTATTTTAAAATACTTTCAATCTGAAGACAAAATAAAAAAAAACACTCTATAACTGTTTTTTTTCTGAACTAATAGTTTGTAATATGTACAATAAATACTTGTTATATTTAAGTGCCAAAAATAAACATATCGACTACAATTTACTCGTACTAATCACGTTAAGTCTGTTGTTCACCTTGATTTCTTAAGATTAGCATCAACACCCTCCATCAAAAAACTGCCAACCTCTGCTTATGGTATCACAGTAACATCATAATTGTCTTTTTAGCTTCCATCACATAGCCTAAACTTCAATGGCAGACTGTTCATGTATTACTTACACCTCTCTGTTAGGAATCAATGTAGCAAGGTACCTAATGTTTTTACATTCACCAGTCAGTGTGCATGATTTCATGACCGATTGGTGCATGTTTTGGTGGAGTTTTCCCATGACATGGGCTAGACAGTTTTCACAGCATGGCTCTCAGACATTTGATTGTTGTTTTAGTGGAGCATTGGTCCAGACATGTCTGGACATCTGGAATTCCTTAATGCTGTGGCATTAGTGCATTAGGAGGGACGAGTGGGGCAGATACACAGTCCAAGCTGGGAAAAATAAAATAGAAAAAAAAAAAAACTTGAAGAACAAGGAGGAAGTAAATTATTTTATAGGTATCCTCAAAAATACAAGACCACGGTTAGTGTCACTGTTGTCTAAAGTTTGTAGGCTGTTTTTTTTCCCCCATTGCAAATCTTGAAAATTAGTTGCACTAACAGACCTGCATGGGGGCCTTTGGTTTATTCTGTAAAGAGACATATGTTAGAAAACTTCAAGAAGAGGGTACAGAATAGACTGCTACCACTGGGAGACACAGAAATACAGCTCGGCATTATTGATAGCTATGAACACTGGACAAGAAGGTTTCAGTCTAAGCAGAAGTGCTCGCTTGTCAAAGCAAAAGTGAAAATAATGACCTTTATAGCCATAAGATGAAGCTCATTTAGGTGACCTGTGGTATCAGGGGTCACTTTCAATTCAGTTTCAATTCACTTTATTTATATAGTGCCAAATCACAACAAAAGTCATCTCAGGGCACTGAACAGAAACATTCATATGTAAAAATAAGTTAACAGAAACATCAATATATAAAAATAATAATTTAAGACTTTATTTGAGGAGCAGACTGCTTTGAATTTAACTCCATCACAGAACTCTCATCTTGAGCAAGCATGAGGGTGACAGTGGAAAGGAAAAACTCCCTCATGAGGAAGAAACCTTTAGCAGAATCAGGCTCAGGACAAGTGGTCATCTGCTTCAAACGGCGGGGTTTGGTAGGAACAGATACACAATGGCAGGTCAAGAAACACATGTTAAGATAGAAATAATATCAAATGAAAACTAATCAATTTTAACAATTCATTTAATGAAATGAGGTCAGTTTGTCCTCTAGTAGTGTAAGATTAAGGCAGCATGACAACCCAACCCTAATTATAGGATTTATCAAAAAGGAAAGTCTTAAGCCCAGTCTTAAAACTGGACAATGTGTCAGTCTCACAGACAGAAACTGGAGTTGGTTCCTCAAGAGAGGAGCCTGATAACTGAAAGATCTCCCTCCCATTCTGTTTTTTGTAAATTCTAGGAACCACAAAATATCCTGCAGTTTGAGAGCGAAGTGCTCTGTTAGGAAAATGTGGAACAATAAGATCTCGAATATAAGATGGAGCTAGGTTGTTGAGAGCTTTGTAGGTTAGAAGTAAGGTTTTGAATTCAATTCTGGACTTGACAGGGAGCCAATGGAGAGAAGCTAAAACTGCAGAGAGATGATCTCTCCTTCTAATTCCAGTTAAGACTCAGCAGGATTTTGGATCAAATTAAAACTTTTTAAAGAAATATTTGGACACCCAGATAATAAACCATTGCAATAGTCCAGTCTAGATGTAACAAATGCATGAACCAGTTTTTCTGCATCACATTTAGATAAGATGTTTCTAATTTTAGTAATTTTACGCAGGTGGAAGAAGGCAGTTCTAGTAATGTTTTTAATGTGGGGGATAAAAGACATGTCCTGATCCAAATTAACACCAAGATTTTTAACATTAGAGCTGGAGGTCAGAATAATGACATCCAAGGAGGGCGGAAGACTGAAAAATTCATTCCTAAGGTGCTCAGGTCCAAAAACTAAAACCTCCGTCTTGTCTGTGTTCAACAGGAGAAAATTAAGGGTCATCCAGGTTTTTATGTCTTTAAGACATGCTTGTAGTCTAAGTAGCTGATTTGGATTCACTGGGTTTAATGGACAAATATAATTGTGTGTCATCAGCATAACAATGGAAATTTATCCCATGCTGTTTAATAACATTACCTAATGGAAGCATATTCAAGATAAAGCGTATTGGTCCAAGCACTGAGCCCTGAGGAATTCCATGACTAACTTTGGTGTATGATGAAGATTCATTATTTATATTTACAAATTGGAATCTATCAGATAAATATGATTTAAACCAATTTAGAGCAATTCCTGTAATTCCAATATCACATTCAAGTCTCTGTAAGAGAATATTATGCTCAACTGTATCAAATGCAGCACTGAGGTCTAACAGGACCAGTGTAGACACCTGTCCATTGTCTGAGACCATGAGAATATCATTAGTAACTTTCACCAGTGCAGATTCAGTGCTATGATGAGCTCTAAACCCTGACTGAAACTCTTCAAACAGATTATGTCTTTGCAGATGATCACATAACTGACCAGCAACTATTTTCTCTAGAATTTTTTAGATGAAAGTTAGATTAAATATAGGTCTAAAATTGGCTAGGATTCCTGAGTCAAAGTTATGTTTCTTAAGTAAAGGTTTAATTACAGCAATCTTACAGCTCTGTGGAATGTAACTGTTTATCAGAGACAAATTAAGAAGATCCAAGATGTGGTTATCAATTAAGGGGAATTTGTCTTTAAATAGACTGGTTGGGATGGGATCTAGCAGACATGCGGATGGTTTGCATGAAGCTACTATTTTTGACAATTCAGAGAGCTTGACAGGACAAAAATAATCCAAACATAAATCAAGTTCTAGTGACATTTTTAAAGTTGACACAGAACCAGAGGCGATACTAGGAATGTTGGTTTGATTTTTTTTCCCTAATTGAAACAATTTTTTTCATAAAGAATCTCATGAAGTCATCACTGCTGATATTTGTAGGGATACATGAATCACCAGAGATGAGATTTTTCATTAGACTAGCTATGGTACTGAAAATGAACCTCAGGTTATTTTTATTCTCTTCAATTAAAGATGAATAATATAAAGTTCTAGCTTTACGGAGAGCTTTTTGTACATTTGCAGGTTATCTCTCCAGGATGAGTAAGATTCCTCAATGCTAATGGAGTGCCATTTTCTTTCTAGTTTTCTAGATGTCTTGTTTTAAAGTACATATCTCAGAATTGAACCAAGGAGCTAATTTCTTCTGATTGATTACTTTCTTCGACATAAGGACATTTTCTAGGTTGTTCAGCGGACAACCTCTTGACAGAATCTGGTTGTCCCCAACCTTTACACTAAATAAGTCAAAACAACCTCAAAAAATGTAATTTAATAAGTATATTGCACTATATACATTATGTACAAATGTTCTCAGTCAGCCATCTTTCAGGAGCTGCTGGAGTGGAACTTTTTTGTTCTCCTCCTCATTCTCTTCCTTGTCATCATACTTTGCAAGAGAGGCACTCGCGACATATTTAAGACAGGGATTAAAGAAGGAAAAAATCTTTAGACTGGATTTTTTTCTACACAGGTTACTCAAGCACACCCTGCCCACCACCCATGCCACATATGTGAGAGTTTTTTACTTCATACAGGTCACTGCTCAAAGGTTTTCATGCAAAGAGAAGGATGTGTATTTTTTTTCTTCTTTCGGCTGCTCCCTTCTTCAGGGGTCGCCACAGCGACCTTAGTTGCATGAAGATTAGGCAATTTTTTTTATGCCGGATTCCCTTCCTGACGCGACCACAGACCACCGAGCTACCACAGCCCTCTGTATGGAGCAGAGAGCTGCCATCTGGGGCATCCGGGGGAGCAGATGGCAGGGGTTAAGGGCCTTGCTCAAGGGCCCAGAATGGTGCAAATGAGAGTGGAAGTAGGTGTGGGTGCTTCACCTATCCCACCCACTTTTGCTGTTGTTGGTACCGGGAGTTGAACCAGCAATCTTCCGATCACAGGCCCACCTTCTCTACCCTCTGCGCCACCAGTCCCTTCCTTTAAACAGACATAACTGATATTAATGTAAAAGCAACAGTTCTGATCTTTTAAAGTGACATTTTGCAGAAAGGTATGAACAGTTAACATCTTACCTGCAGTAATTATCTATTTCAACAGCCTCATTTAGCAGAAATTGAGTTTATTTCTGACCAACTTTACAAGCTAACAGCTACTCCGAGCTGAGCCAAGACCAGTAAGGAGTGTTGCCACCTTAAAACCACTTAACGTAAAAAACATGGTAGTTCACCTCTGTGAATATTATGACCTATATGCCTATAACATGAAACTGATGGTGATTTAAAAGACTGTTCACGTTAACCACTAACAAATGTTTAAAATCCAAGTAATTTTAGGCTGACAGCAACACTTTTGTCTCAACCCTGATCAGATTAGTCATTAGCTCATCAAAACGGTCAAAAATAAACTTTCTCCAAACTGATGTTCAATCAATTACTGGAAATTTGTAACATAAGATAAAATATGACTCCAGGACATGTGGCTTACTTAAAATCCCCGTCTCACCCAGGAAAAAAACAAAACAAAAAAACTAATATAAAACGCTAAATATTAGAAACCCATCTAAAACACACAAATATAGATATATCTACATACATAAATACATGCATGCACATCCACAATATGAAGTAGTGTATATGTTCAAATAGCTAAAGTTGCACCAATGCCAAAAGTCACAGCAGGTGTTCTGAATGAGCTGAACATTTTGATAGATGAATTGCTGAAATAGCACAAAAATTGTGAAACGAGAATTGTGCCAACAAATGTACTGAATAGTTAAATAACAATAAAAAATATAAAAATAAAGAGAAGCAGGACAACAATAGTGTGAATGCTTAATAAACACTCGCATGATAAAGATGACTTGCTGTTTCTGTTTTTTTTAGATTGTATCATATGAGTTTGCCTCTGATGTACACATCATATCCGTTATGTGAGGTCCATGGTGCCATACACTGTGGGGTTTTTATGTCCTTGTTTTCATTTTGAGTTTATTTAGGGGAATACGTTATTTCTTGATTTTAGTCATCTGTAGTTTTTTGGTTTCTTTGCACTTCTCCTTTTTAGCTTCTGTTTTATGTTGGTTTGCAGGTCATTGAGGTTTAGTTTCATTTTGAAGAATTTAGTCACCCGGCTGCTTGGTGAAGTAGTACTGTTGCATCACAGCAAAGCAGTTAAAGCCTTGACTCTAAGCTGGAGCTTTTCTGCCTTTCTCCTTGTACATGGCTGGCTTTTAACCTGATATATTTCGTAGAATCAACTAATTGTTCCAAATTAGTTGATTCTAGGAAAAGGGAATACTACTAGTTTTAACTACATTTCACTGGTACATCTACACATGAAGGTATCGTAAATGTTATTTTTAATACTAAAATACTGATCTCATGCTGCTGATTTATTTCATGTTGATGTGTTCATTCGTCCTCATCTGCTCACACAGACTCATGTTCATGCTGCTGCTGTTTGGTACATTGTTTTGTACTATTAGTGCTTAGCATATTCTTAGTTTAGTGTATTTCGTAGTTCATGTCTTGGATCTTACTACTGTTTTTCTTTATAATTTGTATTTTTGTTGGATGTAACTGAGACCTTATGTACATAGTTTTGTTCCACCTCATGTTCCACATGTGATGACAATAAAGATCCTTGAATCCTAAAAAAGTAATAATTCTAGTTTTGAGTAAGTATAGTTTTGATTAATGACAAACATTCACAAAGTGTGTGTGACAGTAACATAATCCCAAGTGACTCAGTCTGAAAGTTCATCTTGTTGTAATGGTAAATATCTGTCAAGGCATTTTTATTTTATATAGGCTGTTTTGAATCACTTATGAATCATGTTTAATCAAAACATTGAAATGAAAAATCATGGTGAGTAAAAGAAAGAGTGTGGCTATCAGAAATGGAAGTTTTTTTCTTTAAATATTTTATTTTTATATTTAAAAATTTTGTGATATAATGTTATCGTTGACATTTGAAATGGCAAGCCCATTAGGAACCTGGAAAAAGTGATGTTCTCATATTTGCCTTTTTAAATGATAGTGATTTGTAGAGCTGAAATAATCACTGTGCATTATGTTGATGGCATTTTAAATATATAAAATATTAATTTTGATTAAAAACTATTAAATAACTTCATTTGCATCTCATTTGTTGCTAATGAGTGCAAAAGCTTTACATTTGGAGTGGTGTAAATCTGATACATTGCATTTTTTATGTATTTAGCTAAATGTAGTCATACAATTTTGTGCTGAGAAGCAACGAATTACTGTATTTTTGTTGGATAACTTCTATGCAGTGTTCCTCACACTGTCTGAAATGTGGCAAACACTGATTTCTGCTGATAACTTAGTTCAGTTTGATGCACTTTACTGTCTGTTAAAGATAGACTTTGCTCAATATACTGTATTTTTTCAGCTTTTTCTATTTTTTCAGTTCCTTTTTTTATTTTTAATGCAAAGTGATAATTTAAACATCCAAACTGAAACAACCCACAATTTTAAAACACTTTTGATCACAGGTCATTGTGTAACCTGTTGTTGATCCATGTGAATAGAATAAGGCTTAATTAAAATCTTACAGTATATACTTTGGTGTCCTTTATGTTGTAGTCTTCTATTATTCAAAAGATTTGTCTTTACATTTGTCTGTAGAAATGGAACCGTCGTACGGTTATGCATTTTGCCGTATATGTTTGAGCTTTTTCAGTTTATTTTATTTTGTTGGTCAAATAGTAAAGAAATGAAGCCTATTTGGAAAAAGTCAAGAAATTTTATGTATATGATGTATGTGTATTATTCCTGTTACATATATTGCATATGTTTTGGGTTAAAGGGTGAGAAAGTGTGTTGGTACAATAATGGTACAGTGTACTATGGAACCAGCTACATTGGTACGATGTAAATATTTCATTGCTTTCATTTGTGCGATGTTTTGTTCTTACCTGTGGCACTGGTACAGCATAGCTCGGCACATTCACCAACATCTGTGCTGTAACCTGTGGTAATGTCTAAAATGCAGTCTTCTGTCAGCATCTAGCCATGGTCTCACCCACCATCATTTGGGTCTTCTTCCTTTTCTTGCTAGTGGTCTCTGATGCTCTACTCTTTTTCTGTAAGTAATGAGTTTCTGTGTTTTGCTGCACAGTTGCCAAAATCATTTAAATGTGACCATAAATGTGATCTTGTTATGTGTACTTCAGACAAAAAAATTATATTTACCCCATGTCTGATTTTATTGCAATTTTTTTTATATAAAAAAGTGTATTTTATCAGTTCTAAACAAATGCTTAAGCTTTCTTGGGGCTGCTATAATGACAGTAACAATTTCATAGTTATATTTAGTTGAATCTGCAGTGTGGGAGAACGACTGTCTATCACAACAAAACAGAACCTGTGCAGTCCCAATCATGCTGACACACATTGACCCAATAATTGACTCAGCTGCTTGGCAATCCAAGTCCAACAACACTGTAAATGTTTTGCAGTAATGGATGATTTTTTTTAGCCCAGTGCATTGTACATATGATAGGAAAACACTAGCTGTTAAAAAGCTCCATGCAGTTTATAACCACAGAACAGATGTGAACTTGTGGCTATAGGAGGCTGCTGTCTCTATCTGTTTAAATGTCTTATGGGTGTGGCACAGTGGATCAGATGGAACTGTTGTCTCTCAGCAAGTAGGTCGCTGGTTCAAATCCCGGCCCAGGGCCTTTCTGTGTGAAGTTTTCATGTTCTCTTCGTGCATGCATGGGTTTGTTTTGGGTACTCTGGTTTCCTCCCACAAACTAAAAACATGCATGTTAGGCTGATTGGTAACTCTAAATTGTCCCTAGGTGTGATTGAGAGAGTGAATGGTTGTTTGTCTCTATGTGTCCTTGTGATGGACTTGCAACCAGTCCAGGGTGTCCCCCGATTCTCGCACAGTGAAAGCTGGACATGGGCACTTGTTACCCCACATGGTCCGAAAAGGCAGAAGCAGGTGTTCAATTTTACTGGCCCGTTTAAGTGCTGAGTTAAAATTTAGCTGTGCTTGAGCACCACCAAAAAGAGGCTAAAATTGCCACTGGTAATTTTTAATGTAGAGCCAAAGAGCCAGATTAACTTGTGCTAGGCAGCATATTGTGAAAGACCTGAAACATCCCTCAGAAGAGCTTGAGTGATTTTGAAGGAACTTTGGGCTTCCACTCCTCCCATGATTGGTTAATTGGCTTGTCTCAGCTTCTCATGTTAGTCAAGTTACCCAGTGGGATGGAGCCAGAGTTTGATCACTGCATGTTTTGATCTCATATTTTCATTTTTAAAAGATCTTGTCCGTCACTGTTAATTTCTTTGGGGTATGAATTGACTCCTTCTGTGGATGTACAGTAGAAGCTGCTTTTTAGTTGCTTCTTTTCCTTTCTAATCCTAGTTCACATTGCAGATGGTAAGGTTGTGTTTTTAACCTAGTTTTGTTTTGTCATCTTTTTATCAGTGTGCAGAGTGCTGTGAATGATGCATGTCCTGGGGCTCTTTTGAGTCCCTGTGGGCTCCTGGAGCGTAGTGTTTGCGTATCTGTGTGTTTTTCTGAGCGTAGCATTGAATGGTGGCTATATTTGGTAACTTTTCCCCAGCTTTAACAAAGCGCTTTTTATTTTTGCTCACCGAGTCACTAAAAAGAGTTATGTTAAAAACAAACTGACTTACAGTCGTCACCTGACAACTTATCAAGCTGATACAAAAGAGATTTTCCTCAGTTTTCAATTTGATGATCTTTTGTTTTTCTCTGTTTGCTCTCTTGAAAGGAGTAGCAGCATTATTTAATTTTTTTACGTGGGGTTCCTGCAAATATTTAAAGTTTGTTTTAGCTCCACCTTTTATCATGTTTCTCAAGTCATTCTTAACCTTGTATTTAGCTTGAACAGTTGAACAGTGATCAGAGCTAGAACAGCTGCTAAGGTTTTTCAGCTTTTCCAGTCTGCATTCATCATCATCCAGTCAGATTTGTCCAATATCAAACTGGTGCTAAACGCTGACAAAACCAAAGGGATGTTGTTTTCTAACAGGAAGTCAGTCCCAGCAGTTCTTCTTTATATCTTATCTATGAATTCAAGGATTCAAGGTTCTTTTTTCATTTTTTTTCCTTTTGTCATTCACAACACATGTGGTACATGTGGTGGAACGAAATTGTGTACACAGGGTGGTCCCAGTTACATCCAACAAATGTATTAAAATGAATAATAAATAAAATAAAGAATGGCGTCCCTATTCAGTTTGTCGATTCTTACAAATCCTTAGGGATTTTATTTGATTCACATCTCTCTTTTAAGCCTCTTGTCGAAAACTTGGTAAAGAAATTGAAAGTAAAACTGAGTTTCTTTTTCAGAAATACATCCTGTCGAACTCTGAACGCTTGGAAACACCTTGTAACTGTGACTTTCCTTCTCTAACCCACCACTGCACCCTGTATTCACTGGTTAACTGGTCATCATTAACTTCACAGACTCCCACTGGTACATTTTCATCTTTAAATCACGTCTTGGTCTGTTGCCTTCAAACATCTCCTCCTACATGTCTCTGCATGAGTGCAGCTACAGCGTGCGCTCTCAGGACATTATTACCTGCAGTGTTCCCTCAGTGAGGACTGAACTAGGCAAAAGACATTTTGTTACTTTGCTCCTGTTTCCTGGAATATCTTGCCAAAAGATCTGAAGCTGTTGACCTTGACCTCTCTAAGGGATTTTAAACAGTTGTCAAGTTCATGGCAAAAACCAATGAATACATGTTCCTGTTTGTAGTTTTTTATATCACTTTATAATTGAGCTGTTTTTGTTTCCATTTATATAATGTCTTGTATTTAATTTTTCATTTTATATGCTTTTAACATGATTGTCTACTGTAGTCTGTACCTCATCCGTGTTCTTTGTTTAAATCAGGTCTCTCTTGTAAATGAGTCCTCGTGGCTCAGTGTGACTAACCTGTATAAATAAATTTGAATGAATTAATTAATTTATATATTTTCCTTTTTTTTTGCAGTTTGACAAGTTACATGGTTTTCAAGCAGTCAAAATGGGGTGCTACCATTGGAAGCAAATTTAGTCAACATTTAAGTGTGCAAATTTCCACATCAGTACCAGGACATAAAGTTCTTTAGCCAAAGTTCAAGAGCAAGACTTTTTTTCTTAACCGTCTGTTTTGAAGTTTTTATCTCAACACATTGTCATGATGTAACCAGAAACATGAAGATGTAACTGTATCACTTGATACATTTGTCAGACAGCTTGCATACCAAAATATCAATGCGTTAATTTAGTAAAAATATTTGATCATTTGTAAAATAAAATGCACATAATATTTTACATTTAAACTATCATGTATGGTGAATCTTATTTAAATGTGTCACCCTTACAGGGGATGAACTAGTGGAGAAAAAAACAGAAGTGACGAGATGAGATTTAGAAAAATGTTTGACTCAAACATAAATATTTTCTGTCGCCCTCCTTTAAGTCCAGGCCCACTGTTCTTTTCCCATTTTGGCCGACATACAGCAATGTGCCGGCTGAACGTTTCCCTAACAGTTAATCTCTGCACACAAAAGGGCACTTTGTTGTGGCAGCTGCTTGACTACAGTATGCAAATATCTTACTACATGTCCTTTTGAATGTCTTTGCATCCTTTTTACCTGATTTCATAGAAGCTATTTGTCCAACATTTGATGAGCATGAAGCGTTAAAGCTGTTTGCTTTTAATTTATTCTTTTTTCCCCAAATCATGTCCTGTATAAAGATTAATTTGAACACAGCCAATTGGACAAGTAACTAAAAGTGTTGCCTTGCCTCCACCCCTTCCCCTCATCTCCTCTCTCCACCCCTCTCTGCCTGTCACGTGTTCTTTTCACAGCTTAGAAAAGTTTCTGGATTAAGGGAGAATTAACACAAAGCAGCGACGCCACTTCAGCTACACTTGCAAACGACACAGACGGAGGGGGGGACCTTGACAGAGATCCCAACGTGACGGGGTGAAGGCACTCGAGGGAACCTCAGGCACCTCACACAAACTTCCAACTCTGATAAGCGAGAGGTGGACGGGTCCATCCAGATTAAGTGAGAACACAGCTGAGAGGCAGAGGATCTTTGCTGCCAGGGTCCTGAAGGATGGAGGAGAAGCAGTTTGCTGGGATCCTGGTGAGTTTTCACCTTGTTTAGTGAACAATGCACACACACACACACACACACGTGTAGTAGCACATGGATACAGCCACATGGCTGTGGCACAGTGGCGGGATGCAGCTGCTGGACCACCAGTTGAGCCGCTCTTTGCCTCCTTTTCCCACAAATTTTGTGTCAGGTAGCTTCACTGCATTGTGTGATTTTTTTCCCCCTGTATTTAACAAAATATTTGTCTTCATTCCCACAATGGTTCAAATTACTCAAGATATACGGAAGAGAAAACTTGCGAGTCCCAAACTTACACAAAAAAACCTATGGTTTCTTCTGTTGGTTCTCATCCTTTTGTTCACCATGGTAACGATAGCTACACATAGGCAATCGAACCACGTCCTAAAAGTTTGTCATCATCTAGGATTTCTTCACTCTGTCCCCAAATCTGATTTTTGCCTCAAACAAAAGAACGTGCAAGTTTTTTCTTGTCCTGATTAGAGATAAGGCCAAAGCTAATTTTGTGTGTGTGTGTGTCGGGCCTTGTGTTGACAGCAAAACTTTAAATAGGGTTTTGGTGTAATTGACAGTCAGGTCACTTCTCCCTCCATCTCTGCCCTCAGCCCTTCAGTCCGTCTTAAGACGGCGATTAAAAAAAAAAAAAAGGCTCAGAGCTGAAACTCTCCTCTGACATTCACACTTGTTTGAAGCATTGCTTTCCTTCCTGGTGACATTTTTTATTTCTGTTGTGTACTTTCAAGATTTGCGTACAGGTTTAAATGAATGCAGACATTTTGAAGTAAAGAAAGATGCTATCAGTTTTGCCTGCTTCCCGTTGGATGCTGGAGATTGGATTCTTGCTTCTGTAACTTTTAGTGGGTTTGTTGTTGCGGTCAGGTTTTTAGTTTCAGCTGTCGATCAGCTGCCTTAACAGCTAGACACAGCTAGATTAGTTATTAAGCTTCAGACGTAAGTGACTATTTTAGATATGATATTAGACAAAAAATGGCTGTGGCCAGCCCAAAAGAACTTTTCTATAGATCTCTGTGCATTCAGAGTATAAAGATGTAAGTGCTCCTCAAGAGCCACAGTTAAGAATGAGCAATTTATTCAAACATATAGTCTCAAAATTACTGTGAATTTTTATTTATTTATTTAACCATTTTAGAGGCACCCTATCCCATTCAGTGCACACACACACACACACACCCACCAGGAGTGACTATGAGCTTTTACACTTCTCATAACACTTGCATTTTTCTTATTCTTTTTTGTTGAACAAACCTCTAACCTCAAGTTTCTATTAATCTTGTGACAAATGTACAGTAGCTGCTGACTTTAAACTTGTACGTGTCTGTTGTATGACTCATCAGAGCCCTGTTGTGGTAACTTCTGACATATTCTCTTTACCTGTCCGATTTTGGATTGGATCTTTTTTTTTTGTTGTTTTTAATTGGCCACTGTCAAAGTTTGTGCCTTTTCATTTTTTTATTTGTCCACTAGAAATCCAATTTTCCACGTTCCCAACAGCGGTTTCTCTTTTGTTTTAATAAGGAAGCAGTTTGGTTACTTATTACCACCTTGTGGTGGTGGTGGTAAGTAACGTTTGGCAACTAGCTGCTAAAAATTCAGTTAAAGACATCATAATGGGCACACAAACTATTCAAAACATATATATTTTTTAAAATTTCTAATCACGTTTTAAAAATCGTACACCGTCCCTACTCGTGACATGTGAACCCATTTGACTTTATCATAGACACTCAGAAGTACATGTGAAGGAAAGTTTCAAGGGTAGACAGAAGTAAGAGTGTTACCTGTAGACTTCACCTTGGCTTCCTGCAACCACTAGGTGCTTGTAGATCAATGATGTGTGAATGCACCTGAACAAGCTTTGCTGAGTGGTTAGAGCAGTCATCCTCTAATGCAAGAGTTTGGGGTTCGATTCCACCAGCAGTCACATGCCAAGTGTCCCTGGCAAGACACTGAACCCTCATTGCCTCCGATGTGTGTCCCTATGAATGTGATTGAAAGTACAGATTAGTCTTTGTATAGATCATGCAGAGTGATGTATGGATGGGTAAATGAGGGCACAGATTGTAGTGTAAAGCACTTTGAGTATCTTGATAAGATAGAAAGGCGTTATATAAGTACAGTCTATTTAACGTAGTGTGAATTCATGAGTTGTTTTACGTCCAGAATAAACTTCTGTACAGAAAACTAGTCTGTGTCCTGAACAGAACATGAAATCTCAACATTTTTTCCTGTAAGCATTTCTGTTGTGTTTTCATTTAACTTTGCTCTAGTGTTATCTTTTTTATTTTTTTATTTTTAATTTATGAAGGTAAACCAAGCATCATAAAAACTCGTACAGTCACAGCTACCTATGCACTTGTATGTAAAACCCTTCACTTGTGGTGACTTTTGATGTCTGTGGCCCTCGTCTTCAGGACAGAGATGTCAGTTGTGGCTAGGAGTCATTAGCAGCAAATCAAACAAAGCGTGCTTCTATGTGACGGAGAGAGCATTCAGATCAAATCCTGCTCCCATCGCCAACTGCCGCTCTGTTTCTCCTTCCACTCCACCCTCTCTTTAACATCCTTTATCTGCCTGTTCCCTCTCTTCCGCACCCGTCATTTCACATGAACAATCTGTATTTAACTTTCCCAAGAAATCCACCCAGCTTCACCACTGTTCGAAGAAACAAAATGTCTCGTCTTTCCTCTTCCTAGTATCACTTGTTTGAAAGTCCCTGCCCTTTTTAGTCAAGTTAGATTTATCCGCAATTGTCCAGATGGTTGGTGGATGGACCGGTCGCCGTAAATCTCCAAACACACAAGGCACTAGCTTCCTGCTACCGCTCGCCTCAGCCTTCTTCTGCCAGGACTCACTCCATCCAGACGTAAATGTCCACTTTGAGCAGTCAAAAAGAGCCCCTCGCCCCCTCAATCTTACTGTTGTCTTTGACTGCCCTGGAAGCCGCCACTTCCACCGAGCGGATGAGCAGATGGTGCCCTAGCACAAGCTTTCACTGTCTCTTTGTTTTTCTTCCTTAGTTACTTCTTTAGCACTTCTAGTCTTTAAAACGTCTGCTGTTGAGATGTATGTTGCGGGATGTGAGGGTAGGAGGAGAAGAAGGAGGAGCTGGAGTGCTGTGTCGCTTATTTGTCTGCTCAGAGCTATAGTCATCTGGCAGGCTGTGCGGGCCAAAGCTGCTCCTCCATCACCATCAAGGCCAAACGGGTGGAGGTCACAAAAATCTGGACTGTGATCAAAGTCCGTCGGCAAGATTTTGAACCTTACATCCACGGTTTGTAAGATTTTAGACAATAAAAAAAGCTGCCTGGGCATAAACTTGAGTAAACAAAAGAATATCACTTGGAGATAATGTTTTTACACTTTTCAACACATTTTTCAATCTAACAATTTTTGTTGCAGCACATCTTCAAACGTGTGTACCCTAGTAATTTTTAGCAAGGCTTTGCTGTTTGTTTTCCATGTTTGCTCGTCAGTTTCTTCATTCCTGACACATCAGTCCAGTCAGTTTCAGGTGTGTAGTGGTGGATACATGAACTTACAATAGTCAGGTCTCTCTTGTAAATGACTGGCTCAATGGGATTAACCTGTATAAATAAAGGTTGAATAAATGAATAGGTGGAATGTTACACTTGTTCTAAATTAGAAAATATTCCCGCAGTCCATTTTAGCAAAACTGACACAGATATTTACTAAATATACAAGAAAGTCAAACAGGAAACTAAGTTTAGGTCAGTCATATTCACTGGCAGTCACTTTGTTAAAAACATGTTAATGTAAAGCTGTGATTGCACTTGTGTGTTTGTGTGTGTGTGATTTCCCAAGGGTTGTGAGTCTAATATGTGCTGTAGGCTGTGAAGTGGAAGACTGATGGGAAGAATTAATGGAACCTACAGCCAAAACTTTCATGAGGGCAGGAAACAGACAAACACACACAAGCAACAACTTAACAGGCAACGCACCTAACACACTATAGAACTCTACAAAAACTAGTTTTAGTCGGAGCACTGTGTGAATAAATCTGCAATCACTATTTCTGTTAACATATTTTGTTACAGTTGGTTGCACATGCATTCACTCCTGAAATTTAAATTTCTATTCACAAAACACACATTTAATTAAGCTAAATGGGAAAACAACTTGTTTAGAATAATTCCAACATATAAAACTTAAAAGTGGTGCATGAATTTGTATTCTCCCTTTAATTACAGCAGCAAGTGTCCTCACTTATATCTTTACAAGCTTTGGCACAGGACTCTTGTGCTCCAGCTTTTTCAGGTTTGTTGAGTGCTGCTTGTGTTCAACCATTTTAAAGTATTAGCAGAAATGTTCAGTTAGGTTGAGGTCTGGGTTTAGACTGACCCATTTTACTGTTTGTCTTTAAACCAGTGGAGTGTGTTCAGGGTCTTTGTCCTGAGGACTCAAATTAATATCAAGACTTTTGCTAATTTTTTTGCCGTCCCATTTTTTTCTTTATTTCTGACCCTTCCCCAGTCACTGATAATGAAAAACATGCTTCACTGTGGATGTGGCGTACTCATCAAGTCAAACTTTATTTATAAAACACATTCCACCTACATTGATCAAAGTGTTGTACAAAGAGGGGAATAAATAAAACCTGCAATTTATCCAAAAGTGACAAAAATGAGCACAAACACTATGAAATTCCACATCAGCCAAAAAATAAATAAAAAACAAGTTAAAAATCGAGGTATCCTGCGAGGTGTTAGGATGCACTGATGTCGACTTTGGAAACATTTAGAACAGATAATATAAATATATGGGTTGTGATGGAAATGGGGTTTTAAAGCAAAGTGCGTAAATATACACATACACAACTTTTCACTTTCATATATTTTTTTACTTCATTATCTAAAGTATTTTGTGTAAAAACTGTATATTGGTAACATTCAAATGAAATGTCCCGGTTGAAAGGAAACAATATGGAAAAGTGGTGAATCTTAACAATGTTGAGTCAGGTTCTGTGGACGGACTCTTCTTGTTGAAATGTTTCATCCAAAAGACTTCTTCAGTGTGAGGAGCTGCAATAAACTCAGACTTATAAGCAACTTCTTCTCATAGTGAATCAACCAGTTTGCTGATGACAGCCTAAACTAATTGTTCACATGATAAAGGAGGACCATCGGTCTAATGACTAATCGTTAGTGCGCTGATGGCCGCTTGCTATTCACAGGGGGGTGAGTGATACTAGCAGTAACATCACTGTAAGAGGGGGGCAGTTGAACACGGAGGCCTCCGCCCCTGTTTAATGATGGATGGGTTATTTTTATTTCAACAAGTAGAACCTGTCCAGAGGTCCTGACTTAACATTGTTATATTTTTGTACCTGGATTATTGAGCATGCATCAGAACAAAAGTGGTGAATATTTTCAAACCACTGCACATTATGTTTGTACAATTTTGAATGATAAACTGATTATTTGCAAACCATTTCTGTAATTTGGATTCATTAGATGTGAGTTTTGTTTGCAGTCCTGCTGCATGTGCATGTTTATGATTATTGGCAGAGTTTTTTTTTAAAAATTCAGTTTAACTACATTTACAGTGTAAATTAGAGAGTTTATCTTCCCTTTTGCCTTATTTTTGACTTATGTAAGAAACATGTTGAGTTGTCAGTCAGCCAGTTTAGTTAACAGCAGTGCTCAGCAACCGTGTTGGCTGCCTCTGGGGTGAAGAGCCAGCAAACAGATGTGAACCAAACGCATGAAGGGGATAGGTGGAGGAGGAGAGTGAAGTCAGACATAATTTTGTCTCTCATTTCTCTCCACCTCCTGACTGACCTGCTCTTTAGAAAGAACAAAAAAAAAAAAAAAAAAGCAAAAACTATGAGCTGAACCGGACAGGTCACCGTCGGTTTAACCACTGCAACTGTGGCAAGTGGACAATCAGGAAACAAGAGCCCCAAATGCCAAACACGTCCACTGCTGGGCAGTCTTGAAAAGGTACCACACCACCCACTGACTTCCAGTGTATGTTCACAAGCACATTTACCAAGAAGGGATGAAAGGGCTTCATTGTGAGCCCTTCAGATTTCATTAAGAAAAAGCACTCGGGCCGAAAATGTCCTTTTAAAAAATTTCTCTCTCTCCCTCTTTTTTTTGTTTTGGTTTTAATGGTTCAGTTCCCTTCCCCCAATTATGATGAATTATGAAAAAAAAAAGTTCATGTAGATTCTGGTCAAACGGGATGGATCCAGGTGCAGCTCAGCTGGAGAACAGCTGCTTTTGGGAAATAATGTGATTTAAGTCAAAGAGCACTCACAGGTGGTCTCAGTGTTGATGTGCAAAGCTTTTTTAATGTTGTTATTGGCTGTCTGTCCTCACAGCTTGTCCTTCAGTGCTACGTGGCTTCAGCATCTTTCCCAAATATACTGCCAACTCGGACCAACGCGTTACGACCTAAACCGTATTCATTATTGTTATTACAGCAGAGATGAAGCAACCAAAGTAAAATAATTTGAAATTAATATTTTCTACCATAACAACTGAAGTATATTTTAAAAGTCAGAACAGCTTGAAATTCAGTGTCTTAGAGTTTATAGGTTGAAATTGCCCATTGTTTTCTGTCCCAAGTATCCAAAGCCAAATATTGTTTGGTCTTCCTGTGCTGTGTACTTAATGTTCTGGTCTGCCCATAAAGCAGCAGCAGCAGCACCTTGGACAGTGCTTTGTTTTCTTAAGACATGTTGTCTGTCGTTCCCAGTCTGCTCTTCCTCCTGTCACATTTTCAGCACGATGGTGACTTCAGCCACGTGAGCCCAACTTCACTCACATGTTCCTCACTTTCATCGTCAGCGATGGTCCCATATGTTTGTCAGAATGTGTATGCTGTGTGCTTTTTCCAGCCCGATTTGTTCCCATGCCTTCTCTCCAATGAGCCTCGCTCTCCCCGGGGGTCCGAGCTGAAGCCTCACGCTATTTGTACAGAGTGAACAGCTGGGGCCCTCCCAGCCAAAGTAGGGAGGGTTGGAGGGGGGGTTCAGAGCATGGGTGAAGAAATTATCAGAAACTTCAGGTTTAACCAAGCGTTAGATATGTCTCTCTGCTCCCCCTCTTTCCTCTCCTCCCTTGTATTTTGCGCTGGCGTTTGTCTCTTTCTCCCCTGGGTGCCTTCAGCCCAGCAAGGTCAGGTCATGTCCGGTTCAGGTCATCTGCTGGACAAACATCACTCTCTCGTCTGAATCATGTTTATTGTTCTAATTTCCATCTGTCTTTTGTGTTTTTCTCCTTTCTTTTCACTCCTTCTTGGTTTTTAATTTTGCTTGATTTTCCCCCCCTTATTATAATAGAAACATAAATTGAGTCCTCCTTCTGTGCCTCAGCACATTTGCCTTTTTATTTAACTGACTGTTTTTACTGCAAAACGTAAAAGTTTCTTGTGAACTTCCATCCCATGAACTTTTCTCCTCACTACTACTTTTTTGTCTGTCCTGTTTTTTTTTAAACCCACAAACTCAGCCTTTTCTTAAATGAACTAGCTCAAAGCGAAGAGAGTTTCAGACCTGGCAATGCTTCCTTCAGTTCTGGACCTGCTTTTTAGTCGGACGTCCCATCACAGGCATGTTGAGCTAATGCAAGGAGATGAGAAATTAACTTAATTGCTGTAAGGGACAGCTATTTAAATCAAAGTAGATGTAATAAGAACAGACACAAATATTGGCTCCCTGGGCCATTAGCGGTCTAAAGGACATGAAGCTGTGTTTTAAACTTGTTTTTTCAACACATTTTCAGAAAAAGCCAAATCAGCAGGACCAGTGTATTAGCATGTTTACTAAAGCTGCTTTAAAGCTGTACAGCTAAAGGTACATGGGTTGTTGGAAAATGACAACTCAAAGCACAAGATGCATTTGCTATTAACAAGATTCATGATCCATGTTCCATGACAGTCTTCAAAGTAGAGAGATCATTAATTTTATTATCTTGACAAAAGCAAAAGGGAGCTACAGTGAGTTGAAAAGTTGTGTATAGCAAAAACGGCATTGGAGAGCTGTAAAGCTACTATTAGACTAGCACTGTGAAAACATCACATTTAGTGTTTTGTCAACTTTTTTGTCAGATTTTAATCTTTAAATTGTATTACTACTAAATAATGTTATTAAGAACAATTTCAGGTTTTAGGGTTTATATTTATTACACTTCAAATAGCTTTTTTATATTTTTTATGTCTGCTGTGGTTTTACATTTGTATTATAGTGCTGCCCAAACACACAATTGTGTAGTGTGCTATATTATTGTTTAGTGTGATATTATATTTAGTTACTTTATTTTACCAGGAGAAACTTGTTAAGATTAAAAATTTCATTTATAAGAGTGTCCTGGCAACAAAACACAGTTCCCTTTCAGTCGATTCACTCGGTATGGAATACGACGACCCTGCATGTCCTGCTGAAGACACCTCCAATCACACCTTCGGCAAATGATGTGATGACAATAAGTGACAGGCCCCGCCTGCACTATGTATCCATCTGTTATCACAGTCATTCCTCAGTTCTTATGCTCTTCACCTCAGTAAGAACACCTGCTCAAATCAAACTAATTAGCTGTTGCTAGTTAGATGTGTGCATCACGTCACCTCCACAGAAAGCTTACAAAGGTGTATATAAAGGCCAGTTCTGGATGGTTCTGAAGGACCAACTGATCAGAATGAACACACCTGAAATTTCATGTATAGCCAGACAGAAAGAGACTCGTTCTCTTCCCTTGTTGAAACTGTCTCACACTGTCTTGCAGTGGTGCTGCATATATTTACTTTTTATGAGGGCCACTCGTCCCTGTAAGACAAAATTTGTGTCCAGAGTTGCTCTCCAGATGCAGACTTCTGGTGAGAAAATGGAGGCTTCATTCCTCAGTCATGGCTCAGATATGGTGTCTGTTTTGCAATGCTGCGGTGGATCTCTTTGCCTCTGGAACAAACACCCACTGCCCTCTGTTCTTTTCTAAACCAGATCAGAAGGCTCTGCTAGGGGTGGATGCTCTAGCCCACCCGTGGTACAATGTACCATGTATGCATTCCCTTCAGTGGAAATTATACAACCCATATAGGAGAGAGTGCACAGACAGGGTCTGTCTCTGATTCTGGTGGCATCTTGATGGCCAACAAAGTCATGGTATGCTGCTATAATCACCCTTCTGGCAGCACAGCCCAGGCAGCTTTCTGTGCGTCAGGATCTCCTCACTCCAGCAGGGAGTGTGTGTGGATATTTCACCCATGCCCAGAACTGTGGAAGCTGCATGCCTACCTGCTGAATTGTCCAACTTGTTAGCCAAAGGTTTTCCTCCTGCTGTGGTGGCAATGATCCAGAGCTCAAGGGCATCCTCCACTAGACGATTGTATGCCTACAAGTGGCAAGCTTTTGAGCAGTAGTGTGAGGTCAAGTACATTTTCCCACTTCAGTGCTCAGTAGTGGATGTCTTAGTGTTTCGGCAGGGACGGTTGGATAAAGGTATTTCTTTTTTCACAGTTAAGGTTTACCTGGCAGCTATTTCTGCCTGCCATGTTGGTTTTGATAGGGTCACATCAAGTGCTCATCCTCTGGCTGTGTGTTTCTTGGAAAGGCTCCACAGACTACTATATTTTCCTAGGATATATTTTCCACAATAAATAAATAAGTATAATATTTTTGTCTTATTTGTTTAACTGGGTTCTCTTTATCTGCTTTTAGGGCTTGTGTGAACATCTGATGTTGTTTTAGGTCATATTTATGCAGAAATATAGAAAATTATAAATTGTTCACAAACTTCCAAGCACCTTACACCAAGCACTGTAAGACCTGCTACCAAACCCTGTATCCTTTTCTGGGGTCTTACTGCGCTGCCTGAGGCTCTTTGTGACCCCTCTGTTTGAACCCTTGGAGTCAGTAGATATAAAGCTTCTTTCATATTGATTTGCTCTGCTTCTTGCTCTTGCAACTGCAAAGCAGGTTGGGGACTTCCATGCTCTATCTGTGAATTCTTTTTGCATCTAGTTTTCACATAAAGGGTTCCAAGGTCACTCTGCGACCAAATGCAGCATTAGGCTATACCTTTGGACTACAGCTCTGTATCTATTGATCTCTTAAGTTTTTGTCCACTCCCTTGTTCATTTGAGGAGTAGAGGTTACATTCCTTGTGTCCTTAACATGTACTTCATATTTACATTGATCGCACATGAGATGTGAGGTTATGTGTTTATGTTTGTGTGTGTTGCTAACCCAACCAAGGCAAAGTTTCTGTCTAGACAGAGATTTTCTCACTGAATTGTAGAGGGTATTTCTCTAGGTTACAACAGCAGGGCTCTCACAATTCCACAAGGTGTGAGAGAACACTCCACCAGGGGCGTAGCAACATCCTGGGCCCTATTTTGAGGGGTGCCTGTGAGTGACATCTGTGCTGCAGATAGCTGGTCTTCACTGCACATATTTGTTCAGTTTTTTTCATTTGGATGTGACAGCCCCTTCTGTGGCTCACTATTTTCTTTCTGCAGGATCTAAGGTGCTGCAGTAATGTGCTGCATTTGACCCTGGTTTGATGGCTGCTCTGAAAAGCATTTATATATGCCCCATGTGTTGTATCAAGTGAATCATCTGAAAGGGAACATAATGTTATGCATATAACTACTGTCCCATGAAGGATAGGAACGAGGTTCAGTGCATGACTGCCTCCCTGCACTGCTGGGCTTGGTTAAGAGCAGCTATTGAACTGAGGAATGACTGTGATGATGGACAGATACATAGTTCAGATGGGACCTGTCACTTGTCGTCATCATGTCATTTGCCTAAAGGCATCATTAGATGTGTCTTTGGCCAGGACACACAGGGACATTATATCCCATACATGTGTTGTACCTTCAGGGAACAATAGTTATATGCATAACCTTCCATCTGCAAGCTTCCTTGAAGCTTCTTCTATATGTATAACTTTAAATCTTATGAAACAAACTTTTAACAACTGTAACAGCATTCGAATCAAATAAACCATAAATTCACTTCCTTCAAATAGTTACATCTGTACATTACCAACAATATCCAGAACAGTTAAAACACCTAAAACTTGTTGTCCATTTCTCAAATCTTATAAAATTTTCCTAAATATGTTTGATGAAACCAAATATGCACTTCAGTTTTAGGCTTGATTGAAGTTAATTTCAGGTCAACAGTGCAGCAAACTGAGATGACTTTTTCCCCGTTTTTTATGGGCTTTGGGTATAGACAATAAGTAGTAGTCCTGGAAGCGAAGTGAATATTCTTCGATCCGTCCGTCCATCCATCCATCCATCCATCCATCCATCCATTCATCCATCCATTAGTTTTACACGCTTCTTCATTTTTGGGTCCTGGGGGTCACTGGTGCCCATATGCAGCAGTCACTGTGCGAGATGCAGGGTACACCTTGGACAGGTCGCAAGTCCATCACAGGGCTACATAGAAACAAATGAGATAGACAACCATTCAACTCAATTCAGTTAAATTCAGTTTATTTATAGTGCCAAGTCACAACAGAAGTCATCTCAGGGCACTGAACAGAAATATTCATATACATAAAAAGTAAGTCAATAATGTTATTTATCTGAGGAGAAGACTGCTTTGAGATTAACTTCATCACAGACTCTCATCTTGAGCAAGCACGAAGGCAACAGTGGAAAGGAAAAACTCTCATGAGGAAGAAACCTTTAGCAGAACCAGGCTTAGGACAAGCTGCCATCTGCTTTGACTGGCTGGGTTTGAGAGGACAGGAAGGAGGAACAGATAAACAATGGCAGGTTGAGAATCACATGTTAAGACAGAAATAATATCAAATGAAAACTATTCAATTGTAACAAATAATTTTAAGAAATATGGTAAATTTGTCCTCCAGTAACCTAAGCCTAAGGCAGTATAACATGCCGACCCTAACTATAGGATTTATCAAAAAGAAAAGTCTTAAGCCCAGTCTTAAAACTGGACATTGTGTCAGCCTTATGGACAGAAACTGTAAGTTGGTTCCACAAGAGAGGAGCCTGATAACTGAAAGATCTGCCTCCCATTCTGCTTTTGGAAACTCTAGGAACAACAAGTACGCCTGCCGTCTGAGAGCAAAGTGCTCTGTTAGGAAAATATGGAACAATACTATCTCAAATACCTGATAGAGCTAGGTTGTTGAGAGCTTGATAACAAACCATTGCGATAGTCCAGTCACACTCTATAGGTTAAGTTGTGTTCAAGTTGTGTTTATTTGTCATATGCAAGGTTAACACAAGGTTAAACAGTACAATGAAATGCTTAGGACGAGAAGAACCGATTTGACTCACTAAAAAAAATCAAAACAAACAAACAAGAAATACTAAAGCATACAATAAGGGTACAAAAATAAGGTACCAAAAAGTGAAAAAGTAATTATAATACTATTATTATTATATGTTCTTTATTGAGAGTTTAGTAATCTGACAGCTTGTGGATAATAGCTGTCCTTTACTCTTTTTGTATGCGATGGCAGACTCCTGTATCGTCTGCCTGAGGGTAATAGACGGAAGAGTCCTTGTGGACCCTCACTAACACCTAGCGATGATTTGGAGATACAAATTAGCCTAACATGCATGCTTTTGGTATGTGGGAGGAAACCAGAGAAAACCCACGCATGCATGGAGTGGACATGCAAACTCCACCCAGAATAGCAGCCACCAACTGGGATTTGATCAACAACCTTCTCGCTGAGAGGCAACAGCTCTACCAACTGTGCCTTGAAGTGAATATCCTCCAATTTATTTGCAATTTATGTAGACAATAAAATAGGAAAGGAGGATATCCGATACAGCATTATATAAAAGTACATACCAGTGATTTAATCTTCGTATAGATAAAGAGGACTATCCAGCTTGTTCTTACTACACACAGTGATGTGTCAAGATTTTAAGATCTGTAATAAAACCAAGAATTTCATGGCAAACAAAGTCAGTTTACCATAACCACGGTGAAGACGTTGCATAATGTTTGTCAGTGTTTCCCCTAGGTTTCCTGGCCTTGGGAGGGGGGGTTGGTTGCACGCCGGGGGGTAGAAATGTTGGACACAGAATAGTTTGCTTTTTTGTTTAGCTCTTAAAAACAACTTTAATCGTTTTATAACTTGGATGAATCATTTACAAAGTGTGAAGCTTTTCTCACTGCAGTGTATTCTTCAGGGCTTCTCAATTACCTTTTGAGTGCCTGATCAAATTACCTGGTATTTATATTTACCAGACTGATCAATTTTTGCCTAAAAATAACTGTATTACACTCAAAGGGATTATATTTTAAAGATACCAACTCATTTAGTCATTTAATATGATTTATTTTTCATATTTGATCAGTTAATGAATTGTATTTATTACAGTACAGTTACCTCAGTGTGGTTCCAAATATAAACAAGGTTATTGTATACAAATAACCAAAACATTTTTTATAAGCTAATGTCCAGTTTAGAATTAAAATTTACAGATATATCTGATAAACTACAAACACGTGAACTGACACTCACAGAGAGAACACGAGTTTAAAAGAAGAAAGGTATTCTTTTGATTTATCTCAAGAACAAAAGGTCATTTTTAAAGTTATTTTACCTTAATTTCAACCAGGTGAAATAATTGAGAAGCAGTTCTCATTTACAAACATGACCTTGTTAAAATAAATAAGGTTAAAGTAGACTTAATTTTGCATTAATCCTGGGTATACAACTTAGTGTTGTTCTTTAGTGTTAATATACTTTTGATTCTAAGAATTAAAACTGCAGTGTCAGCAAGTTTAGGCAAGAGAGTGACTCAAACAGAATGTGCGCGCTCCTATGGCAGCGCCCGCTCTTCTAGCGGAAGTGTGATCACACACGCAAATCGTACGTGACTTTATACTAATTATGTTTGTCCGAACACATTTAATGTAAAGTTGAATTTTTGATACAAAAATCCCAGAAGGTCGGGGCACAATGCGGGAGGAGAGAGTGATGATGGGAAACAGGACAATGGTTGTCTCTCTCGCTGCACAGACTTGGTCACGTGTGAACATTATTGTTTATTATTTTTTACATGCCATAATTTTTATGGTGGGGCTGACGGTTTCGTTGGGTTGGTGGGCCACTCTCCTTGGATAATGGTACAGAAAATACTGCGTGTATAAAAAAAACCACCATAATCTAAAACCGACATAAAAGTGGCAGCATATGATGTGATATTATAACACCAAACAATATTAGTTTGAACATTCTCTTCGGCCGTCACTATCATTGTAACCAAATGTGAACATCATGACCTGTTACGGTTTGTTGGATGGACCTAATAGATTAACTTCCAGAACATGAATGCATGTAGCTTGTGATATTGATATCTCACTCACTGATATTGCAATAATGATAAATTTGCGATATTTTGTACAGTCTTAGTTTGTGTATTTGTTTAGTTCAACTGTATGGTAAATTAAACAAACTCTTTTGTTTTATTGTAGGATTAGAGTTAAATTAGTAAAAGCAAATAACTTCAGAATTTAGACCCAAAGTTGCCAAATATTTCTCTCCAACCGCATAAATGACTTTTTGTAGGTTTTAACAAAACTTTAATTGTCAATCTATTGATTGTATTTTGCTGAATAATTCAGTTAAAAGACAAACCCCATTTTTGATGAATCCTTATACAACTATTCTGAGATATACGGAATAAGAAAAGATAGACTGACAGATGTACAAATTCTTGTGAGCATCATTTTCAAACTGAGAGGAACCCCCACATCGACTGATGTTTGAATATTCGTATCTTTTTTTACTGAACGTCTTCTGTATTTGTTGGCCTTTTAAAATGACAACGTTCTCTTTGAACCAGTGACAGAACGTCATTAAAGGGATTCGTATCTGTCATAATTATGCAGGGATATTTGAACAGCTTTGTTTATACAGATAGGAATGCTTTGAAAAAGAAGAGAACAAACATGAGAGAGGAAATGGAAAAAAAAAATCATTTCAAACGAGTAGAGATTTTCTTGAGACTTGCTTTTATCCATTTCTGAGTTCTGATTTTAGCAACCTTCTCCTCAGCCTTTGAAATGTTCACGTGATACAAAACACCAAATTGTGACTTTATGATTGACGTATAAAATAATACATGTCTAAAAAATAATATACTTAATTCTGAAGGCACGGATCTTAGTAAGCAAATATTAAGATTATAGTTTCAAATATTGGTCTTAGGTGTAAAAAATAGAACTACTTCTCCACGTTACTGTTTGTTATTTGCTGTAGTCTTCTGCTCCTTTTATGATAAGGAATAAAATAATTTGCTAAGCTTCAATAACAATTAAACATGTTATTTGTAGTTGAACAGGTATTTTTTTTCTTTCACAGTACTGTTGAATTCATTGAAAAAGACAAATATTTACTAAGGTAGAAAATAATGATGCCAATGTATCCCCTGCGTTTTTGGCCTTGGGAGGGGAGTGGGGTTTAGAAGAATATTTTTTACTTTTAATAGTTTTTAACTTGTATGGGTTAATTACCGAGTGTGCAGCTTTTCTCTCTAGTGTTTTCTTATCAAATATCTTTTCGAGGCTTATTATTGGGGTGTCAGTGGTTTGCAATATTTTTAAATTAACAACATTTATATTTTAATGAAATATGAAAATAAATGACGATAATGATACATTTTTTGCATTGATTCTGTCAGATCTGTTGGTCTTACTTGCTTTTATTGTTAACAGTCATGAGGTTTTTAATGTTCAAGTATTTTTAATGGCAAGAAAGTTCATAAATTACAATTTTCAAACATTTTCAAAAAAGTGTAATTTTCATCAAGTCAAAGTGTTATTACTGTAATCAAGTCCCTAAATGTTGACACAGAAAGTTTTTTTTTTTTATCCTTTATATAAGTTTGTTATATTCATAGTAGTGATTTTTTTAAAATTATAGCTTAGGCAGTCCATGCACAGTACATTATAACTTAAAATGGCCATTTATATTTTCCAGACTGATTGATTTCTGCATAAAATAACTTTATTTCACTCAAAGGAATTATATTTTGAAGATGCCAACTAATTTAGTCATTTAATACAATTTACTTTTGATATTTGATCATTTATTGAGTTACATTTATCACAATACAGTGACCTGACAGTATGATTTTAAACATAGAAAAGATGATTGCATACAGATAACCAAAACTATGTTTATTAGCTATACAGTAGTCTATACTATACAGTAGTCTATACTATACAGTAGTCCCTCATGTATCGCGGGGGATCCGTACCCTGGAGATCCGCGATAAGTGAAAAACTGCAAAGTAGGAATAGTAGTACAAGTAGTAGTTTATATATATATATATATGTATGTATGTATGTATGTATGTATGTATGTGTGTATATATATATACATATATATATATATATGTATATATATATATATATATGTATGTATATATGTATATATATATATATGTATGTATATATGTTAAAGTGTTTTAAACCCTTGCCACGCTCTTGAAAGATTCTAAACAATGTTTCTAAACTCTAAATGCTGTAAAAGAGCACAGAACATCATGATTTCAGCTCCTTGCCTCCTCTGTTCTCTGCCACCTGCAAGTGCTCTTGGCCACACCCACTTCTCCGCTATACATGGTGAACAGCTGACTAGTTACAGCAGGAAGTTTATCCTGCAGTATGGGCTGCGAGGTGCTAAATAATTTAAAATAATTTATTTTAAATAAAAATCCCATGCTGATCGTGTGGCTCATCCATCAATCAGCCAATTGTGTGTCATGTCCAGTCTTATTTTGAAAAAACACGATAGAGAGAGTCCACGATAAACGAATCACGAAGTAGCGAGGGACTACTGTAATCTCTTTTAGAAGTGAAATTTGAAGATATGATAAACAACGTGTGAAACTGACGCCCACAGAGAACAGGGTTTAAAAAAGTTAAAAGGAGACATACCTTTGTATTAATGTTGGACATATAAATATACATCTTATAGTGTTAATATAGTTTGATTACAAGAACTAAAGTTGCAGAATCAGCAAGTTTACTGGAGAGAGTGACTCAAACAGGCTGTGCGCGCTCCCGCGGCTTGTCCTGTTTGGTTGTGTTTGTAAATTGTAAGTGTCTATGCTAATGATGTTAATCCAAATGCAACATTTAATGCAAAGTTAAATTTAGATGCAAAAGTCCTGGGAGGTCGGGGCATGGCATGGGAGGATGGGGTTGTGATGGGAAGTAGATTTGCACTCGGGTCCAAATAATCCGAACCGACCCGGCCCCAGACCGTAGCCATCATCCCCGAGCCCCACACAATCCGACAAATTAACACTAGTTACAGGTCCGAACACGAAAGCCCCCCCGACATTTTTAATTAAGCTTTGACTGCTTATACCACCGACTATTGTTAACGGTTGGCGGATGTGCACGGCTGAGGGGGCAGAAGATCGGAGCTGAGGAGTCGTCACAGCGCATTAAATACATCCCCTGCTTCTGCCTGCATCCTGCTCTGACATGTCACATATTTTGTGATCTCACCTGTTTGGGTCTCGGCTGCGCGCGTCCGCTGAGTGCAGCGGCTGAATAAACGTCCAAGTGGGCTGATGGATCACTGGCAGTAGTCCATCTGAAGCTGAACTGAACTTTTTACCTCAACCAGCGCATGGTCAAATGGCCACGTGCGACAGGTGCGGTATGGCAAGCCATATTTGCATATATTGAATCGTCGGCCGCACGTGTTCCTGATGCAATAAAAAGCCCGACACTGACCCGACCCACACATTAAGCACATTATTATGGCCCGGTCCGAATCCGGGTCGGGCGGGGCCGCGCTCCGGGTTAGAAATGACAGCTCTAACGGGAAGGGCATTTGGTGTCTCTCCTGCCACACAGAAGTGGTCATGTGCAAACATGCTGAACATCTATTCATTTTTTATATGCCATGATCTTTATGCTGGGGAGGGTGTTTCTGCTGAGATGGCAGCCCGCCCTTTTTGGATAATGGAAGGAGAAACATTGGATTCAGTTTAATTGTAAATATGTATTTTTATAACCAAGAACTGAATGTTACTCATCTATTTAATAAAACATTACTAAAGCTTTCTCTTGTATGTAGAGCACATTGGAACCAAGAAGAATTGTGTCTATGGTGAAAAAGACAAACCTTTGTTTTTCTAACTAACATTTATTAATTGATCTCAGGATAACTAACCCTCCTATTCAGATTGTACATTTTAGGATTATTAGTTGTTTTTTTCTCATGGTCAGTGTTTATCAATACTATTTATTTTCTTTCACAGTAAAAGCTTTATTCCTTAATATATGGCAGAAGCTTTTATTGTGAAGCAGCCCCAAGTAATGCACTATCAATGAGAAGATGTTTACTGCAGTACAAGTAGATAGCTTTAGTTTTTGTACAAGATTTGGATGTATTTTATCATTCTTATTTTACCGTACAGGTGCTAGATAACAATCAAACTCAAACCACTTACAGCAACTGCTCCAATAGACCAGTTTACATCAAAGCAGCATGGCCTAAATAGCCTATAGAAAACCTTACGTAATTGTGAGTATGACCCATTAAGCATAGTTTACGCTTGGTAAATCCAGCCATGCAATCTAATTTTAACCTGCTCTCCTTTTTTTGATTTTGATTTACATTAAAATTAGGACCCCAAGTTCCTTAATGTTGGGAGATCGGCCGATACTTACACGAGAAACTGATTTTACAGATTTTTTGTAGTTTTAACAACAATTCTCTAAACTTCATTTATATTTCAGAGCACTACCTCATGGCCAGTTAAAACAAGTTTGTATTGTTTCTAGGATATTGTTCAAGGGTATGTTTTTCAATAAAATAATATTGGGAAATTGAAGTTGCATTTTGACCTTATAACACCTGACGGTGTTGCTTATAAAACAAAATCGGAATTGGCAGGTCAGACTTTTTAGAAATTGGCGATCGGTGCGCCCCTAATTGAAATACAAACTACTTCTGACAGTAACTGCCAGTGGTTGTTTTAGAGACCCCCATTTTCTGACGTCTAGAGTAATAAAACCCCCTACTTTACATTGTCTCTATAATTTCTTTATTATTGAAATGTGTACATGTAGATAGTAAATGTATGGTTATGCAAAGATTAATGTAATCATAAATGTTTGTTTTGATGCTTACATCTACCAGAAAAGGCTTGTGGACAAATGAAATCTATTCTGACCTTATCAACATTCTGCTGTGTGCTCTACACCTTGTGCCTGTTTGTTACACGTAGAAAACACTGGGACCCACAAAAGCAGCTCCTAGTAGAAACATTTTTGAAGTACTACATGATTAATTAAGTAGATTATAGAACTATTAATGTAATAAATTAATTTGTTATTGAAAAACGACGAATAATTGCAACTTGATATTAAGCGTTGTGGTTTTTGGGTCTACATAAAATATTAATACTTCCTGTCGATAACAGAGTGAAGATAGCTCAGACTTTTTGTGTGTCAGCACTGCCAGTAGGATTTTATCATCTTTGAATATGCAGTAAAATATCTTCACTATACACAATATTATTCTTTTTCATAAAGCTTTTCCAGTGTTGGCAATCACACAGGAACGGAGAGAGAATTTTAACAAGCTGGCAGTACTATTAGCAGTAACGTATGTGCTTTTTTTAATTACAGTTAAATGAACTGTCATGGAGCAATTGGTTAATTAACCAATCCCTTATTTCCCCTACACAAAATGCCAGATGCAGCCATAATGGTTTGATTTGTTTGCCTCACAGAAAATTCAAGCCTAATTTTCTTTGATTCCAAGTACTGAGAAAAACCAGTCGTTGAATGAATGTAACAAACGGAAAATGAGAAAAGCAGGAAGTTAAATGCCTTTTTCACAAAATACTTTAAGCCAAACCTGAGATGCCTTCTTTCCATCTTGGTGATATTTATGAAGTTGCTGAAGTCAACCTGTCACTATTATGCCTATGAGCTAGTGACGGAGCAGTTATGGTCAACAGATGAAATATTAAGCCAGTATAACAATTGTGGCTATACCCAGATACAAGGACAGAAGAGAACAGATATCAATACATAAAAATGTTACAGTTTTTATTTGCAAAGGTGTAAAAATCATCAATTGTGCCAGGGCGGGAGCTGGAACCCTGAAGAGCAAGGAGATGGTTACTGGTCTGTCTGCAAGGGGTGATAATGTTGTTGCTGCTCTTTCTTATGGTAGAGGTTGTGGGGAGGGCTGACCCAATGGTTCCAGGATGGGGAAGGTGCACATCAGAACAAAGGTTGCAAACATGAGGGAGGCAAATGGTAGGAAGGTGTGGAGGCAGCTGAGGAGATACAGGAGAGCTTGAGGTCCACAGATGAGAATCCATGAGGACATCAGGGATTATACTCTGAAAACACTGAGAAATACACAATTTGTTACTGCTTAGGTTAACTCACAAGTAAATGACTAGAACAGAATTACCATTGGCAGGTAATGTTCCAGCGCCTGCTGAATGCCCTCTGCAGCCTTTTATGCTATTCTTGCTCATTAAGCTGATGATCCTTGGGTGTTGCTGACTGGTGCTCAGAGGTGCCTGCTGGGAGCGGGCAGGGCAGAACTCCCACAGCCAGCTTTGTATCTCAAGTGTGTGATGTAGTGATTACAGAGAGTCTGTGCGAATAACCAGCCATGACATTTAAAACAACAGTCCAAATGTCTAACATTCATTGTGTTGTGCACCATGTTAACCTTACTGAGTTATACTTAAGACTAGGGATGCACTGATCCACTTTTTAAAATTCTGATCCGATTCCGATACCTAGATCTGAGTATCGTCCGATACCGATCCAGTTCCGATATCATGATCATCATTGATTTTATATGAGGCTGTAATAATCTCTCAAGTACAATTTGTACAAATATATGCATGCATGTCCAAAAAGGCAACTTGAGGTAAGTTTTATTAATGTTGGATAAGTTTTAAAGTTATAATTAAATTCTGCTAACACAAAACATGTTTCTTTATTCCTAGCTTTAAAGTGGATATTAAAGTGATTAATTTAAGTGATTAAAGTTATTTTATATTTTTTTAAATAAGGGACAGATATAAGATTTTTTTCTTCTTTCTGCACTCTTTTCATTCAATATTTTCTTTTTGATGATTTTTAAAAAAAAAAAAATTTCTTTTAAATGAATGAATAAATGAATTAAATAAAATAAAATGTTAAATGGCTTTAAACACCTGCTAAGTTCATGGCATAAACCAACAGACATGTTCCTGTTTTTATTATTTTACATCACTTTATAATGTAGCTGTTTTTTGTTTTTAATATAATTTTCAAATCATATGTTTTTTATGATTGTTTACTGTTGTACTGATAAATATCTCCTGGAGGGTAAACTTTTTTTTTTTTTTTGTAGAAACATTGTGAAGTGTTTCAATTAACTTATCGTCATCGCTCAATTTTTATTTTTTTTTAAAGAGAGAAGAAAGAAGAATAATTAAATAATAAAAGAGAAATAGATAAAACGAGAGACCACCACGACAAAACAACATGCACAGCACAATGCCACCCACAATATCACCATGAAACATTCGACATTGCACAAGGAATCATCTAGCTTCCACCACTACCCAACCTAGCGTGCATCTGTCACAGCACCTGAATCCAAACACCCGCGCAAGCACGCCTGCCACCACCAGATTTCTCCAAAAGAATGCCCAATAGTGGACGCGGGGGCCCACAGACCCGTCCCCCAGGACACAATGGCAACATAAGGAGGACCGGAGCCACAGACACACAGCGGCCCACAGGCCCGGAGCCCCAGGAGTCTCCCAACAGGGAGAACCGCACCCCCCCAGAGAGGAGCAGAGGAAAGAACCGGGTGACCCCAGCCACCACAATGCAGAGCCTCCAGGAAGCTGCAGCGACGAGCCCACAGGTCCGGCCGGCGACCCATGCCCCCCCCCCCCCCCCCCCA
>NC_056506.1:24442600-24454883 GCF_014905685.2 Nematolebias whitei
TTTTATGTTATGAGTGCTTAGTGTATATTTAGTTGATGTTTTTCTTAGTTCATATCTTAGATGTTATTACTGTTTTTCTTATACATTTTATTGTTGGATGTAACTGGGACCCTGTGTACATAATTTCGCTCCACCACATGTACCACATGAGGTGCGAATGACAATAAAGAAACTCTGACTCTGACTCTGACTCTCTGATAAGACAGAGGGGACCCAAACAAAAAAGTGTGGAGGACAGAGGATAGAAAAAAACCTGAACATTTGTTAGCAACATGATAGGACTCTATTTAACCAATTATGTCGTGAGTGTGTGTGTGTGCGCGTGCAGTTGTGATAGATCAATGGTTGAGTCTGTGGTCTTGTAATCAGAAGACTGTGGGTTTAATCTCTGTTTGGATCACTTTTTTATATGGATGATGATATATTCATCATCATTTTTTTTCACTTTTCAATTTTTTTAGTTACTTCACGGAACCCAGCAATTTTTCCAGATGATCTGACTGAAAATGGTTGGATTGTATACCTGGATTATTGAGCATGAACTGTTTTGGTTTACTTCACGGAACTTTTTTCCCTATTTAACTGTTAAATATTATTATTCTTTCTTTAACTAGAAAAATCCCATTGAGATCACACATTTCTTTTGCAAGGGAGGTCTGGCACTGAAGGTGTCCTAATACGCATGTTTTTTGGGGATAATCTGGAGTATTATTTCTTTTTTTATTTTTTTTTATTGATGGCCTCCCTTCTCCCCTTACAGCCATCCTCTCCACACCATTATTATGAAATATTTATTCTAGTGATTATCTAGTGTAGTTTTTTTTTTTTTTTTGGAGTATTATTTCTGAAGTATTACTTCAAATGAAATTATAAATCCAATCCAGAAAGCTGTGTACCTGTCTGTTTAATTTTACACAGATACAATTGAAACTACGCCCGTTTCTGGTGGTGGTGGATGTGGGTGTGGGAGGCCTTCATTTCTGTGATTTATTAGACCGGACTGTTTTTCACGAGAAACAACCTTGACCCAAGAGGAAGAAAAAAGAAGGGACAAGTTTGTGCACAAAGAAAAATATCAAATATCAAGCAATATACTGTATATTCAATTTTTGTTTTCACAAAAAATGTAACACAATTTGTAAAATTTTTATGTATGGTAAGGGATTCAGGAAGTTCATGTCTGCCCCACTAGTATTTTTGCTCAGGAGCTGCCAGTGGCTTAAAAAAAAAATCAGTGTTGTAGATATCATCCTTGCCTGTTTTAGTAACTTTGTTGGATTTACGTCCCCTAAGACAGCATCTGTTTTACCCTGAGAACTGAGTTAGTACGTAATAAAATGCAATGATTGTAACTGTAAAACAAGGAAATCCAATGCAATTGTATATAATGTAATTGCCACATACCAGAATAAATATACAAAAATGTAACAAACTCAGGTTTCTGTCTTGCTATTAAGTACCTGTACTCATTGTTATATTGTATTTTTAGTCAGAATCATTTCCACAGCACTGGGCCAGAATGGGTGGCACTGTGACACAGTTGGTAGAGCAGCCTTTCACTGAGAAGGTCACTGGATCAAATTCCGACGGGGGACCTTTCTGGGTGGAGATTGCATGCTTTTTCCATGCATACGTGGGTTTTTGCTGTGTTCTCTAGTTTTCTCCCACAGACCAAATGCATGTTAGGCTGATTGGTAACTCTAAATTGTCCCTAGGTGTGAGCGAAAAAGTGAATAGTTGTTTGTCTCGTTCGTCTCTTATGTGTCCGTGTGATGGACTTGTGACCTGTCCAGGGTGTCCCCCACCTCTTGCACAGTGACTGTTGGATATGGGCACCAATGACACTCATGACCCAAAAAGGAATACAATAAGCAGGCAAAGATAATGGATAGATGGGCCAGAATGGTCATCACTACGAAAATATTCTGGGATAGTGTTTTTGTTGTTATTGTTGTCATTGTTGTTTTTTAATCACTATTGTCTTGTGTAACAAATCACCATGTGATGGTGCTCTTGTAAAATAGTATATATATATATATATATATATATATATATATATATATACTGCTTAAAAAATAAAGGGAACACCTAAACAAAACAATGTAACTCCAAATCAGTCACACCTTTGTGGAATCAATGTCACCATTTAGGTAGTAACACTTATTGTGAATCAGTTTCACCTGCTGCTGTGCAAATGGAACACACAACAGGTGGAATGAGAGGCAATTAGCAAGACAACCCCTATAAAGAGGGATTCTGCAGGTGGTGACCACAAGTTTTTTGTTCTGTTCTCGTCCTTTCTGGTTGAACTTTTAGTCACCTTTTCATTTTGTCAGTGCTGTCACGCATAGAGGCATCATGAGGTGTTTTTTACAGCCCAATAAAATTGCTCAAGTAGTGCAGCTAATCCAAGATGGAACATCAATGCGAGTGGTGGCAAAATGATGTGCTTTGTGTCTCAGCACAGTGTCCAGAACATGGAATAGGTACCAGGAGACAGGCCAGTACAACAGAAGACTTGGAAGGAGCCATTGGAGGGCTACAACCCAGCAGCACAACTGCTACCTCATCCTTTGTGCAAGGAGGAACAGGAGGTCCACTGCCAGGGCCCTACAAAATGGCCTCCAGCAGGCCACTAATGTGCATGTTTCCACTCAAACTGTCAGAAACAGACTCCATTAGGGTGGTATGAGGGCCCGACGTCCACATATAGGGCCTGTGTTTACAGCCCAACACCGTGCAGGACGATTGACGTTTGCTAGGGAACACGAAAATTGGCAGATTTGCCATTGGCACCCTGTGCTCTTCACAGATGAAAGCAGGTTCACACTGAGCACATGTGACAGACGTGACAGAGTATGGAGACACCGTGGAGAACATTATGCTGCCTGCAACATCCTCCAGCATGACCGGTTTGGTGGTGGGTCAGTCATGGTGTGGGGAGGCATTTCTTTGGATGGCCGCACAGTCCTCCATGTGCTAGCCAGAGGAGCCCTGACTGCCATAAGGTACTGGGATGAGATCCTCAGACCCATTGTGAGACCATATGCTGGTGCAGTGGGCCCTGGGTTCCTTCTTATGCATGACAATGCTAGGCCTCATGTGGCTGAAGTGTGTCAGCAGTTCCTGCATGATGAGGGCATTGATGTTATGGACTGGCCTGCCCGTTCCCCAGACTGAATCCAATTGAGCACATCTGGGACATCATGTTTAGGTCAATCCACCAAGGCCACATCGCACCACAGACTGTTCAGGAGCTAACTGATGCTCTAATCCAGGTCTGGGAAGAGATCCCTCAGGAGAACATCCACAATCTCATCAGGAGCATGCCCAGGCATTGTTGGGAGGTTATACAGACATGTGGAGGCCACACACACTACTGAGCCTCATTTACACTTGTCTTGAGGAATATTCAGTGACGTAGAATCAGCCTGTCATGTTATTTTCCACTTTCATATTGAGTATGAATCCAAATCCACATCTCCATGGTGTAATAATTTTGATTTACATTGATAATTGTTGTCTTATTTTCTTCTCTAATCAATTCCACTGTGCTAATAATAAAGTTTGTCAATGAGAATATCTAATTAATTGAGGTCTAGGATGTGTAATTTTAGTGCTCCCTTTACTTTTGTGAGCAGTATATATATATATATATATATATATATATATATATAGTCAAGTCACATTTATTTATATAGCACATTTAAAACAGTAACTGTTATCAAAGTGCTTACCAAAAAAGATCACGGCATCAAATATTAATAACAACATATTACAGCAACATGAATAAAAGCATAAAAACATTTAAATATAATGAGAAACAATGAAATACTAAATCAAATCACCCTGCGTTAAATGTCAGGGAGTTAAAGCAAAATGGATGAACACAATCAACAACAAAATACCAAATGCGATCACACTGTGTTAAATGCCAATGAGTACAGGTGTGTTTTGAGGAGAGATTTAAAAATAGAGACTGAGGTGGCCTGTCGAATGTTGATGGGCAGATTATTCCAGAGTTTAGGGCCCATGACTGAAAATGCCCGATCTCCTCTGAGCTTCAGCTGGTTTTAGGTACGGCCAAAAGCAGCTGGTCTGATGATCTCAAGGCCCGAGAAGGAGTATAAGGATGAAGGAGGTCAGAGAGGTATGAGGGTACAAGGCCATTAACACACTTAAATGTCAGCAGAAGAATCTTAAAATCAACTCTGACACGCACAGGAAGCCAGTGAAGAGAGGACAGAACTGGAGTAATGTGCTCAAACTTGCGAGTTCCTGTTAGTAGCCAAGCTGCAGCATTTTGAACAAGCTGGAGACATGAGAGAGAGACCTGACTGACCCCAGCATAAAGTAAGTTACAGTAGTCCAGCTGGGTTGTAATAAATGCATGGACTAATTTTTCAAGGTCGGATTTGGACAGGACAGACTTGAGCTTAGCTATCTGCCTTAGCTGAAAGAAGTTTTTTTTGAAGAACAGAATTTATCTGCTTATTAAACTTAAAGTCAGAGTCAAAAAAATATATATATATATTTTCAATTCAATTCAATTCAAAAATACTTTATTAATCCCAAAGGGAAATTATTTGTTGTTTTAACTCGTTATCGTCATTTCATTAAGAGATGTTATAGATACTGATGGTTGTAGACTGGAAGGATCTCTTGTAAAGGTTCATCTCACAGTGGATCCTAAGAAACTGGCTGCAGATGCCGTCTGATCCGTCCACCCAGACTTGGCTGGCCTCTCGGTTCCCCTGGGCTGTAGTACCGCCCAAATGCAGGGCAGAACTCCTCCCAGTGCGATGGCCACTCCTCCCAGTAGTCTGCCGAGCTCCTCGTCGCTGTGGATATCCATCTGTAGGTGCCGAGGGACGATCCTGTCCTGCTGTCATGAGCCATGTTTCCTGCTAGTTCCAGGATCTCAGTGGTCAGGCACTCGAGCACAGCTGGCAGGTAGATGAGAATGCGTCCACTGAACATCCTTTCAACTCATTTGAGATTTGGGGCTGTAGTTGAGATTTTATTTGAGCTTTTGAGACGTTAATCAGCTGCTGTGGGTTGTAGAAAACTGCATTGTTGTCATGGTTACACATCATAACAAATGTCCAATACTAAAAAAGCTTCAGTAAAAATCCTTCCAGCTGCACAGCATCTGATACCCGAGGAAACAATCATCCAAACAATGTAATTTACATCCAGAAAAAGAGGAATTAAAGTTTCCAAAAGCAAAATTCCAGAATGAAAGTAACAGAGCTGCTCCAACATGCAGCCACCTTGAGCGGCGCAATTATAGAACAAATATATATGTAGAACACACACACATATATATATGTATATATATATATATATATGTGTGTATATATGTGTATATATGTGTGTGTGTGTGTGTGTGTGTGTGTGTGTGTGTGTGTGTGTGTGTATATATTGTTTTTTCTGTCAAACTTTGCTGATTTTGAAAATGAAAATGAGCAGATTCACTAGGGATTGAGAGTATTTGAAACTTTATTTTGAAACTTATTCCATCTGTACCATTACTGTTGCAATTTGTTAAATGGTTTTACAGTAGATTGTTTTTGATTTGTCCTCCACTGTGTATTGATGGAAGAGGCGAAATCAGTTTATATTATTCTGCATTTATCCTTTAGGCATTGCTTTTTTCTTAAAGCATTTCCCCACTGGCTAGGAAAACAATCAGGAAGTTTGCTTGTGGGTCTGTAGTGTCAGAGCTGATTACTTTAGGTCGAGGCAAGAACAGACTTGAGTCGATCGAGCTGATTGCTTATTTGCATAAGTTTGCAGTAAGACAGGGAAATGGTCCAACTTTACTTTGATTTTAGATCGAGACACTGAGTTTAACAGCATTTTATATAATTTAAACAATACATAAATACAATAAGATAAAGTATTTGATCAAATCAAAGGAGCAACTTCCTGAGCCACCATGAGTAGTGATGGGTGAACAAGCTAAAATAAATAAATAACTCCAACTATTATTTTATTTATATTTATAATTTCCTTTTAAAGGTTAGTCGTTGCAAGTTGCTTATAATATTAAGGAAGTCCTTCTCATTTGAGGAACCTTTTGTTTAGAACCAAGAGAAGCTTGAACATCTTTAAGGATTTGGCAAAGTCCAATTGCCTTTGATTTAACTCACAAAGATAACATTGCCCTGGATGAGCAAGACGCTAGTCCCCCAACAGTACAGAATAACTTTTAGTTTTACTTAGCTCGTAAAGTATTCTGTCAGAACCCTCCTCTGATTTAGTCTAGCTTCACTGCTATCTTTTTATATTTACACAGGAATCCAATTATTAGTTTCTAAAGTAGTTTGACAGCTCAGATTAGAACAAAACCTTATTGTTCCATTATTTTTGTCATTACATGACTCAGATCTTTCCACACAGCAGGAAAATGACCTTGCAGCGTTTGGACAACAGCTTGAGGTCATGTGCGTGATTTCAGTACATGCTTGACCAGTAATTGAAGTAATAAGAAGTTTAGACAGATTAGATATTTACAAAGTGAATGCTAACGATTAGTTTTGCCATGCACTCACCGGTGAAAAAAGATATCTGTGTTCAAACAACAACTGTAATTTTTCTCTTGATTGGACTCAATGTAATTTCAAATAACTTTAAAAAAAAAAAAAACATTAGATATACACAGTCTTGAAGGCACATTTAAGTTATAATCCTGTTAGAGGAAAAGGGACACAGAAGTTCTTTGTCACAACTCAAAGATAGTTTTTTGCATAAATATGACCAAAAACATCAGATTTTCACACAAGTCCTAAAAGTAGATAAAAGAGAACCCAGTTAAACAAATGAGACCAAATTATTATACTTGGTCATTTATTTATTGAGGAAAATGATCCAGTATTACATATTTGTGAGTGATAAAAGTATGTAAACCTTTTCTTTCAGTCCCCCCCCCCCCCCCCCCCCCACCGCCCCCACACAACCCACCCACCCATTCAGCAATAACTACAAATACCTGTTTCCAGTAACTGGTGATCAGTTCTGCTCACCGGCTTGGAGGGATTTTAGCCCATTCCTCTGTATAGAACAGCTTCAACTCTGGATGTTGGTGGTTTCCTCACATTAACTGCTGCTTCAGGTACTTTCACATCATTTGGATTATATTAAGGTCAGGACTTTGACTTGGTCATTACAAAATGTACCATACCATACCATACTAATTTATTTATAGAGCACGTAAAACAGCAACAAGGCCAACCAAAGTGCTGTACAATAGAAACGAACATGCACAGCGGACAGGAAAACATAAAATAAAAACATAGATACAAATAGCAGCAGATAATAACTAAATGGCCAACACTGTAGACTACAGACAGGATCAAAACAAATCACACCATGTCAAAGGCAAGGGAATAAAAGTTGGTTTTCTGGCGAGACTTAAAGGCTTTGAGTGTGGGAGCCTGCCTGACATGCAGTGGCAACTCATTCCACAATCTTGGACCGGCAATAGAGAAAGCCCTGTCACCTCTGAGCTTGCGACAATATGAACTTTATTCTTCTTGAACCATTCTTTGATAGAATCACTTGCGTGCTTAGGTTCATTGCCTTGCTGCATGATAAGGTTCAAAGTTCAAAGTTCTTTATTGCCATTCTTATCACATGTGGTACATGCGGTGGAATGAAATTGTGTACTCAAGGTCCCAGTTACACCCACCTTCCCTTGAGATTCAGTTCATGGACAGATGTTCTGACATTTTCCTTCAGAATTATCTGATATTATTCAGAATTCATTGTTCCATCAATGATGGTAAGCCATCCTGGCCCAGATGCAACAAAACAGACCCAAACCATGAATCTACCACCACCATGTTTTGCAGATGGGATAAGGTTCTTCTGCAGGAATGCAGAGTTTTCCTTTCTTTAAACATAATACTATTCATTTAAACCAAAAAGTTCTATTTTGGTCTCATCCGTCCACAAAACATTCTTCCAACAGTCTTCTGGCTTGTCCACGTGATCTTTAGCAAACTGCAGACGAGCAGCAATGTTCTTTTTGGAGAGCAGTGGATTTCTCCTTCAACCCTGCCATCCACACCATTGTTGCTCAGTGTTCTCCTGATGGCTTCATGAACATCAACATTAGCCAATATGAGAGATGCCTTCAGTTGTTAGAAGTTACCCTGGGGTCCTTTGTTACCTCACCGACTGGTACATAGTCATCTTTGTTTGTTGACCACTCCAGGGGAGGGTAACAATGGTCTTGAATGTCCTCCATTTGTACACAATCTGTCTGACTGTGCATTGGTGAAGTCCAAACTCTTCAAAGATGGTTTTGTAACCTTATCCAACCTGATGAGCATCAACAACTCTTTTTCTAAGGTCCTCATTCAACCTTTATTTAGACAGGTTAATCCCATCTAATCCTCAGAAATCTCCCTTGTTCCTACCATGATCCACTTCCACAAATGTGTTGTGAAGAGCAGACTTTGATAGATCCCTGTTCTTTAAATCAAACAAGATGTCCACTCACACCTGAATATCATCACACTGATTGAAAGTGAATTAAGGGTCAGTTGTTTTCAAATTAACTGATAATCCAAGAGGTTCGCATACTTTTACCACTCAAATATGTAACATTGGATTATTTTCATCAATTAATTAATGACCAAGTATATAACCTGTCTAAATAAAGGTTGAATGAATGAATGAAAAATACCCGTATTTTTGTCTAATTTGTTTAACTGGGTTCTCTTTATCTACTTTTTGGACTTGTGTGAAAATCTGATGATGTTTTAGGTCAAATTTATGCAGAAATATAGAAAATTCTAAAGGCTTCATAAAGGCTCTGTTTACACAAAAATGTTTTTTGGTGAAAATGGAAGAGTTTTGTTGTGTTTATACTGTTCATTTACACAAAAATAGCAAATGCTTTCTCTGGCAATGGCACGATTTGAGAACATGTTCCAGAGTGCAATGGTTCAAAAATATTCTGATGTCCATTGTCATGTAAACAGAAAAAAATAGATGTTTTCTGTCAAGGAATCCCTGGCTCATGCACAGTATGACACAAAACATAACGGCTTCCTACAATCCACTGAAGAGGAAACCATTGGCAATGGCCGATACCAGAGTATTGTTTGTGCTTCTGACTCTTATAAATCTAACTACGGCTCTCCAACACAGTGCTCATTTTCAACCCCTTTTTGACGACAGATTTCATACAGCTCCACTCGCCCTAAGCAACAGTTGAACCTCGTTGTCTGTCTATAGAAATATTTTATTATCTTTTATTTCCACCATTGTAGCGACTTTCAGGTAGACCTTTTTTTTTTATGCATGCACACTTAGAGTTTCAAAGAACATAGCACCAACTAGTGGCGTGGTGAGTGAATTACACCTTTTCCATGTCTACCATTGCTGTGTAAACAGAGATTGTAATTAGAATGTTTTCATGTAAATGTGTTAATAGAAATGGAGAAAAAAATCTGTTTTCATTGGATCGTTGTCGTGTAAATAGGTTCTCAGTCTGTTTGTTTAGCTTGGGGGGAGTGGTGGCACAGAAGTTAAGAGTAGGTGAGCCTGTGATCAGAAGTTCACCAGTTCAATCCCCCAGACAGATAGCATCAAAATGTGGGTGTGAGGGAAAGATGAAACCCCACACCTGCCTCTTTCCTCATCTGTCCCACTCTGGCTCCTTGAGCAAGAAGGGCTTTAACAGACTACTCGAGTAATCGACAGGTCAATTCCTAGGACATCTATTGAGTTTTTAAATTTCACGTCGAGTATTCGCAGTGATATCACATGTCAGGTGATCCGCACCAGGCTACTAGTAGAAGCTACCAAATGGATTCCTCCCAGCAGACAGATGGAGTGGAGCAGGCCCAGTCTTGGCAAACAGGTAGAAATGCATCAATAGTCTGGAAATATTTCACTAAAGATGAATCTTCCAGTTCAACTACCGTAAGGAAACAGAAAATGAGTCAACTTCCTGACTGGAGCTCGTTGCAAACTGGTGTTACATCATTTTCTGTGACCACGGTATATTGTGACCGTAGGGGTGGTGTTGCATGCACTGTTGCAGGTCACAGAATATGGTGTAACACCGGGTCCAATCGACCGAACCAGAACCAGCTTCCTCTGACCTTGTTTCACAAACTAAAAGCAAAAAATATTAATCTCTAAACCTATAAAAACCTATAAACATATTAATCTCAAAAACAAAACCTAATGCACACCACAGCTGGCGATGGTGCGGGGTGGTCGACCCCCCTATTGGTTTTAGTTTTGTTTTTGACGTGCTGCACGTTATTTCTTTCACTTTTGCAGCTTAATAATAACTAATAGTTTTGTTTTCCTGTGACTTATTTGTAGTATGATTAATGGTAGGAGCATAATATACACTCCTAATGTTTTGTTGGTCTTTTTTTTTGTAAATAATAAATTACGATTTTTTTTGGCGGTTTTTATTTATTTTTTCATCTTGAGATCCTATGACGTCATCAACTACTCAAGAACTACTCGAGTTCTACTCGAGTTTTATTATGTTAATGTTGAGTTGAAAAATTATGTAGTCGTTCAACCCCTATGAGCAAGACCCTTAACCCCCACCATCTGCTGTCCTTGGCACCCTAGATGGCAGCTCTCTGCTCCACACAGAGGGCTGTGGTAACTCAGTGGTCTGTGGTTGCATCAGGAAGGGCATCCTGCATAAAAACAATAGCCAAGTCTTTGTGTGAGTTATTTCGATGTGGTGACCCCTGAAGAGAGCAGCTGAAAGAAAAAAAAAGTATATTTGTGTGGCAAGCTGTCACTGTTTTAATGTAAAATGTTCTCCTAAAAATATCCCTTTTTGTAAATGTTGTGCACTGGGTTGTTTTGGAGGTAATATTATGGAATATATGAAAAGTAACATGAGACATTTTGAATAGAATCAACTGTGAAACATCCACAAATATCATTCGTAATGATGCAGTAGATGTTAATGCAGTCCATTACATTACATCTGACATGGGAAGCCAGCAGGGGCCAACAGGACAGCAAATACACACACAGTGAAAAACTCTGCCCTTCTGGGGGCAGGTGTTGCATTTTATGGAGCAGAAGTAGAAAGTAGCTTTATTTACTCTCTGAGCCCGGGGGAAAGGGGGAGGGGGTCAATTGTCAGCCAGGAGGGGAGTTGGAAGGATTGGACAAAGATCATGTTTTACTTTCAATAGTTTTAACTGTATTATAACTTGAATGATTTATTAACAAACAGTGCAGCTTTTCTCACTGCAGTGTATTATTTGATGTTTTCAAAGCTTCTTGTTAAAGGTGAAAGTACGCCTATTTTTTTTAGGATTTCTGTGGGTTGCAACATTTTTGAATGAATGTAGTTCAGGTCTCTCTGGTAAATGAGTCCTCGAGGCTCAATGGGACTTACCTGTCTAAATAAAGGTTGAATGATAGTTCATCCATGTAGTTCATCCATCCATCCATTATCTTTACCCACTTCTTCCATTGGGGGTGGGGGGGTCACTGCTGCCTATATCCAGCAGTCATTGTATGAGAGGCAGGGGACACCCTGGACAGGTCTCCAGCCATCTTGGATGCAGAAAGAAAAGCTTTGCAGAGAGTGGTGAAGGCTGCACAGAAGTCTGTTGGAGTCAGCCTCCCCACTGCCAAAGACATCTACACCACTAGATGCAGGAATAGAGCCACCTGCATCATGAAGGACCCCACTCACCCAGCACAAATACTTTTTGTCCCGCTCCCCTCAAGCAGGAAGTTGAGGAGCATTAAGTGCAGAACCACTAGACTGAGGAACAGCTTCTACCTTGAAGCTGTTAGACTCATGAATCTCTAACCAGGATAATCGCTGTGGATTAAAAGAAATCACTGTAATGCCACTTTAATTGGTGATATGTGCTGCTGATTATCCATGCTGCTGATCTCCTGCTGCTTATTATTTCATGCTACTGTATTCATTCATACTCATCTGCTCACACACTCATGTTTGTGCTGCTGTTGTTTGGTGTATTGTTTTGCACTATTAGTGTTTAGCGTATTTCTTAGTTTATATCTTAGATCCTTATTTATTGTTTCTTTTTACAATTTATATTTTTGCTGTTGCTGTATTGTACACAATTTTGTTCCACCTCATGTATCACATGTGATGCAAATTATAATGAAACCAACTTGAATGTGAACTTGAACATATCAATATGATGCTTTAACTATTGTACTTCAAGTCACTTAAAGAGACCTGAAAATAGTAAAATGCATTTTGAAGCTCATACTGTGCAATATAAAACCTTATATATAT
>NC_056506.1:24454983-24457679 GCF_014905685.2 Nematolebias whitei
TATATATATATATATATATATATATATAAATTCATTCATTCAACCTTTATTTAGACAGATTAATCCCACTGAGCCTTGAGGACTCATTTACAAGCGACCTGATTTCTTAACAAAGAGTGATGACAGCAATGGATAACAACAACAATAGACAGTCATAAAATAGGCATACAAATTTAAGTTTCTCTTTTTTTTTTTTTACAAATTGAAAAAAAATAGCATCCAAAACAACAATCAAGAGGAATAGCTGCAAAAAACAGTTAGATCACAAGGCGATTTAGAAAACTACAAAACAGGAACATGTCTGCATTGGCTTTTGCCAGGTGCTTAACAGGGTTTTAAAGCCACTTAAAGAAGTCAAGGTTGAGAGCTTCAGATCTTTTTGTAAGATATTCCAGGAAACAGGAGCGGAGTAGGAGAAAGCCCTTTGGCCTAGTTCAGACCTCACTGAGGTTACACTGCATGTTACACTGCATGTAACAATGTCCTGGGAGCGCACGCTGTAGCTGCACTCGCTCAGAGACATGTAGGAGGAGATGTATGAAGGCAACAGACCAAGAAATGATTTAAAGATGAAAATGTACTAGTGGGAAAGTCTGCGTGAAGTTAATGATGACCAATTAACCAGTGAACCATGGCAGGGCTGAAACAGACTGGACCAGAGCTTGGAAGTCCAACTTTCTCCACCTTGTTTTATACTACTACAAAACACTCCCGACCGAGGAACAAATGAAGAAGCGCCTCTGTGGTTGGCCTTTACCGAGGCCTGATGTGATTCATCACATAGTTGAAGACTTCCTATCAGAGTGGGACTGCCCCCTGTCTCACATCCAGCCACTGCAAGACTTCCTGCAACACTGTGTCCACACTGACCTCAGAGCCTTCTCTGCAGGAAACAACACAGCACAAGAACTGCTTCACTGAAGTTAGATTTTTCTACCTGGATTATTGAGCATGCATCAGGATGCTTCACTGAAGGTTCTTAATGACGTTGTTGAAACACTGGATGCTAAGGATTATTGTGCTGCACTTTTCTTAGACCTGTCTAACGATTTTGACGCTGTGGATCATAACATCTTGTGTCATAAGCTCTCAGAAATCGGTTTCTCAGATCACACCATTGGTTGGTTCTCTAACTATCTCTCAGACCTTAGGCAATGTGTTCAACATAATGGTACTTCCTCCAGTTATTTAACAGTCAACAATGGTGTACCACAAGGCTCAGTCTTAGGACCCACCCTCTTTACAATCTACACATGTAATGTATGTAAAAACATCCCTCATGCATCCATACATTTCTATGCTGATGACACAGTTGTTTATTGTTGAGCTAAAACAGTTGAAAAGGCTTTCCAGCTTTTGAAATCTGCATTTGACATCATCCAGACAAATTTGTTCCACCTCAAACTTGTCCTAAATGCTGACAAAACCAAAGGGATGCTTTTTTCAAATAGGAAGTTGGTCCCAGCAGTTCTTCCTCTGATTTCATCCTCAAATGGTGTCCCAATTGAGTTTGTTAATTCCTATAAATATTTGGGTATCTTGGTCGACTTTCATCTCTCTTTTAAGCTCCATGTGGAAAACTTGGTAAAGAAACTCAAAATTAAACTGGCTTTCTTTTTCAGACACAGATCCTGTCTAACCCTGAATGCTAGGAAACGCTGTGTAACTGTGACCCTCCGTCCCTCCTTTGATTACGGTGACATTATTTACATGAACGCTCCTACAAGAACCCTGCAGATGTTGGATGCTGTCTATCATGGTGCACTAAGATTCATAACTGGCTGTGATTATCGTACCCACCACTGCACCCTGTATTCACTGGTTAACTGGTCATCATTAACTTCACGCAGACTCTCCCACTGGTACATTTTCATCTTTAAATCACTCCTTGGTCTGCTGCCTTCATACATCTCCTCCTACATGTCACTGCGTAAGTGCAGCTACGGAGTGCACTCTCAGGACATTATTACCTGCAGTGTTCCCTCAGTGAGGACTGAACTAGGCAAAAGGGCCTTCTCCTACTCCGCTCCTGTTTCCTGGAATATCTTACAAAAAGATCTTAAGCTCTCGACCGTGACTTCTCTTAAGTGGCTTTAAGAATCTGTTGGACACCTGGCAGGGACCAATGCAGACATGTTCCTGTTTTTAGTTTTCTACATTTGCCTTAGAATCTAGCTGTTTTTTATTACTTTTCTTTTTTTAGCCATATTATTTGTTAAACAAAAAATCTGTATGCCTTTTTATAACTGTCTATTGTTGTCGCTGTTGTCCATTGTTGTCATTATTCTTTGTTAAAATCAGGTCTCTCTTGTAAATGAGTCCTCGAGGCTCAATGGGATTTACCTGTCTAAATAAAGGTTGAATGAATACAGGGTGCAAAGATGGGTATGGTAGTTACAGCCGGTTATGAATCTTAATGCACCATGATAGGCAGCATCCAGCATCTGCAGGGTGCTTGTAGGAGCGTTCATGTAGATAAAGTCACTATAGTCGATGGAGGGAAGGAAAGTCACAGATACAAGGCGTTTCCTAGCATCAGAGTTAGACAGGATCTATTTCTGAAAAAGAAACCCAGTTTAACTTTCAGTTTCTTTATTAGGTTTTCCACATGACGTTTAAAAGAGAAATGTGAGTCGACCAAATACCCAAATATTTATAGGAATTGACAAACTCTCTCTCTCTCTCTCTCTCTCTCT
>NC_056506.1:24462679-24476323 GCF_014905685.2 Nematolebias whitei
TATATATATATATATATATATATATATATATATGTATATATATATATATATATATATGTGTGTATATATATATGTATATATATATATATATATGTGTGTATATATATATGTATATATGTATATATACGGTACAGCACAATTTTCCACATAATTTCTGACACAATTTGATGTTTGTTGTACATGATTTTTGATTCTGAAGAAGATAATTTGCGGTTGCCAATCCCATCACCCTCCACTGAAGGACCTCACATTCAAACTCTTGGCCAAAGATTTTGTTATGATTGTTTCATATAAAAGATTTTGTCACCAACATCTAAAAATCCCATCATGAGAATCAACATCTTCTTAGATAAAGGGTTACATTTCATCACTACAGATTTATTGTTCACTTGTATTAAAGATGTCCCTCATTGTGCTGCTGATCATATCCTCACAGCTGTGCCTTTGATTTGTTCCTTGTGTCTAACATTTAACCAATCATCTTCCCTAATGAGTCATTTGTCACTTCATTCCCTGAATCTGACCTAATCAGAAGCTGAGTAGAGGTGTGTCATGACATCCTGTTTTCAACTAATGTTCTCCACGTAATATAGTTTATATGAATTGGCTGTAGCTCATGCCCTGTTTACACAAGAATGATATCTGGAAACATTTATTGTGTTAATTGGGGCAAATCAACATTTTAAAAGCATAAATAAATAGCATGTTTACATGAATCTGCTGATGTTTCGATGTCAGGCAGGGTTGCCAGATAAGAAATTAAGAGCTATCATACAGTTGCTTTAAAATGATTATACTTTGACCCAAACTATCATACTGAATGAGATGCATTTTCTCATAATGGGAAGATGGTAAGATGAGATGTGTGTTGTGCTTGTGCACAGAAAAGTAGGGGGTCTAAAGGGAAGGGAAGTCTGAGATGGCCATCATCGTATGTTCCCATACAATGGCAAATTTAGTTCTCTGCATTTAACCCATCACACATGAGATACACTCAGGTGGAGCAGTGGGCAACTATGTAGGTGCCTGGGGAACAATTATGGATTGGGTGTTTTGCTCAGAGACACTACGACTTGTGGGAATGGCTGGGAGTCGAACCAAGGCTTTCTGGTCCCCAGTCGGCTGCCCTGTCTCTACACCATCTCGGCCCCCTATGTTACCCAAAAAGGGTAACTATTTGTTATCTGGCAACACTGATGACAGATCCAACGAACTGCACATGCAGTCACAGCATGAGAAACAAAGCAGTTGTATCCAAACTGGTGATACAGGAACCTTTGTTTCAACTTAGGATGAGACTGGGCAGCTCCTTCATGTTGAAAAGTACTAACAGAACTTTGTATCAGTTGTTGCTTTCTGCTGTTCAGCTGCTTGCACAAGTGCAGAAAAACCACTGACTCCAGCTGTGGGTAGAGCACACAGCAGTTTCACACCTCTATGGGGGATTTCCTAAAAAACTCCACTATTGAGACCTGTATTCAGAAACCTTTGGTTTCAGAGCAAACAAGTCATTTTATCATGTACATGAACGGTTGTACTGCAGGAAAAAAAGCCACAGGTTCACTCAAGATCTGCGTTGTGTAGACACAGACAGGGTCTTAGAGTTGGTCATCTGTATACCAGCAGTTATATGAAAAGTGGCTGTACTCTAAGAGCAACTTTTTAAAAGTACCAGTACTGAACACTAGTAAGTAGTGGCACACTTCAAGCACTATTCTCAACTTTTTATAAGAAGGTGGAAAAGATGATATAGCAACATAATTTACTATCCTGCTGTTTGTGGGTCAAAATGCCCCCTGAGGCCTCAGTTTTAAAACTGAGACCTTGAGTCATTTTGACATAAAGACCGCCGGATGGTTAGCATTTTGCTATTTGACATGGGTGCTGCAGTGTCTCGGTGCAACAGTTTTATAGTGCTGAGGCTGTGGGTTCGAGCTCAGGATGCATCAGAAAGGACATCCAGCATAAAGCATTTAACAAATTTTTCATGTAATTGTGTTCAATGTGGCCACCCCTGCAGTAAAGAGCAATCAAGAGGAAAAAAAATAAAAGTCCGATATCAACTATCAAACGATCGTTACTTTGAAGGAGATATTGAGCATATTTGTAATGAAATATCTTAGGCAAAACACATCTATTCACACAGCGTCACTCAAAAAATATTTCTTCTTAAAGTTCTGGCAACATCCTACATCCTAATTATGACAACGTTTGACTAAAACCGAAACTGAGGCTTTATCAGGTTAATTCACAGAAATTTGAGTTTCTCATTTCTGAAATATTAGAGCAAAAAATGCTTTTAAAGACAGTTACATGTAATCAAAGCCATGTTTGCGTGTACAAATGACTCTTGGTTTGAATATACATATACAGTGCCTTGATAATAATAATAATCATACATTCATTCTCATTTAACATGACGCATGCTCAATAACCCATGTAGAAAAATCTAACAAAGTTGAGTCAGGTCCTCTGGATGGATTAATCCGATTTAATCCATCCAGAGGACCTGACTCAACTTTGTTAGACATACTAATTTTACTTTACCATATTTGGTTATGTTACAACCATGAACTTCAAAGTATTCTACTGGGACTTTTTTGTGATAGACCAACATAAAATATCACATAATTATGAAGTGGAAGAAAAATTATTCATAATTTAAAAATAATTCTACAAGTAAAAATTTGAAAAGTGTTGTATGCATTTTATTCAGCCCCCTTCACACTGACACCTCTAAGATCAAGTGCAATGGACTGCTTTCAGAAGTCACCTCATAAGTTAATGAAGCCCACCTCTGTAATTGATTCTGTCTAAATGCAGCTGTTCTGTGAAGGTCTAAAAGGTTTGCTGCAGAACATCTGTTGTGAAACATACTCATAAAACCCAAGGAACAAACCAGACAGGTCAGGAGGAAAGTTGCTGAGACAACAGGGTTATGTTTATAAAATAATATTCCATGCTTTAAATATCTCACAAAATGCTGTTCAATCCATCAGATGGAAATGGAAAGATTGTAACATAACAGCAAACCTACCAAGAGGTGGCCATCTATCAAAACTTACAGGCCAGGCACGAAGAGCTTTAATCCAAAGAGCAGCCCATGGTAACTCTGGAGGAGCTGCAGAGATCTACAGCTTAGATGAAAGAATCAGAATTCAAAACAGCTTTTAGTGGTGGACTCATCAAATCTGGCCTTTGAGGAAGAGAGGTAAGAAGTAAGCCTTTGTTGAAATAAAGCCATTAGAAGTCCAGTGTGCAGTTTGTCACAAGCCATGTTGGAGACACAATAAAGATGTGGAAGATGCTCTGCTCAGATCAAACCAATATTTAACATTTAACCAGATTTTAAAACACAATGTGTTTTAAAAAACTAACATAGCACATTACCCTGAATGTGCCACCCCCACTGGGAAACATGGTGGTGGCAGCATCATGCTGTACAGATACTTTTCTTCAGCAGGAGCAGTGAAGCTGGTCAGGGTGGGAAGATGGATGGAGCTAAATGCATGGCAGTCCTGGAAGATAACCTGTTAGAGGCTGTAACAACTCAACAAAGGTTCAGTTTCCAGCAGGCCCAAAAAAAAATGCAGCCAGAGCTACATTGAAATGCAGTGTTTGCCCTACTATTATCCAAGGAGGGGAAGCACCTGCACCACCAAAAAGATCATGTTATGTAAAAAAAATAATAAATGTCACATTCGTGTGTGACCAATTCTGGGTGGCGGGAAGACACCCAATGACCCTTTTTACCATTATCACCCCCTCCTCCCACATTATACCCTGCCCTCCAGGAACTATAGCTAAACTGCAACTTTGTATTAAATGTTAATGTGTATGCACTAACATCAACATCATACAAGCATGTCTAACTTGCAAACATAGCTGTGCTGTGAAATTTATGTGAATATTAAAAAAATATATTTGTATATAACAGCACTGAAATATTTAAAGTATTGCTTGGAGCAAAATAGTCATTTTGAGGTCGAAATCTTATCAGTCTGGCAAATATAAATGGTAAAGATAATATAAAAATATATACAACAATGCTCATTCAGGTCATTTTAACTGTTTTTTTATTTTTTATTTTTGGTGCTGAGATGTTTCGCCCTCCATCCAGAAGGCTTCATCAGTCTGAGGAAACACCAAACAAAACACCAAAGTTCATGTTCAATAATCCAGGTATAAAATCTAGCAATGTTCAGTCAGGTCATCTGAATGGTTTCTTTTTTTTGGCACTGAAATGTTTTGCCCTCCATCCAGAAGACTTCATCACCAAACAAAACTGATTCTCCCCCAACAGCTTACTCCAAAGTGGAATAAACCAGATGAAGGGTGAAACGTCTCAGAAAAAAAAAAGAAAGAAACCGTCCAGTAGGGCTGGACGATATGGCCAAAACTTTTATCACAATGTATTTCTTAATGTCAGTCAATAACGATATAATCCGATATCAATATAAACAATGTAAAAGCCTCTGAAAAACTGTACAAATAAATTATTGTTCTCCTTTTATTTGTATTTCGCCTTCAAATAAATTTGAAATCATCGTCAAATAAATATAAAACTCTCAACTTTGTCAATATTAATAGTTTTATCTTTAAACAACAACATAACCTAACCTCTACAGCTGGGGTGATGTTTCAGGGACACGTTGGCTCAGACATTTATTGTTCTTCACCTTCTGACTATCATCAGATTCTATCGAGTGGAAACTCTTCAGATGAAACAAGTTCGATGTGTTCCCACGGCTAGTAGGAACGACTCTCCGTCACATTTTGCAGCACACTGACTGAAACCTGCAGTTTATCAGATCTTAGAAAGCTGAACTACTTCCTCATCACCAAATTAGTCTTTCCTCTCTTATCAATTATGGCATCTGCTTTCTCTTCCTTTGTGAAAGTTTGTTCAGTCACATTCTGACGGTCATGGACACTCATTTTGAAGCGAAAACATAGCACGCGTTGGAGATTAGCCTAGCCTAGCCTGCTACCGCTAACGCTTTCTGGACTCGAGTTCTGCGTAACATCTACGTTACCACGCACTTACGTAGTTGTGTCGCACCTTTTTCTGTTCGGGTTGAAACTGAAGCGGCCGCTTCAACCCGAACAGAAAAAAGAAATGCATCAGTGAAATGCTGTAATATATCAAAATATCGAAAATGTGCTTAAAACGCATATCACCGTTATTGAATAAAAGTATATTGCGACATATATCAATATCAAATTATTGTCCAGCCCTACCGTCCAGATGACCTGACTGAACATTGTTGATTTTTATACCTGGATTATTGAGCATGAACTTTGGTGTTTTGAACCAATTTGGCATGACTGTCGACGAGGGATAGGGCAGGCAACGGAGGAGAGGACGTTCCCCGGAGGCCATCTTAGCACCAACATAACTGTTTTCTTCCACTTTGGAGTAAGCTGTTGAGGGAGAATCAGTTTTGTTTGGTATTTCCTTAGACTGGTGAAGCCTTCTGGATGGATGGTGAAACGTCTCAGCACAAAAAAGAAACCATCCAGATGACCTGACTGAACATTGTTCGATTTTATACCTGGATTATTGAGCATGGACTTTGGTATAAAAATATATAATTTATATATTTGTTTATTTATATAAATATAAATACATACATTTTAAGTTGATTTGTACGGTGCAAAGAATTACCCTAGCTATTATTTTTAAAACGTCACTCTTTGAATATAAAACGTTATATAAAGACAAAACCACCATTTCATTCAACTTTTAGGAGTTTTTCTATTTGGAGTTTGCATGTTCTCTCCGTGCATGTCTGGGTTTTCTCTGGCTACTCCAGTTTCCTCCCACAGACAAAAACATGCATGTTAGGCTGATTGGTAACTCTAAATTGTCTCTAGGTGTGAGTGAGAGAGTAAATGGTTGTTTGTCTCGTTTGACTTTGTGAACTGGATAACTTTAAAAAAAACAAGCAACGTGCCGACTTCCATTATGATGTGTTGTTGTATCTAGATGATCCCTAAACGAAAATTTGGTTTCAAGTCAAAATTCAAAAATGTCATCGCCATATAATTGTATATGTATAAGTATGTAAACTCACCACCCCTATCCTTTGAGGGAAATATGCTTTCTAGTCTTGCATAAAATTAGTTTCCTCAAATGACTGGAATGACCCTTTGAGTGGCCAAAGGTTAATCTGTGGTGGCAAAGGCCACCATTGGCCACCCACTGGCTTTGCCATTGCCAGTATCTGTCATACTTTGCTTCCTTGGGCCATAAATTTAGCAGTTGTTTAAAATCCCATAGAGAGGTCAAGGTTGAGAGCTTCAGATGTTTTTGCAAGGTGTTCCAGGAAACAGGAGCAGAGTAAGAGAAGGCCCTTTTGAGTAATTTGATCCGCACTGAGGGAACACTGCATATAATAATGTCCTGAGAGCGCACGCTGTAGCTGCGCTCACGTAGTAACATGTAGGAGGAGATGTATGAAGGCATATATATATATATATATATATATATATATATATATATATATACACACATATGTATATACACATATGTATATATGTACATTACATCATTTTCAGGCCCCTTTTTGGTATGCATATTTTAATAGCAGGCCAAATTGACAAAGACCATGCAGAATAATGTAGTATTTTAATTCCACAGCAGAGAAAGCTATGCTGTCTTTGTAAGTAGGTCTAGGGGAAAAAAAATATCAGTATTAGTATCAATTATCGGCCAAATGAGTTTTAAAATATCAGCATATCAGATATCGGCCAAAAATCCAATATTTTGCATCACATGTCACTAGTAAATAGAGCTATGTTTGCAGAACTATAGTAGGCATGGCGCTGATATGGAGTGCTATGCAAAAAAAAAAAATGTCTGTCAATCATTACTTAGTCCTAATCTTCTCTAGCTTCTTTGTCCCTGCCTTGTTTATCAGCTCAGAGGTGTAACTACAGTAGGTTGACTTAAAATCCCCGATGATGGGAGGTTGAAAGAGTTACGTTTTTTTTTTTTTTTTTTTTTTTTTTAAAGCGTTTCTCTACTTCATGTCTTTTCTGCAAATTGTGTGCTTTTTTATCACATTTGAAGCGTACGTATAATAAAATCACTACTATATAAACACTGATGGCACATGTAAAGATGTGATGACTTTATAAATGGCTCAGAATTGAAGGAATAAAAATGAGACTGGAAAAACTTGGAATTTCAAAATGGAAAATTTGTCAGAACTCATTATATTGAACTAATTTTACATATTGATTTTGTTGTGCCACTGCAGTAGTTCATTATATTGTAATAGTATGATTGTATGAAAAATAAGTAGCACAATGATTGATAAAAGTAACATACTGTCTGTTTCCAAAGATTGACTACAACAATAATGGCATTTTAAAGTGTTATTATCACTCAGACAACACAATTGATTATTTGTTGTTTTATCTGAGATTCTAACTGCTTATGAGTTGCTAATATCTTTGTTGCTGCAGTCAGCACTCTTTCAGTTTGCAGAAGCAGATCTAAGCCTGCTAACTAACAACAAGAGCACACATTTTCCCCCAAACATCTCACAATGTTGATGTGTTCATGCGTGCACATCTGCTCACAGACTCATGTTCATGTTTGTGCTGATGTTCAATGTTTTATGCTATGAGTGCTTAGTGTATATTTAGTTGATGTTTTTCTTAGTTCATATCTTAGATGTTATTACTGTTTTTCTTAGACATTTTATTGTTGGATGTAACTGGGACCCTGTGTACATAATTTCGCTCCACCACATGTACCACATGAGGTGCGAATGACAATAAAGAAACTCTGACTCTGACTCTGACTCTGACTCTGACAACGTACACATTTTACAGTAAATAAATGTGCATTGTTTGCTTCAGAATTTTTTGTTTTAATTTTTCTCATATTCACAAAATGATTTGTTTTAAGCAGTTTATAGTTTGAGTTGATAACCCCTCCACCCCATTGCATCCAAATATAAACCAACTTGGTGGCTCCAAATTGCCAAAATTCATTCAACCTTTATTTATCTTGTTTATGATCCTATGTGGTACTGAAATCTGCAGATATGTATTATAAACTAAAGAAAAAAGAGAAACTGACATATTCACATAGAAAGCGCCATGAGTTTTGGATATAAAAAATAAAAGTTAAACAGAAAAACACCTACGCTGTAATCTTGGGCATACAAATGTACATCTATTACTGTTAATGCTGTTTGGCCTGTAGAACTGCAGCAGCAGAACCAGCATCACGGAGAGACACTCGAACAGGCTGCGCGCTCCTGGCATTCGAACAGTCTTTGGCACAGCATCTGTCCTTCACTGAGATGGAAACAAAGTGAGCATCAAGGCATGGAGGAGAACTCACCCCACTGGGTTTGCATGGAGCTTTATTGCATTGAATGTATGTCAGACGTCTCCCTCACATCTTTTCAAAAATAAATAAATAAGACGAGTTTACTCAGTATAGCGATCCTTTATTAAAAGTCTTGATTTTAGCGATAACACGTCTCTCCATTTTCCAAACTTGCACAAAAATAACACATTTTAATGGATAGATTTGTTGTTTTGTGCATCCCTAAAATATGTTTGTGCTTCAACGAGGTGTTGCAACAATACAACAATAATTCCACTTGCTACATGTTCTGGCCTGGGGAGGGGAGGGGACAAAAACCAATGAGCAACAGCGCACACCCATTGACATGGCCCCACCAGTTTGAGAAGTATTACTTTATTGGAATAGTCTTAAATAGCACATCTATTTTTAAAATCCTGATGCAATGACTTGCAGGAAGCTAACAAGTTCAGTTCACCACCTTTCGGGTTCAGCTGTTATTCAGCAGTGATGTCACTTTTCATGTACTGCTGCAGAGCAACTCTAGGTTCTTCCGGTTGAACAAAAATGGTGACAAATTAAGAAACCATGTAATGCAAAATAAACTGAGTGTAAATATATACGGTGCACTGATTACACAGACTGCTTCCGATGTTTTAGGTTTGACTTATTTCACAACTTTTTAGTGCTTCCCTTATTAAGCTGTCTCCATCAACTATACTGCCTCATAATGTGCATGCTCATGTACTGTTACAACACGGTCGATAAATGCTTATACAATTATTCCAAACTCAGAACAGACTTAAATCTCTACATCATTATGGAATATGGTGGTTATTGGGAACACTAACCCTCAGTAAACTTTGTGTAGAACACAGAGCAAAGCACAATTACACTTAAATTACACCAATATTGCAATAACTCAGATCCTTCAGCAGTAATACTGATAATCTGCATGATTCACATGTAAATGTCATTGTCCTGCAAGTTTTTGAATTGAGGGAATGTTTAAGCAAAAACTCTGAAAGTGAATGAAGTAAAAAAAAAAGGCTGATGAGGCTCATTCATCAGCTTTGTCATCGATTTGTTGGAAGCAAACGCCAGGGGAGAAAGGAGCTGGCTGTGAGGCTTGTCAAGGCAGCCTGCTCAGTGTTAGCAAGGAAACACTGAGGGGTTTAGGCCTGAGAATGCTTGTTCAGGCTGTATGGGTGGTGTGTGTGTATGTGCACGTGCACTCTGCTTTGCAAAATGTGGTGACTACTTGAAAAGGATGTTAGTTAATACCAACTCCTGCAAATCCAGAGCTAGTGAGAGATGTCACACTGCTGTAAATCAGTTAGTCAGCATGCCAGGAGCAGAAGACAGGCTGTTGATTAATATTTATGTTTCACTGTTTCTGTCAAAAGTAGGTCTAAATTTGATAAAACTTATGACAAGTTAAAAAACATTAACTTTTTTTCAGTTATATGTCTTCTAAAACCACACCATTGGTTTAAAACCATTTAAAATTGTGTGTTCAGTGATTGTTTTAGAGCTGCACAATATATCTAAAACATTGTCATAATCTGTATCAGTGTGCACAAAATAAGTATTACAAAGAACAGCTGGAGCTGGAAGTCGTGGATTACGTTCAAGCATGTGTTCTCTTTCCTCATTTTGGATCAAAACAGTAGTGGGTTAAAATATGCTAACATCACCATTTGAAATGTGAAGAAGCTGACGTATTAAATGCATTAAGGCGACATAAGGTGGAATGAAAAATGTAAAGAATTAAAAAATAGGCTTTCATAAAAGAATAAGGAAAACAGGCTTCATAGATTTAACGGTTATTCCAAGTCTCGAGTTAAGTGCAACAACTATGCAATACATTTGGTAAATGCATCCTCTTTGCTTGTTTATTTTGACAAACGTCAGTGAGTGGTGCATTCTTTCTGATTCACTTATTAAACCAAGAAATACAGGGAAATCTCTTGCTTTAACTGTAATCAGAAGAGTTTTCAGAAGAGCATGTTTTCCTGGATAATTTAAGAATCGGTCAATTTTCAAAGCTGTCATTATGATTGTTTAGCTGAGGACTTAGCCAGCTAATTGTTTCAGCTCTGTAATCATCCCAACAAGTCAAAGGAGATGTTCATATTTCTGATGTGGAGACAGTACAGCTTGAACACTACATTCACACACCATTTGCTCAAGCTGCTGACACTATTGGATGCCGTGTCTGCTGTGTGTGTGTTTGTGTGTTTGTGTGTCTGGGCACATGTGCACATGTGTGTGGCTGAGAGGGATGCAGGTGAACAGCTTGCGAGAGCCAACAGCTCCGCGGGCCAGTCTCGCGCATCATTTGACTGCCATACCCTGATGAAGGCCTACGCTTATATGAACTTGTTAAGCAAATAAGTGAAGAGGCAAAAGACAGAGCTAGGGAGTTGGGGGTGGGGGGTGGGGGTTCAGGGGTGCATGGATGCACATGCCTACAGTCGTTCTTAAACCTGCCTGTTTGTCTGCACAAATTGTCTGTTCATGCCTCTTGACCCTCTGTCTCCAAACTCTTTCTATCACTGTCTTCTGTCTTATTTTCCGTGTCTGCCTGTATTTCAGTCCCATCTCTCCTCTGCTTACTGAGGCTGCCTTGTTTAATCAGAGAATAATGTATTTATGAATCTTAATGCGTTGACAGGGTACTGTCATTTCATACTTGCAGGAAATGGGGAAGAGAAAGATTTTATTTCTGAATGCAATCTGCTTTGGTCCCAGAAGCCTATCAGCTGATGTAACATTTAAATAGACCTTGAATTTGGGTTAAACACAAACATGGGACCAAATAGCTCATGTAAACCATGGCATCATACTTTATTTCAGAGGTTTTCTTCTTAAATTACATTTGAGGTAATGCTTCTGTCATAAGTGCTTGTGTCATCACACTATTGGCCAGTTCTCTAATTATCTCTCAGCTCTGAGACAATGTGCTCTACATAACAGTGCTTCCTCCAGTTATCTAACTTAACAATGCTGTGCCACAAGGTTCAGTCTTAGGACCCATACTTTTCACATCAACAAAAGTAAATATGTAGATCAGATCATTCCTGATGCATCCTTACACTTCTATGCCGACGACACAGTAGTTTATTGTCAAGCTAAAACAGTTGCTAAGCTTTTATCAGTTTTTACAGCCTGCTTTTCACATCATCCAGTCAGATTTGTTCCGTCTCAAACTTGTGCTAAATGCTGATAAAACCAAAGGGATGTTGTTTTCAAACAGGAATCGGTACCAGCAGTCCTTCCTTCTATCTTATCTTTGAATGGTGTCCCTATTGATTTAGTCAATCCTTATAAATACTTTGGTATCTTGGTTGATTCACATCTCTCTTTTAAGCCTTATGTCGAAAACTTGATAAACAAATTGAAAGTAAAGCTGGGTTTCTTTTTTAGAAACAGATCCTGTCTAACTCTGAATTCTAGGAAACACCTTGTAACTGCTACGTTCCTCCTCTCCATTGACTATGATGACATTATTTACATGAACGCTCCTACAGTCACCTTAGATTTTGGACACTGTCATCACGGTACGCTAAGATTCATAACTGGCTGTAACTGCTGTACCCATCACCCTGTATTCACTGCTTAACAGTCATCATTAACTACACACAGACTCTCTCACTGGTACATTTTCATCTTTAAATCACTTCTTGGTCTGTTGCCTTCATACATCTCCTCCTACACTACATCAGTGCAGCTACAGCGTGCGCTCTCAGGACATTACTTCATGCAGTGTTCCCTCAGTGCGGACTGAGCTAGACAAAAGGGCCTTCTCCTACTCATCCCCTTGAACCTGGAACACCTTGCAAAAAGATCTGAAGCTCTCGACCTTGACCTCTCTAAAGGATTTTAAACAGCTGCTAAGTTCATGGCAAAAACCAACGCAGACATGTTCCTGTTTTTAGCATTTTACATCGCTTTACAATGTTGCTGTTTTTGTCTATAGTTTTTGCTTAGTTTTTTTAATTTAATTTCTTCTATTTACTTTTCATTTTATATGCTTTTGTTATATGACTGTCTATTATTGTTTGTACCTCATCTGTGTTCTTTGTTTAAAACAGGTCTCTCTTGTAAATGAGTCCTCGTGGCTCAATGAGACTAACCTGTATCAATAAAGGTTGAATGAATAAGAACATGTGAGTGAACTGTGATGCAGAGCAGGAGTTGCCTTGTTACCATCTCAGGCTGTCTGTACAGACAAGTTTAGTTCCTGACATAAAATGTCCACCTTCTGACCTTTGCCCTGACCACCCCTTGCTCAGAAAGACATTCACACATTCACCCCATTCACATTCTTACCTTGGGGAAGGAATTTGGATTGCACCAGTGAGATTATTTAAAATGCTGATAATGTTTGGATATATAATAGTTGTAGTACTATCTAGTTGTAGTACTACTATCCCAAACAACAGTTTGCTTGGGACTCCTCAGACTGATGAAGCCCTTTGGATGGAGGATGAAACGTCTCTCAACAACAACAACAACAAAAAAAGAAACTGTCCAGATGATCTGACTGATCATTGTTGGATTCTTACCCGGATTATTGAGCATGAACTTTGAAGTCTTGAACCACTTTGGCTGTGGCTGCCTGCCTGAAAGAGTTGACGGGGGAGAGGTCAGCCTCCAGAAACCATCTTATTTCCAGCAATCTGGTTGGTCCACTGTAGGAGTGTACTGCTTGGTGGGGATAACAGTTTGTTTGTGACTCCTCAGACTGATGAAGCCCTTCGGATGGAGGGCGAAATGTCTCTCAACAAAATAAAGAAACTGTCCAGATGACCTGACTGAACATTGTTGGATTTTTACCTGGATTATTGAGCGTGAACTTTTAAGTAGTATTGTTTTTAACTTAATAGATGTAAAATGCATTTGTTATTTGATTTAATTTTAGGGTCTTTTTTGTTATTTAATCATTGTCTGTTGAGAATATTTGTTTATTTTAGTTTGACTTTAGTAGACTCATTCGTCAAATGAATAAGTTGCACCCTGTTTTACAACCATAAAGTCAAATTTAGTTTAAACTCTTCTTGCTTGTTGTTTACACTCAATGACTGTCTAACAAGTCAATTGGCCAATCACCAAGTAACTCACTCATTAGTTGTCTATTGTAGCTGACAAATCATTCAACAATAATCTTGCAAACTATAGGGATCGGAATCAGCTAAAATGGACTACAAATCATGTCTGGGACAAAACTGATCTTAAGTTACGACCTTAGTGATGGCTTCGTCAGACGAAGCCTCTTGGATGAGGGGCGAAACGTTTCTTTTTAACAAAAA
>NC_056506.1:24476333-24518380 GCF_014905685.2 Nematolebias whitei
GCCTCTTGGATGAGGGGCGAAACGTTTCTTTTTAACAAAAAAAAAAACGAAGTCCAGATTAAGGTTATACATTTTGGACGCTTGTGGAAGCTCATAGACTGTTCATTGAAGACAACTGGACAAATTGCTCACACCTGCCAAACTGGAAAGACATATTCACAATATATCATCGCTGCTGATTGTTTTATGAATCTTAACGCTGCAGAGGCACAAATAGCGGGGTCAAATAATTCATAAAAGTTTGAGTTAAAACCATTCACTGTTCGTTTTTAGAGAATCAAGCTCAGTGTGTGGACTGATGCATTCTGTAACTGACCTTTAGCTCCTGAGTGGTCATCCATCCCCTTCTTCATCTGACAACACCCGACATTCTCTCATCCTCCTCTCTCCTTCTCTTGACACCGCAGCTTTTGGATTCAATTAATCAGCCGTGGAGAGGGATTTATTCAATCCCTGCCCAATGAGATTCTTTGGTATGTGGCCCCAATGGTAGCAGGTTGAGAAGCCACGGTCTATGCTGTCTTTAGGCCTATTACTCTCACCTCACAGCCCACTTATAAAGGACGCTTTGAGCTGCCCGGTTTTGGGGGGATCCGGTGGACTTTTTGTGCCATAATAGCCGAGAAGATTCAGTCACTAGAGACAGACGTGTTTACTAAACTCTGCATAGGTGGAGCAGGGGAGATTACGTGTGCCGCTTTGAATAACTAGGAGCCTGAGTATTGGCTGGAAATCCCTACAAAGTAACACGTTGGTCTGCCTGCTTCACAGTAAAAACCATCTTGGACTGGCTTTAATGTTCAGCTTTGTATAACGGGACAAGAACAAAACATCACATGAAAGAGTAGTTTAGAGACATTTACAATACCTTTCTGCCAAGTGTTTTTTTAAAAGACAGAAGTTGGTTTAAATGTGATGCAAGAAAGCAGTTTGACCCAGAAAGGTTGAGCGCTCAGTTTTCAGAGGCACATGTTGAATAACATTAGTGAATTGCATTTTGGACTAGTGCATAATTTTCAGAAGTGCCTTAAAAAGCTTTTACTTTCTTCCTCACCTGTTTTTCTTCTTAATTTCAGCCTTGCAAGGCAGGTTTTAATTCATCAGAGATGAATACAACTATCAGATGATGAGAATGATGTAAGATTTCTAAAATGGTCAACATTTCTCGCCACTGTTTGTATCACCTGCAGAGGCAGATTTTCTGCTTTTAAGTAGTTTTTTTTTTTTTTTAACTTATTCTTATTTTGGTGTGGCATGGCCCGATCACCTCTATGGACACACCACCCGTGATGTCTTTGCTGCACCATCTTTTCCTTCCCGCTCTGTCCCACAGCTTTACATTTCTAATTCTGGCAGAATTTTATTTGCCTATAAAAAATCCTGTGTCTAAGACTTTGCCTTGAGGAATTGCAGCTAGCATAGGTAATGCCTGTTTTACAGTAGCAGAAAGCAGGTTGAGACATATTTACTCATCGTCAGAGTCTTCGTTGTACGCTAATATTTATCACACTGTTTTATGGCTTTTACAGACATAATCATGAAGCAACTTAACATGATTCGGTGACATGGAGCAAGTTTGTTGACGTTCTGCAGGGGGGGAAAAACTAAAAGAAGAAATATAACTATTATAATTAAGTTACCAGTAATTGTTATTTTGTCTGCAGTCTCACAAGTCTGGACATGAAACTGGTCAGAGTAGTCCTAAAGTTGTTTGTTTGCTATCAGTTTTTAATTTAAAATATCTAATAATGGGGCCATGAATGCAACATAGTCTGTCCAAATATTTCACAACATTTGTTCTTGTTAAATATTAAATACACATAAAAAACAACAATAAAAGTAAGAATCTTAAGGGTGGACGACAGAATTAGTTATTAATCAGTACAAAGTACTTAAGACAACGTCCTGAAGTCAGACATAAGGACCTGCAAAACTCATCTATAGTCAGAAACCATGACCAAAATATGCAACTAGCATTGAAAACACAGGACACTTTTTATGCAATTTATTTTTTTTAATTTAGTACATAAAATGTTGTGATTTTATTGCTGCCAGACACATTTTATTTGTACCAACAGGAGAGTGGTGGTGCAAAGATTAGATTAGGTGAGATTATGTGATAGACAGGTTGCCAGTTTGAAGGCCCCTTACTCTGTTCCCTTGAGCAAGGCCCTCAACTCCCCTCCTCCACCCCCATTCAGTTTGTTTTTTATTTAATATATTGCAAAAATTCTTCTTCTTTGCTTGAATAGAAAACTACTACTACAACTACTACAACATCTCATTCAAGGATTCAAGGTTCTTTATTTGTCATACGCGCCACATGTGGTACATGTGGCGCGTATGAAATTGTGTACACATGGTCCCAGTTGCATCCAACTAAAGTATAAAATGTAAAAGAAAAACAGTAATAAAATCTAAGATTTGAACTAAGAAAAACGTTAACTAACAACACACTAAGCACTAGTAGCATAAAAACAATACGCTGAACAGCAGCACGAACATGAGTGTGTGAGTGGATGAGCAGGCATGAACACAGCAACATGAAACAGATCAGCAGCAACATGAAACAGATCAGCAGCAACATGATGTGATTTTTTTCTCAGTGATTATCCTGTTTCATGATTTATCTTGTGCTGCTCACACACACTCATGTTCGTGCTGCTGTTGTTTGACATATTGTTTTTGCACTATTAAGTGTTTAGCGTATTTCTTAGTGCATATCTTAGATCTTATTGCAGTTTTTCTTTTACAACTTATACTTTTGTTGGATGTAACTGAGACCCTGTGTACACAATTTCGTTCCACCTCATGTACCACATGTGATGCGAATGACAATAAAGAACCTTGATTTTGAACTATTCCCTTTTTAGTTTTCATAAAACAACCATGAAATGTCAGTTAGACTTTATATATGTCTTTACGATAATCATAACCCAAATAAACAAGAATCAGTCTTGCGTGCAGAAGTCCAGGTTTTCTATCAAGGTTAAGTCACGTCCTCTGGATGGGTTTTTCATTGTTGAGGACCTGACTTAACCTTGTTAGATTTATCTACCTGGATTATTGAGCATGTATCAGGACATCCAGTTTTTATTTTTTTTAAAAGAAGCAGTTCAGACTTTTACTGTTTGCACGCACAGATGGACAGCTTCCCCTGTGAGAGGGAGAAAACTGTGAGCTGCCAGTGCTCTAAAGGAGAAGCATCTAAATGAAATTCTTTCAGACAGAAAATGACTTGCTCAGTAAGCAGCTACATGATATTAACAAGTTGCTTTCTGTTGGAACATTTATCAGCCTTCTGCAGAGCTACGCACTCCACTGGCTGCTTTCTTGATGAAATTGTACAAGAAGATGGGAGTTATACCAAATATGACGCATGGAAATAATACAACAGTCTGTCAGAATAAGGAAAGTGCTGCTGTGCATAGGCCTGTCGCAATAAACAATAAATCAATTAATCGCACGATAAATAAAAATTATCAACTTCGTTTTCATTTATCGGCTTTATCGTTTCTTCGTGCCTCTCTTTCCACTGGACACTGGATGCTCTTCATTGACCCCTCCCTTTCTCTTTTCGCTTTAAAATCTGGTTTAACCGTCCAAAATCGAGTTTTTGGATCATTAAAAGCAGCTAAGTTGACAAGCTAAGCTACGAGTTAAGCTAACAGGCCAACCTTGGGGAAAAAAATCTCCATCTCGTCGAAGCTCCAAAATGCACGATTAAAACCCATGCCTTCATGTAAAAAGTTGTTTTTCTCTGCAAAAAGAAGCTGAGAACTTTATCCTGATGCATGCTCAATAATCCAGGTATAAAAATCAAAAAAAGTTAAATCTGGTCCTCTGGATGCATCAGCTGAGAACTTGTTTACTGTTTTTTTTTATTATTATTATTAAAAGCTTTGTGTGAAAAATGCTATGCTAAAGAGCTCAAACCACACCGAGCATCTGCCATTTTGATAACCGAATAAAGGAAGGAGAGACGGCCCACGTCACATCAAGGGGCCTCCCTCCCATTTTTTCTTACAGAGACATGCTGCTCGCTCCCTCACTATCCATCCTTCTGTTCAAACAATCTTATACTGCCATCCAGTGGTTGAAAAAGGTACTACATGCAAAACAAATTAACCAACATTTATTTTAAAATTTGACAATAATTACTAAGTATTGTCAAATTTCAAACAATATTATTGTTTATCTCAGTAATTTCTGAGACAGTTAATCACCCAGTAAAAGAAAATGTGTTATTGTGACAGGCCTAGCTGTGCATGTAGCTTTTAAAGAAGCTGTAGTGTGTGTGGATGGAAGGTAAAACCTTGAGTGTGTGCATCTGTATCATCACAACCTGAAAGGAAGGTAGTGTTTCTGGCTACAATCCACTGGACAGCATCTCTTTACACTCTACAGACTTGAATGCAGCTGTCATGAGACCTTTTCAGAAATCCCTGCTGCTGTCGGTCAAAGTGGCCCACTGGGTGGGTGTCTGGCTCTTTTCAGAAAGTTTTCCGACCCTTTCAAGCTTCCCAAAGTTTGTTACATGTAAGTGTTGCGACAAAGTAGATTTACTCCTGTCTGTTTGTTTCACCAAAACATTTAGTTTTAATACTTGTATTTTCACAACTAAAAATTTATGTCTAATGTATTTCTGTTAGAACTTTGAGAAGATTAGGTGCAAAAAATTTTATCAATGATACGTGAAATACTTTTCCCTGATTCAAGTTCATTCGGGCCGGCTGAATTCACTGTTTAATTTGGGAGGAATCATCTGTTCATACACTTGTTCTCACACTTGTTGGTGTGTGAGGGAATGTTCTGTGCATGAAGTAGATCTGGGAGACTGGATTTTGCCAAGGCACAGGTTTGTGTACAAGATAAAATAATTGGTAAAAAACGTCCAGACTTTTTTCCTACTCTCTGAAGGACAAGAAACTTGACAAATTTGGTAATCTCTGGCATGAAAATCACTATCCAAAGTAGGGATGCATGATATTATTGGCGTGCTATCAGCTGATATTAGTGTTAAAATTAAATATAAGACATCATCCATTCCATCAAAATAACTCACCGTTATATAATATTCAAAGACAAAGATCATGCAGAATAATGTATTTTAATTCCATCGCGGAGAAAGCTCTGTAGTCTCTGTAAGTAGATCTAAGGGGGAAAAATATCGGTATTGGTATCGATTATAGGCCAAACAAATTTTAACATATTGGCATATCAGATATCGGCCAAAAATCCAGTATCGTGCATCTCGGATCCAAAATTGGGTGACTGACTGTAGAGACATTTTTGGAGCACCTGAAGTGCCAGTGTTCAATTTTGGTGTGGATTAGCTTCACGCCAAAGATGTAAGAACGTTTGCCAGAGCCGTCCAAACGTTTTAATAATAAAAAAGGCTGATGGAGAGCTAGTCGCCACAGAGTAGGACACACTAGAAAGATGAGGAGCCAACCACAAGCCTGAATGGGCACCATATTCTGTGACCACAGTATAGGAAGCACTGTTGCATTTTTGCAACGTAACTTGGCCTCAAAGAAGAGGGCGCTACTCCAAAAGCATAAGCTTGGGAGAAGAGAGTGGGGAGACAAATACACACACACAACAAATAGCTGAACAAACCCAGGCGTTTGTTAAAAATATGTCATGATCTCTGCTCTTTGCCACCTGCCTCGCCCACTTCTCCGCCACGATCACGTTCATGCCCTCCACTTGTTGACCAATCTATATGAGTTCCATCCACACCAAGTTCATGACTGAAGCATCCAGCGTTCTCGTTCTTGTTCATATCCCTGACTCATTTCATGACCACAAAGATCTCACCCTTGTCTTGCCCATGACGGATTACTTCAGCCATCAGATATCTGGACCTCGACCCTCGCTCTGCCTCTTGACCACCGATCCTCTCTAAGCCCCTGTGTTAACTATTGCCTTTTCTGACTTTTTTGTGAATGACCCATGCTCCTGTTTTTTTGTTTTTATTTATTTATTTTTTTTACCATGACCTCAGAACCAAGCTCCTGACTCTGAAGAGAAGGGCTTCGGTCTGACCTTCCAGGCTCACTATTATTATTATACACCAGTGATGTCATCGCAGCACCTGCAAGTTCTTCATCCCCCATGATCAAGCTCTACAGGTTACTGTTGACTTCCCCCCTCAGGACTTTGTCTCCTGATAGAACTTCAAAATAAATCTTTTAATTTCACTCCTGTGTGTAGTTGTTTCCAGGTCTCTCTTGCTACACATTACAAAATACCTGTTAAATCTTAAAATACTGCTCAAAATGAACTCCCACAAGATAAGAGAGAACAGTAAGAGTGCACATGCTTGCATGTCCATTTATTGAATATATTTAGCTGTTTGTAAATATGTAATATAATTCATTGCTTTCCATTCACCAGTATGTGATAATGTTAAAACACCTCTTAATCTAATCTAGAAAGAACCTTGTAGCACATTCAGGGATTGGAGGAAATGTTCTTGAAGTGCTCACACACACATTTGAAGGATATTGGAAACCAACATATTCTTTTGATGGAATACTGAACATCTCTGCTCTTTGACACAGCACACGCAGGATAAACTCTTCTGTAATGTCTGTGCAGTCTGTAGTAGATGGTTCATCTGGATCTTCCATAGGCAGTACACGTGCAACGTATTCCTCTGTTTCTCAGTGTTTTACACAGCCTTTTTCCATTTTTAGTGGAAAAAACAACAGTAATCTGGTTTGTAGCCTTTCAGCGTTCTGAAGGTTCACGTGACATCAGCACTCAAGGACTGCAACTCTTGCCCAACATTGGTAGTTTTACATCAAACTGCTAAAATCTAGTCTTTTGATTTTTATCAAACAAACAGACTACTGTCAAATGGAAGTATTTAATTAAAATAATCTTATGAAGACTTGTTATTTTCTGATTTTATTTCATTTTTCCTTTTTATGCATGAACCCCAGGAAGAGTAGCTGTTGTTACAGCAATGGCTAATAGGGATCCAAATAAATAAATGAATAAATAAAAATAAAGCGTGCAAAATTAACCAACATCTGTATATGCGTTCAGCATGCATTATGTAAAACATTTATTCCCTTTGCGTTCAAACTGCAAATGATTGTAGGATGATGTGTTTGTGGTTAAAGTGCTGCGATCCCAGCCTGTCTTCCAGCGGTTGCAGTCTGAAGCAGCACAGCGCAGATCAGCGGCTCAGCTGGTGATCATTTCAGGCACTGAGCTGGCGTTCTTCGTAAGATCAGCTCAGCAGAGAAAAGAGCCTGAGCTTGTGATTTGTCGGCTGCTTTTTGACAGCTGCTCAGAAACTTGTTTGCACATTATCACAGAATAATTCACTACTCAACAGCAGGCTCTGTTTATAAGTAGACATGACAGGAAGGGAAGTTGAATATTATTTCAGAACGTTAAAACTTTGTACCCTGATTAACACACGCTGCCCTAATGTGAAAAATCTCTGGTTAATGTGGAGCTTAAGTGATTTTCTTAACTTTATCATTTAGATAGGTGTTAAGTTATGCAGCCTGACTAAAACATACAGACACACTTCAGCTTTAGTTGTTTTGTTGTAGGACTATGCCAGTTTCATAGCTGTAGATCATAGTTTTACGGGATTTATTCAGTTTATCATAAAGATGGCACTTATTGTAGAAAATAAATGTTCAAATGGTGTTCAAATATTTTTGTAAACTGTGATTTTAACAGCAAATCTGTAATGGAACACTCATTTAAATTTGTTTAAACAAAATGGAAGATCATCTCAAAAGTAAAATATTTTTCTAAACTTGATTTTCAGTCGAAACAGACGGTATTAGAGAGAGGAAGAAAACAAAAGCAACATTGAAATATAAGCTTGTATTTTGGGTTCATATATGTGAGCATCCGATTCCAGACGAGTCAGCTTCACCTGTCACAAACCTCACCACACGTCACTGACTGAACCGCCCCATCACGGTGCATGTTTTAGACTGCAAAGTGGTGGAGCATCGTGTCTGCTTGTTCTTTTGAATTTACTTCTTTAAATGTCTACATTGTTTGTAGTTTGTTCGTCCTGGCCTGTCTTGAACACATCACATTGAGCTCTGGAGACAGGCTGCAGCACGTGAGTCAAACTCAAGACCTGCATTCCAAATCTGGCCCTTAACATCTTCTTAAATATTTTTTAAATGTGAAATATTTTATTGCTTCTCATTTTGCTTCAAAAAATGATAAATAGCTCATTTAGTGGAGACTTCTCATGACAGCTGGCAAACTTTGAACCAGAAAAAAAGTTGAAATGTTCAGTCATATTTGATTCTGAGGTGGACAAAGTTGCAAAGACTGTCATATAAGACTGTTCCAACTTTTTTTCATGAACCTGCAACCAAGAATGGACTAAATTTGGCCCATGTTTTGAACATTGGCTCTCTTTTGTAACTGACGTTGACACCCCTGGGCTACAGGATTCAAAGGTCATTGCTATTCCCCGTGTTTGTCCGTCTGTGGAGCTGAGCACAACCTGTCAAAAGTCCGTCTGTTTATGCACTGCATGTATTTTCTGTGAACCCACACCTGCTTGCTTATAAAGTCAGAACAAAACGTGCCGTTAAGCCAGCACGCACACAGCTGCACAACATCTCCGTCGCTCCCTTTTCTTCCAAAGTCAACTCCGGACGGAGATGTTGTAATGAGCGACCCGCTGAGTCAGTGCGCTCACTGCCGACGGTGTCGACCCCCACACTGCTGCAGGCATGGGTACTTTCTGAGGTTCCCCTGGGAGACGGAAGATGTTTGCTGTTCTTCCTGTCTGTCACACCTGCAGCATTTATCCCAGAGCAGAGAAAGGTCAAGGATGCCGGAGAAATACTTTGTTTTTTGCCCTTCCTAAATTTTCGCCCAGCTAGACTCAGAGACAAACTGTGGAGCAGGAAGCATGGCAGCTCTTTGTTTTATGGGCTTGTTGCTGTTTTGTCTGATTTTTTGTTGTTGTTGCTGAACAAGATGTCTCTGCTTTGGTGGTCTCAAAAGCATCATGAAGACGTGCTCTGGTTTCTGCTGAACGTTTGTGTTGGTTAGTAATTTTATTGGACAAAATACATGAAACTAAAAGAAGAAACTGCAATATTATATGATAGCCTCATTATTAATAGTCTTTTATAGAGTGATGCTTTAGTGTGAGGAGCTGAGCACTCAGAATTAAACTCTTTAAAGTGTGTTTTTTTTATTCAGTACAGGATGGCTGCACTTACTACAAGACATAATAATAAAATACTAAGACTTTCCTTTCATAACAATCATGAGGACAGGCTGAGGAGTTAATTTCCTTTCCTCACTTCTGCAGATCAGCTTCATGTTGACTTCTACCAAGACCTGTTGATACAGTTTTAGTCTTAATTATACACAAATAAGTTCAAGTTCAAGTATCTTTATTATCCCCGAGGAGCAATTAGTTTCAAATGCAGCTAAAATATTTAAGACATGATTAATTTGTTGAAATGTGCTTAAAACCCAAAAAAGTCTAAAGCAGTGGTTGTGAATTTAACTATAAATGTTTGTGAAAATTAAAGGCTTTATTATTGTGCATTTGGTTATTGGTGAACTCTGCATTGATTTGTAGTTGAAGTGTGCAAAAAATAATCAACCACTGAAAAGGTCCACTTAATTTTTTTTTTAAAAAGTGTCCTTGGAGTGGCATAAACAATTGTTCTATACATCAAAATAATTGTATTTTTAAACATAAAATCACATTTTTCCACTTTTGACACCAAATTCCTAACCTGATCATGTTTATTGTTTGTAAAGATTAATTTTATTTTCACTCATGTTCCCTGCTTTTATCAAAAACAATGGAAACAAAATAAATATTATTGAGACCTAATTTTTTTATATCACTCATTTCTGTATATAAATATTTTTCTTGTTGTTCCTTATTGAACCATCTGGTGTGTAACTGTGTAGACAATTTTAAAGTCTGTTTATGGTAAATGACTTCCAGTTTCATGTGACAGTTAAGGACACAGACCTGTACCAGACAGACAGACGGGCAGACAGATAGACAGACGGGCAGACAGATAGACAGGCAGGCAGACAGGCAGAGCTGAGGGTGTGGAGGAGGTCACAAGAGAGGGATGCCAGCAGATGGAGGGATAGAAGGAAGCGAGGAGAATCTGGGAATGAGGACGACAAGACCAAACGCTCCTGGGCTAATGTGAAGGCACTGATTTCACTTCACATCCTGTCTGCTCCACCGAGCTCACCTTATGCTGAAAACTTTGGGGCATAGGAGATACAGAACATGTTTAAGAGTAAGCAGAAGTAATTCAGCTTCACGTGCAGCTTAGAGATGTTTAGATTTGATCAACACTGCATATTTATGATGCAGTATTTTTGTAAATACTTACAGATGCAGACCCTTCCCTCCTCTACTGTGTAAGTTATTCCTGTAATAAGTTGTTTTCAAAGTGCCTCGTGCAGCTCTTGGACCTGCTGCCATGGGACTATCTCAGAAACACACTCACTGTCTTGTCACCTAAAGTCACCTCTGCGTCTCTTTCTGTCTCTGGTAAAGAATGGAGCAGTTCCAGGAGAGCCGGTGAAGAAGGATGAAAACACTCGGAGAGGCAACTGGGGCAACCAGATCGAGTTTGTCCTCACGAGCGTGGGCTACGCAGTGGGCCTGGGCAACGTCTGGAGGTTCCCTTACCTCTGCTACAGAAATGGAGGAGGTATGCATCTGGTTAAACTGTGACAGCTGCCGTAACGTTTACATATAATACATATTTATGACCCCTTAGTCGATTGCCTCACACATTCAGCACTTGGCTTTGCCCAGTGGATGGTCAGCCCCCTCACTTTACTAAATAACCTGCTATTTAAGACATAGAAACTTGCCAAGTCCAAGTAGACAAACATCTGCAACTAGTTTCTGAAAACCAGCAGCTCGGGGGCCGGACATCCAGCAATTAAAGTCATTATGCAAATAAACCAAGTATTAAAATGGTATGTTACCTTTTAACTATGTTTATTTTGTTGCAAAGAATCATAAATGCAATAAACGGAACACAAAACTAAAATCCAGAACAAAAACAAAAAAAATTATATTTTTTAATGAACTCATTGGTGGGCTGGACTGGACTGGCCCGCGGGTCGCCAGTTGAATAGCCCTGCTCTAGGTTTTTTGTTTGTTTTGTTTGTTTATTTGTTTAGAGTTAGTACTGTTTGTGGAGTTAAAACCTATACATGTGCATTTTTTTATTGTCATATTTATTTATTTATCATAGCACTCAAAATTACAGGCAAGTTGGGTAGCAACTTCAAAAAGTCTGAGCTTGTACCGGTAAATATTTTTAGAATCATTGTGTAAGTATTTTGTCACACTTGTCTAACTTGATCACCCATAAGTGCTTAAGCAACAAATGTAGCTTGTTGTCAGCATGTATAACAGCATATCTCAAACTGTATTTTCCAGAGGCTTCTTTAAACAGGCCAGATGTGGTGACTGTAAACACTATGTAAATAAATTGAATCTGAGTCATCATTTTAGGCATCTCAGTTTGCATAGTTACGTTATTGTTTATTGATCTGTGAGCATTGTCTACACCAACAGGAAGAATCCAGGTGCTGCTGTTGTGCTGCTGATCATGCTTTACACTGTGCAGCTGATGTGCGTAGAGCAGAAGGGCATGCTGATGCAGTCAGGCTGTTTGTGCCCTGGGAGGACGCATCGTAAAAGCTCTAAGTTAAACAGATGATTGATTTATGCATGGTTAGCTGCCTAAAGTAAGCAAAGTAAAAATTAAATTCAGTGTATTTACTTGGTGTGGGATTCCACTTTAATTGATAAAATGACCCTGTAAATATTAGGATTAGTGTTATTTGTGCAGGAGATTGCAGTCCCATGCTGTGGCTCTGCATGTGTCGACCATGCATTACCTCATACATGGCAGCGCTGTGCATGGCACGGACAGGACAGCTGAGTTTGATGAGGCTTTGTCATTTCAGAGCAGTCTGGTTTGCATTTTGACAACATATAAGTAAAACACATTCACTCACACACATATTGGTTAAAAAGGACCAACAAAATGGAGCTTGAGCCTCACCGAACAGACTCAGCTGGAACGTCGATGACCTCTCTGCTCCTACGTGTGCTATTCCAAAGACAGATGTGGTTTGTCTTATTTTGTCTCTTTATTTTTATATAGTGAATGAAGTATGGAGGAGGTTCCAGCAATTAAATCCTGAAGGATCAATTTGCAGATTTCCTGAGTATTCTGATTTAAATTAAATCACACACACAAATCTAAATTTAAAACTGCTTTGGTCAGGGTCAGTCAGCAAATAATCATTTTACAAGGAACAGGCAGCAGAAGGTGACTGGTCTGAAAATTGCAACAGGAAGTTGTTTGGTACTTTCAAAATATTGGAACCTGTGGAACTCATAAATTAATTCCATCCCTCCATTATCTTTACCCGCTTTTTCCTTTTCTGGTTGCGGGGATCACTGGTGCCCATGTCCAGCTATCACTGTGTAAGAGGTGGGGGACACTCTGGACAGGTCTCCAGTCCATCACAGGGACACATAGGGACACAGAGACAAACAACCATTCACTCTCTCACTCACACCTAGAGAGTTTAGTTACCAGTCAGACTAACATGCATGTTTTTGGTCTGTGGGAGGAAACTGGAGTACCTGGAGGAAACCCACGCATGCACGGAGAAAACATGCAAACTCCATCCAGAAAGGCCCCTGGACTGGGATTTGAACCAGCAACCTCCTTGCTGAGAGGCAGCAGCTGTACCAACAATGTCACCTTACCACCCATTTTTAACATGCTCAGTACTAATTTACAGATAGCCTTGTTTTCAAGGAGGGTTTTCCTAGTTTAAAAAAAAGTGTTACACCACATTTCCCAGAACAAGGCTCTGGGTGGTAAACCAGCATTTCTGTAGTCCAAACCACTTCCCCATCAAAATCATTATTGTCAAATGCAAAAAAAAAAAAAAGAAACAGTTTGTCTTTAAACTGCTGAGGAATTATTCAACTGTCTGACTGCCAGCAATTAATTTCTTTAATTCCTAAACATGTCCACCTAAACAACTCTGACAAGTTTGTGTATGGGCAAGGAGCATCTGGGGGTGGGGGTTCCTAAGGTGTCTGGTAGTGGGACATTGCAGGCGTTAGGTTTGTTCTTCACAGATGATCAGTTATGATGTTTGGTTTGACTCAGTAACAAACTGTCTTACATCACCAACAGTTTTGTTTTGTATCATATTAGTTTACCAGTAACATCAAACTAAACTTGGCATCTGAGAACACAACTTGTCTGGAACTTTGAGTGTCTCCTCATTATTTCTCTCCTCTAGGTGCCTTCATGCTTCCATACTTTATCATGCTGGTGTTCTGCGGCATTCCTCTCTTCTTCCTGGAGCTTTCCTTTGGTCAGTTTGCCAGTCTGGGTTGTTTGGGCGTCTGGAAGATCAGCCCTATGTTCAAAGGTGAGATGTGCACACGTCTGGCTTTTAATCAAGTTTGTATACAAAATCATCATCAAATGACATTTGCTACACACATTTTGTTTTCATCTTCTGCTCTTTTTCACCCCCACCCCCCACCTCTTAGGTGTGGGCTATGGCATGATGGTGGTGTCCACCTACATTGGGATTTATTACAACGTGGTCATTTGCATTGCCTTCTATTACTTCTTCATGTCCATGACCAACCTGCTGCCATGGACTTACTGCAACAACCCCTGGAACACGCCCGACTGCAGTGGTGTGGTCGGCAGCGGCGCCCAGCTCAACAGCAGCCTGGCAAACGTCACCAGCAGCTTGATCACAGGGGTGTCAGAAGTGGTCAACCGCACCAAGAGGACCAGTCCCAGTGAGGAGTACTGGAAGTAAGAACTAGAAGGCCTTGATGGACTTTCAGTGACACATATTGTCCACGAGGTTCAACATTAAATTCAGTTTATTTATATAGCCCTAAATCACAACAAAGTTGTCTCAGGGCACTTTACAGAAACATTCACATACATAAAAGCCAATTAGTAAAGTTCTCTATCTAAGGAATCCAGCAGACAAGTTGAATCTTCACTTTGTCACAGTCTTCTATCCTGAGCACAATGGCAATAGAGGAAAGGAAAAACTCCCTTTTAAAAGGAAGAAACCTCCAGAAGAACCAGCATCAGGGCAAGGGACCATCTGCTTTGACCGGCTGGTTTGAGAGGACAGGAAGGAGAGACAGACGAACACATAACGACAGGTCCAGATAGATGCAGGTGAACCTGAAAGACAAAAATACTCGAAGGATAGAAAAAATAATAAAAAATGCAGAACAGGTTGAGCAGAGTAAGTAAAGACAGTAATAGAGTGAAGAAATGTGGTCAGTTTGTCCTCCAGCAGTCTAAGCCTATAGCAGCATAACCAAAGGATAGCTCAGGAAACCCAAGCTGACTCTAACTATAGGATTTATCAAAAAGGAAAATCTTACACCCAGTCTTAAAACTGGACAATGTGTCAACCTCATGGACAGAAACTGGAAGTTGGTTCCACAAGAGAGGAGCCTGATAACTGGAAGATCTTCCTCACATTCTGCTTTTGTAAACTCTAGCAACCGCAAGTAAACCTGTAGTCTGAGAGCGAAGTGCTCTGTTAGGAAAATATGGAACAATAAGATCTGTAATATAAGATGGAGCTAGGTTGTTGAGAGCTTTGTAGGTTAGAAGTAAGATTTTGAATTCTATTCTGGATTTGACAGGGAGCCATTGGAGAGAAGCTAAAACTGGAGACATATGATCTCTCCCACTAACTCCAGTTAAGACTCTGGCAATAGCATCTTGGATTAACTGAAGACTTTTTAAAGAAATATTTGGACACCCAGATAATAAACAATTGCAATAGTCCAGTCTAGATGTGACAAATGAACCAGTTTTTTTTTTCATCATTTTTAGATAAGATGTTTCTAATTTTAGCAATATTAAAAAAACAAAAGCTTTAAAAAAGAAAAGATTTTCTTTGAAAATGACACTACAATTTAACATTATATTTACTCGAAAAGCCTTTTGTTCTCATTTGAAGCCTGTCTTACTTCCAGATATGTGACAGAAGTAACATAATTGACAAAGCGGCATGTTGACGTTGCACATTCTGTAAACTGTGACAGACGGTGAGCTTCAAAGTATAAAACAGCTTTGTATCTGCACAACAAATTGTAATGCAGCATCAAACTGTTCAACTATATTTTGTGCGGCAAACAAACCCAAATTTAAACCCTTTTTCACAGACAAGGTGCTGAAAAACTGCCTATTGGTCACAGACATCCTGTAGAGTTATGTCTTTGAGCGCGTAGATCAGTTTGCCTGTCATTGTGACTTTGGAGACTTTCTCGCTCCAAGATTTCCAAAGGTAATGCTGCGTTCAAGGTTGGTGAAAAGCTGGGACTTCTGAGTCTTACTAGATTTACTGGGTTATTAAGAAAAGACACATTTCTAACTTGGTGCAGTAACCCCTGTATTAAAAGAAATATGCCAACACCGATGTTACTGGATTTCCAAAATGGTGATTTTATGAAATAAACAACCTAAAATTAATATGTAATTCTTCCAGTGGGAAATCTACCAGGAAAATGCATATATATTACTGGAAAAATATATTTTTCTATGAGATTTTTCCTTTTTTTTTTTTTCCAAGTATACCCTACTCATTTTGGAATGTTTATTTCAGCCATACAGACCACAAAATTAAGATTTTCTTTTTATGGGAAAAATACAGAAAACATTCATTTTTGTGTGTGAACTACATTTGAGCAACTGTTCCAATTTTAGATATGTGTCTTTACCCAACTACCCATTGTTGCTTAACTTGGGGTATTTTTTACTTCCACTTTCAGATTGATGTAGCTCACACGACAACTTACACGAGGTACAGGTCCCTTCCCCTGTTGCATAAGCATGACGCAAACATGCTCCATCAGACTGAAGACGTCTTTTGGATAAAAGACGAAACGTTTCAACAAAGAAGAATTGTCCAGAGGACATGACTCAACCTTGTTAGATGCTTCATCAAGATTGTGGGAAAGAATCAAATATTTGGATTAGATTTGGAAGTGGAGCAGCTGTAATATACTGTAAAACTTCATCTGTAGTTCCCATGTTAACAGTAATGTTTACTGTTTTTTTTTACATTTTTAACAACCAGTAAAAAGTGTTCATTGATTTCATCATCATAAAGATTTATTTAAGGAACCACTCATGGGAAAGACGTAAAGAATAAAAGAGCCCTTTGATGATCGGCACTGATCGTATCAAAGCAGTTTCAAACAGACACAAATGTGTTAGGGAGCAACACTTTACTTCAGGTACTCCTGGAAAATCTCAAGGTATTCCATGACTAGTATCCCTCTCAGCCTTATCTGTTTTCAGACTGATCTCTCACCTCTGAATACGCATGTAACATCTGGATGTTTATCGCTGACTACACCCTTCTTGTGGGGTCACCATAGAGAGCAAACTCACATGAAAGATTGTTCAATTGTTTTACACCAAATGTCCTGCTGGTGCAACCTGGGCTCAAACCTGCAACCTCAGGATTACAAGACTATGGCACTGACCACCGAGCTACCGCGGCCAACTATCATTTACCACACCAGAAACAATAAAAATAAATCACATCTTTGAGCAAAGACAAACAACAATCAACGTCAATATTTTGCCAATTTGACCATTTGAAGCTTAACCAACCTAAAAAAGAAATTAACCCTAACACTAACCGTTAGCCAAGCCTGTCAAATATCTAAACATACTCTGTTTATCTCTTTTCCTCTCTCAGGCACTACGTGTTGAACATCTCTGATGATATTGGGAACTTTGGAGAGGTCCGTCTTCCTATCCTGGGATGCTTGGCCGTATCCTGGTGTGTTGTCTTCCTCTGTCTCATCAGGGGCGTTAAATCGTCTGGAAAGGTCAGCCAGCAGAAACGAAAATACACTAACTAACTTATTTGCAATATGGTACCTAAATCCACTGACAAATTAAATGTAAATTCAAGTATTTTAAAATCTCTTGTGACATAGTCATTTCAACAGCTTGCGTGATTATTATGTGTCCAGGTGGTGTACTTCACAGCCACATTCCCATATGTGGTTCTAACCATTCTGTTTATCCGTGGCATAACCCTGGATGGAGCCATAAATGGCATCAAATACTACCTCACTCCACAGTGGCAGAAGGTCCTGGATGCAAAGGTCTGTACTGATAAGCCGAAAATGGATTGCACTTTGTCAGGCCTCTACCCTAAGACCTGTCCAGCTTAGGTGTCCCACATGAACACAAAGCCCCCGACCACAATAAGGTGGCAGGCCTTCAGGGACGAACAAAACAAAAAAATTAAAAAATCCTCCATGCAACTTTTAAAAGCCAACAACAACATTTACTTTATCGGATGGCCTTTAATGCATCTATGCATCTGAAAAATACTTGAACCTATTACCAATAACCTCAAAATATAAAAATACTAATATAAAAATGCACCAAGGATTTTCTCAAACAGAATTAATAAACAGCATATATCGAACAGAACATTTTATATATCTGTATATTTATATATATTTTTTGTTTGTTTTGTTTTGTTAGAAACGTAACCACTCATAAATCTTTCTTACCACTCCGCTCTCCTTTTGCCTCACTCCTCTACAACAACGACCTCCTGTTTCTCTGCAAAAACACAAGTTCAGCACACACGGGTCATTTGTCCTCAGTCTGTGTGATGCACCAGGCACTTGTGTCTCTCTGTGCTTGTGTGATTGAGAAACACTCCCACTGACAGGCTCACACTTGTTAAAAACAGCTTAGCATTCCGCTGTTGACACAGCAAATAAATGCTACATTTACCTTCATTTTTTGTTTTTAATTATTTATTGTCTCATAACGTGAATCGCTACGATGAATTTATTGGAGATCCAATACCACAAATGCCAACTCCTCAGTAGGGATAGCGGCAGTCCTAAGGTTGGCTAGAAGTCTCTAAATGACGTCATTACCTAATTTGTAAATTTGTTCATTTCGACTAGGAAAGAGCAACATAAACGATGGTGGGACAAAACTTGAGTGAAAACACTTTTAACGTGCTTAAAATTAAAAATGAACTTTATGAATTAGTTTCATGACTGTAATATTTTGCACAGACCCACATTGCATAAATCGATTTTGTCACATGTTGTTTAGTGTTAGAAGGATACATTTAACATTCATATTTATTTTCAGGCTGCTGATGGAAATTAGCTAAATATCTAATAATCTGGTACAATACATCTTTACTACATTAGAGTTTACTATCTTCTGGACATGGTCCCTGACAGATAAACAAAACAACAACAAAACTGTTATGTGGGGTGGGCCCACATAACATGCAGCTCCATGTTCAACCCTCCTTATTTATCTTTGTTTGGGACTGGCAAAGTGATGTGACACTCGACAAGAGTTACTTAGTTTTTTTATTTAGTTTTAGTATTTTTTATTACTAGTAATTAGTAGAATTAGTTTTTTTTTAATTGTATAAATCACAGTTAAAATGAACCTAGTATTCCATAACTAACAATTTTAACAATCTTTAGATTGATGGAAGATGGTTTTAACTTGACAACATAAAAAAGGAGACAAGAGAAAAACAAATATAGGCAGTGTGAGATGAACCTGATCTTTGCATGATTCATCTGCAGTATGACAGTGGACGGGGTCTCCTGTCCTCTCTGCAGTTGGGTTCGCTGTACGGGGCCACAATGAGTCGGACGCTCTGTCAGAGCTTTAGGAAAGAGGCGGGGCTTAAGGCAGCACTCACTGTTCACTGAGGGCAGTGACTGCAGAAAGATTAGTGTCTTAATGCGCATCTTCCAAAAGTCTCCAAACGTCAGAAAAAGCAGACAGATTTGTTGCTAGTTGCTTTTTTGGAAACGGTTGCTAGAGGGGTCTGAAAAACTTGTTAAATATAACGGCAAAGTTGCCAAGTTGGCAACAAGGTTTCCTGCTTCCTCACAGTTTTACAGCTTCAGCTAATCCTGCCTCATGAGACGGAGAGTCTGACTCAGGAGAGTCAGGCAGCTTCTAGGATCATTTACATACAAAACTGTGATTGGCTGTTTACTGTGAGGGGGGGGGTATCTGCTGACTGCAGATCACATACAGGGTAAACAGCAGGGGGCGGAGTGAGGTGAAAGTGTGTGCCCTTTTGATTCGAAGGGGCAAGGCATTTGTTTGGGGGGGCGTTGACCCCTCTTGCCCTTGTCTATAGCCCTCCTTGAACTGAAATATGAACACTTAATCTGGGCAAAGATTTATTTTCCTTTAAGTATGTCTGATTGTACGTGGGTTTGTTTCTGTAGGTGTGGGGAGACGCTGCCTCACAGATCTTTTATTCCTTGGGATGTGCCTGGGGGGGGCTCATCACTATGGCTTCTTACAACAAGTTTCACAACAACTGTTTCAGGTTAGTACTCCACTCTCACTCACATTAAAGGGGAGATTTTAACAGGACCTCATGATTTATTGACCACATCATAATTTCTCTTAATTTGTGAAATATCAAAATCCTGAAAAAAATATACTATATTATATTTAAAATAGGGATGCTCCGATCAGGTTTTTTTTTTCCTGCTGATACCGATCACATGGATTGGCAGTAAATTTTTTGATTTAGTTCAGATGAGTGCTGCTTGCTACGTTATCTGGAAAAAGGAACCATGATAACAGACCTTAATTTGAACAAGAACATGTTTTTATTTACTTTTTCAAGACAAAAAAAAAAACTTAACTATTCAGTCAAAAGGACAACTTAAAAACATTTAAATGTACCTGCTATCAGTAACAGAGTCTTTAACAGACTGAAAACATTAAGGCTCTCAACAAACTAAATATTGCAGAAAGTCAAATAAACTTTAAAACATTGCTTATATATCATCGGACCTCTGCAGGCTGCAAAGGTGATCGTTTATTGTGATCAGCATTGAAAGGCATCGATCGGTATCGGCTGATCAATACTTTCTATTGGATATTGGCCAATCATGATTGGTGGCCGATCGATCAGAACATATCTTATTTAAAATGTTATGCATTTATACTTTTATGATAATAATATACCAACAGATGAGATGGATGGGTGGGTGGATGGGTGGGTGGGTGGGTGGATGGATGGATGGATGGATGGATGGATGGATGGATGGATGGATGGATGGATGGATGGATGGATAGATGGATAGATGGATAGATGGATAGATAGATAGATAGATAGATAGATAGATAGATAGATAGATAGATAGATAGACAGACAGACAGACAGACAGACAGACAGACAGACAGACAGACAGACAGACAGACAGACAGACAGACAGATAATGTATTGATATACAAGAAAAACACCCTATCAGTTGTTGTTTTTTATATTGTGCTTTGGACGTTTGGGTGTTTTCATGCCATCCAGTTAAAACCATTTTATATATTATTTAAATATGTTCAGTTAATAATAGGAGATTAACTTATTTTCTGTGTATGACAGGGCCAGTTCTCTTACAGTCAGAAAAATGTATGATCATAGATGTTGATTTTGTGTATTTGAAGTTTGGTTTAAGAATGTATTTGTGGTGGGTTCATGGTTTGTAGCTAATCTTTTATATTTCCTGAACACATACTGCACCTCTTACTTGGGAAGTGTGTAAAGTACTGCAGTGTAAATGTTTCTAAATGATACAAACAAAATAAAAATGTCCTGGATGGCTCAGACTTAGATTAGTTGTATTTATTTATTTATTGCCTGATATGCTTACAGTCCTTTAAAATATGTCTGCATGTTCTAATGTTTCTGTGAGAAGACAGAAAAAGCCCAGTGATTGCCTCTGTGTGACTTAATGCAGTTGTTTTCCCTGATGAGCCAGAGCAAAATATTGATGGACAAAACAGTGCAGCAAGCTAAAAAGTCAAGAACCAATTTCACGGTTTAAAATGTATAAGATAAGCAGCAGGTGTGAAACAATTTAACATGAAAAATGTTAGGAGATAAAGCTTTTTACCCTCAACACGTGTTAGGAGGCTGGTTGTTCTGTACTACAAGGGAGTAAGCAAAAATCCTTGGAAAAGGGTAAAATTTAAGGAATTGAAGATAAAGTGAAGAAAAACTTGTCATTTATTTATTCCCATAGCTTGCTCCCACATGCTGACAGGGTAAGGTGCAGAAGAGTGTGCAGTGGCCAAAGAAGAAGGTTGAAGATATCATTTGTTTTTCAACCGAGAGCTTAAGATAGTGCTATCTGACCACGCAGCTGCATGGAGGTGCCAATCAGCTTGTTTTCTACAGCCCCATCCCTGTGGAGACACCTACCGCTTTCCTGTAACACCACCAAATGATGCACATGCAGAAGTGCAGAGTGAAGGGCAGAGCAGGAGTCCCATGGGTGTGGAAACAGACTGGCATCAAAGTTATCAGACATCCTCTGCAGTTAGCCTCAAAGGAAACGTGAGGCAGGAAGAGCACTATTCCCAGCTTAAATCAGAACAAAGTTAAATCCAAGTAGGCGTCGGATGGAAGCTGGATGAAACAGGCTCTGCACGTAACCTTCAGCTGAAGTTGTCAGAATAAGGGCACCAATGTTAACAATCCTGACATCTGATAAGGTTCAGCTCATTGAACTTAGGCCAGCTGAGAGATAACATTTTTCAAGGATTCAAGGATTTTTTATTGTCATACCAGCTCACATTTTCATGTTTATGGTATGAAATTCATACTCAGGTCCCAGATCAAGAAGCTGGAGGGGAGGGGCCGGAACAGACAGTTTGCAGGATGAGTGGAGTCCTTCATGATGCTGAGCGCCCTCCCCCTGCATCGTGAAGTGTAGAGGTCTGAGGTGGTGGGAAGGCTACTCATAATTATAATAAAACTGATTTCTAGAATGATAGATAACAGATTTATAACAGATATAACAACATAATAATATAACAGATAATTTTGTCAGATTCATTAATGTTAAAATCACTTTTTATCAGGTAAAACTATTTTTTACATTTATTTTAGCATTTAATCAAATCTTTTCAAGTCAGCCTACTTTAGAGCCAAACAGACAGTGTGGCTGGCTGCAGGTAACATGAACACAGAATACTTTTCAAAATGTGTTTTTTCTGAATCTGTATTGAGTTGTTGCTTTACTCAACATCACAGTAAATCCCACTCTAATAAATCCTTTACAGATGGGCTCTACAACTAGGCTGGGACCAGTACCAAGCCTTGGGTCATATTTTATTTACCCTTTATTAAACAGGTAGTCTCATTGAGTCACAAGGACTCATTTCAAGAGAGACCTGTTTGGGAGCAGATGGTGGGGGTTAAGGGCCTTGCTCAAAGGCCCAGAGTAGTGCAAATGAGGGAGGAAGCAGGTGTGGATGTTTTACCTTTTCCATTTGCATTTTGATGTTGTCGGTCCGGGGAGTTGAACCAGCAACCTTATGATCATAGGCCCTCCTTCTCTAACCTCTGCACCACCATTCCCATTTTGTATTTTATATTTGGCACATCTCATTTGGTGCCAGGCCACATAGAAAGAACAAAAAAAAAATTTGAAATTTAGTTTCTGCTTGCATTGGTCTGCACAATATTTTATTTTGAAAATCAATCACTTCCCTCCGCGCAATTTTAGCACTCGTCTCAGTCATGTTTTATTTTCATACACAGGTAAGCTCTCACATTAACTTTAACAAAATTAGTAAAAAAAACTTAACAAAACAAAAAAAAAACACTCGAGCTTCTTTGAAAAAGGAAAAAGACCAAATGATGCGACAGCAGCAGCTTCCACATCTGTCACCACAAACAAAGCTGCGTTTAAAAGAAAATGCCAAGACTTGGTTAATTCTGGGTTTGTTGCATCAGGTGAATCACGCTCAGTGCACTCTGTGTAATACTGTATGTGGAGATTGATTATGTAATGAAACTGCTTCACCACATGCAGACTGAACACTCTTCGTTAAAACACAAGCCTTTGAAGGATTTTTGGAATCAAATAAAGAAACAACACGAATACAAAGATCAGAAACAATTATTGGACACAAGCTCTTCATTAAATATCTGCACTGAGAGCATCATATTTAATGACTAACTGAATTGTATTGTATTATATAAGTAAATCACAAAATAATAATACTATAATGAAATAAAAATATATAAAATTAAAGCTATATTTAAATAATATATGTAATAATTAATTTATACATGATGCACTTTATTGTGTTTTATTTGTGTGATCTTCCACCACTCGCACCCCTGCTTGTTGGGGTGACCCCTGCTTTGCAGAGTAAAAATACAGTCATTATGACAAAACTAGAGTTATGGAATGAAAGTGAGAATTTATCTTTTGAGAAATTCTTGTCCAGAATATTATAAAAGCATTTCTGATCCAGCTGATTATGTTTGGCCTCGTGTTACAGCTCGTGAAATACCGATTGGAAGAGACCTGCAAACCGTCAAACTAAACATCACATCATTTGTTAAAGGAACTTAAGGTTTAAACCATTTGTCTTCTACAATATTATCATTAATTCAACCACATTTATATACACATAAATTGTGTACAAGCTGTTTGCTACAGCACTCACTCTTTTTTTGTTTTTTTCTGATAAGGTTGAGTCAGGTCCTCTGGACATATTGTTCTTTGTTGAAACGTTTCGTCTTTTATCCAAAAGACTTCTTCAGTCTGACGAGCTGCAACAAACTCAGTGTTATGAATTTCACCTTCTCATAGTGGATCAACCAGTTTGCTGGTGACAACTAAAACTAGCTGTTCACATGATACAGGAGGACCATCAACCTAACAACCGATTGTTAGCACCCTGATGGCTGCTTGCTATTCACAGGGGGCTGAGTGATACTAGCAATAACAGCATTGTAAGAGGGGGACAGATGAACACGGAGGCCTCCGCCCCGTTGATGGACGAGTTCTCGTCACAAAGATCTTGTGGCACTTTGTCGCTGTCTCAGCTCTCATTGGTTCTGCACCACACTGCACTGGTTAAGGGCCTGCCCATGGCCAATACCTTACACCCACTCAGCCCAGTTTACGGGACCACCTTGTCTGTGGTTTCAAGTGGACTGCTCTGAGGTGATGATTTTCACATAAGCAGACAGCAGCCGTTGACTGGCCAGCAGAGCTACATCATTGAATGACCCGCCTAACAAAAAATGCAAACTACATCTGAACCTCTGTTTCCTCTCTGATTGTGTTGACAGACGGCTCCACAAGAAATTGGCGTATTTACAGAGAGATATTGGAGATGATGACACAGCATGGCTACACCCAGATTTATAAGCAGTGTCGGGATATGCTATATGTATTGGAATCAGATTATTGGGTGATTAAGGACCACAACAAGTGGCATGGCTTGAACACAATGACCAGTTACCACTCGTTGCATTGACGATTCTGCCCAGAGACCAGGGAAACAAGTCACAGTGGCAAATGACCTACACCTGAGAAAAAAATGATAAGACGAGAGTCGAGTGGATTCTCACTTATCAATGGCAAAGCATCTTCGGTGAAGAAAACCTACGTGTCGTTAACCAGGGGCAAGAGGACCTGACTCAACCTTGTTAGATTGTTTTTTTTTTTTTTTGGCTTACTGAGCATGCATCAAGACTTTTTTGATCTTTACACAAACCAGAACAGCCTTTAATTTCTCCAAAATACAAACCTTGTGCTTTAGGTGGAAAAATGTACAAAATAAGAACTGAAAGATGACTACAAATATGGTTTACAAACTGTGATATGAAAAGCATAAAAATAGCTACTACTGACTAAGTGTTAAAGCGTTGCTTTGGACTCTACATTTTTTATGTTTTGTAATGTTTTTGTTCTAAATCTGTTTCTTTTTTCTTTTATCTACTTAGTTAAAAACTAAATATTACCATAAATATCAATGTCTCGTCTTTTTTAAGGTTATTTGTATTTACAGTTTGAACTTGCTCTTTACTAAAAGTTTATTTTTCTTTCTGCAACATACAGGGACAGCATTATCATCAGTATAACCAACTGTGCAACCAGTGTGTATGCTGGCTTCGTCATTTTCTCCATCCTGGGCTTCATGGCACACAACCTGAACGTCCCTGTGTCAGAGGTGGCTGACCACGGACCGGGTCTGGCCTTCGTGGCTTACCCAGAAGCCCTCACTCTGCTGCCAATCTCTCCGCTCTGGTCACTGCTGTTCTTCTTTATGCTCATCCTTCTGGGACTAGGAACCCAGGTGGGGACAGGAACCTGTGCTGTCACACAGGCTTTATGATGTTTTTTTCGAATAATGATTATTTTAAATGCATTACTATTAAATGATGTAATGTGTTAATTTGAGACATTCACATCCAGTTTCATTATGTCATGTTTTAAATTAAGGAAAATCGTTTGCATACCACATTGCCATCTTGTTGCATGACTTGCTCTAGTAAACCTGATGATGACGAACCACTGAAGATGAACTGAACCACCCATGACTCCTCACTCCTGACCCAGTTGTGTCCAATTTTTGACAGTCAAATTGATGGTTTGGCTGAAAATTGTAGCTAAATTTCTTTTTATGCACCTTCTTCTTCTTCTTTCGGCTTTTCCCTCTTCAAGGATCTCCACAGCGAGTCATCCTCCTCCACCTCACTCTGTCCTCTGCATCCTCTGTCCTCACTCCAACTACCTCCATGTCCTCTCTAACTGCATCCATATATCTCCTCTTTGTCTTTTTACTGGCAGCTGCATTTCTAACATCCTACTACCAATATACCCACTGTCCCTCCTCTGGACATGTCCAAACCATCTCAGTCTGGTCTCTCTAACTTTATCTCCCAGTTGTTCAACCTGTGCTGTACCTCTGATGATCTCATTCCTAATCTTATCCAACCTCGTCACTCCTAAGGAGAACCTCATCTTCATTTCTGCCACTTCCAGTTCTGTCTCCTGTCTTTTTGTCAATGTCTTTGTCTCCAGACCATACAATAGAGCTGGTCTCACCACTGTCTTGTAAACGTTTCCTTTGACCTTTGCTGACATCCTTTTATCACAAATCACTCCTGAAAGTTTTCTCCATCCACTCGATCCTGCTTGGACTCTCTTTTTCACCTCTTCACGACACTCCTCATTTTCCTGGACAGTGGACCCCAAGTACTTGAAGTCCTGCACCTTTGTGACCTCTGCTCCTTGCAGCCTCACTGTTTCACCTCCCTCCCTCTCATTTACACACATGTTCTCTCTCTTACTGCAGCTGACTTTCATTCCTCTTCTTTCAAGTGCATACCTCCACCTCTCCAAGTTCTCTTCCACCTGTTACCTGTTCTCACCACAGATCACAATGTCATCTGCAAACATATTTAATTATATTTAATATCATTTTATGTATAATCCACCCAAATAGTCCCAGACCATGATGCTACCACCACTAGATGGTACTGCGTCCGAAGGATTTTTTGTCCTGTTTTTTTCTTCTTGATCTTTTAAAATCAACTTCCTTTTAAATTTAAAGAATAGAATAGCCATGACTCCTTTACAGTTTTTCTCATTGAAGTTGATTATCATGATGGTTTCAGAAGAAATGTTGTACTTGTCTGACCTAAATCCCAATGCATGTATATGTTTGAGCATAACTGACAGGGCCTTAATATATGGATAAGTATAAAATCAAAACTTTTATAAACTGAAGATGTTTTACAAAGAAAGGTGTTAACAGTGTGAAACATTTAGGATGTGCAGAGTAAATTCAGTGTATAATGGATAAATGTGCAGGAGAGTCTGTAGTCAAAATATATCCTTCATTTGGAAATGTCATTCAAACTGAAAGGAGAAAATATTCTCTGTCTAAAATGTCAAAGTTTGAATGGCATTTTTTAGCCTGAGTGAATAAAATGTCAGCGTGGATGATTGTCTCTAATCATCTGTTTAGAGCCATCTCTCTCGCAGTGCTCTTTTCATGGAAGAGACATCACTGTTCAGTCAAAGCTCCGAATTTTAATTTGATCCATAACCCTTTCCCTCACCTGTTTTTCTAGTTCTGCCTGTTGGAGACGTTGGTGACGGCCATCGTGGATGAGATCGGCACCGACTGGATCATCAGAAATAAGACCATTATCACGCTGTCAGTGGCTGTAGTTGGTTTCTTGCTGGGGGTGCCACTAACAACACAGGTAAGAAGTCACTGCTTGGAGTGACGTTAGTTTTGTCCCATGAAAGTGATGTTTTGAGTGGTTTCTCTTTTATGTTTGTTTGCAGGCAGGAATCTATTGGTTGTTGCTGATGGACAACTATGCAGCAAGCTTCTCTCTGGTCATCATCTCCTGCATTATGTGTATCTGCATCATGTATGTTTATGGTAAGGAGAGAAAATTAGCTGCACATGATTGTGTGGCAAAATCTGTATCTCAGTTTGAGCTTCATTATTACACCAATTTCCTGTCTTTAAAACATGTCTGAAGAAAAATAAAATGATTCAGCTGCAAGACGAGGAGCAGAACATCCCTGCTGATTAAGTGAAGTTAAAAAAAACTGAAAATAGAAGAATAAAGGGCATTTATGAAGAACAAACCTTTATCCTGCTTCATTAACTTAAATTTGATTCTTACTTTTTGAACTTCATTAACTAAGTTGAACAGAGCACATCTTTGTGCTGAAGACAGAGATGGTAATTTATTAGATCAGATTGAGGCTGAGTAGGCCGACCCTTCTGTACATGTACATCTTTAAACCCACAGGGGTATATTAGGCTAATTACTGGGTTCAAGGCCTGACACATGTGAGCACCTCCGGAAACATGAAAACAAAAGCAGGCTGCTTGAAGAAACGAGCAGATTACAAACACTAAGTAGGCTGCAGCTGATCATTTATATGAGGTAATAATAGAAAAATCCAGTTTTTTTTATACTTGTGTTAAATTATTCTATGGTCTGATCTAGTAGTTATTTGTACTGAACACTGAAGTTAGTGACTGAATGGGTCAAAGGCCATTACATCATGTATCACCTGATTTATCATCAAATCAAACAGCACAGAAAAGTTTTGGTAATGTGTCATACCAGTCTAAATATATAACAAACCATCTTCATTTTCAAAGGTTTGAACATTGTAGTCCTTCACTGACACAGGAGTAATCCAGATCTTAATCCAAGTCCATGATATTTTATCTTACATCATATTGGGGACATTTCTTTTATGTAACTCATAGATCAGTGATTATATTTAAACATTCAAGTTGTTAAAGATCTTCCAGCATTGCAATATTGTAATATCAGGTTTGTTTGGCAGCCATGTATCAGGAAGGTAAAAGACAAATGCAGGAATCATCAGAGAGTAAGAGCACTGAAAGAAAAACTAAAACAAAAGGTTTTTGACGGGTAAATTGGACTTTACATTTACGAACTTTGTAATATTCATGTCAATAATCCAGTTGAAGTAAATTAGTTCTAGTGACTATAATGATAGTGAATATAAGCCACTTCCACTAAATTAAAAAAAATAAAAATAACAATTTGTACATATAAAGGCCACACTTGTCTAAAGCCACAAGTGTCCATGTTGGAACATGAGATATTTAAACTGAAAGGTTTTGTAAACTTTTAATTAAATACCCGTAGCATGCACAGATACGTACAGTAAATGTTTTTCTCTGAACAGTGTCTGTAACACTTGTTAAAAAAAATACAGTAGCCTACCAGGAAGTCATTGATTGCTATCTTCACCTTCCTCCTGCGCACTGCGAACGAGGAAGCAATGATGCAATGCTGAGCAAACAAAAGTTTCCCCCTCACTGGGGGCACAATGAGGAGGGGAGGAGAGAACAGGGGAGAAACTGAGATATTATTTAAACGGAGCACACTGTGACCTGTTCGGTAATTTCATTGATCAGATTTTATTTATTTTTTTACCTTTATTTATACAGGTAGTCTCATTGAGTCACGAGACGATGTGTATTGGGCAGCTACTGTATCTGAGCGCCCGGATGTGACGAAGCTAAATGTTTTGGAGACATGAAGCTCATTAGGTCGTCAAAAAATAAAAATCCATGAATTAGCCGCAGCATTGTATAAGCCGCAGGGTTCAAAGCGTGTGACAAAAGGAGCGGCTTATAGTCCAGAAATGACTGTAAATGAATGTGCAGTCACTGTTCACCAGGATGAGAAATGACTCGGCCACTAGTTTCCAGCAGAGCGTCTTCCACCGGTCGAGTCTATGATTGTTGAAAACGCTGCAGCAGCATCAAGCTGACGTCTTGGTCCTGAGATACAATACACCTTTATTTACAGAGCACTTTAAAACAACACCGTTGGCCAAAGTGCTGTACACTAACACAGTCTAAGCAAAGATGTGTTTTCTTGGTGTGAAATCATGGCTGCGCTCAAGGTTTTAAACACTTTGAAGAAAATAAATCTTGTATTCAATGTGTCATCAGGCTGATAAAACAATCAGAATCAACACTTTATACTTTGTTCCATAATTATAAACATTTCTAGTCAAAGTCAAAACATAAATCAGCAGGACTCCAGCCTTCTTTATCAATCTATTTTAACTTGTTTCAGTGATTTGCTTGTTCTTCTCTCCATCCTGTAGGTCACAGGAACTATTTTAAAGATGTTGAGATGATGCTGGGCTTCCCTCCTCCTTTGTTCTTCAAAGTTTGCTGGAGATTCATCTCTCCCGTCATTATCTCTGTAGGTTAACACACATCTCACACCCTTACTGCCCTGACACCAGTTAGAGTGGCTTCGTTAGTCGTTTCTCCACATTGTTGTGTTTCATGTTTACGTGCTGAAGCACATCCAGAGATGTGACTCTGCAGGACGCAGCGATGTTGAGAGGAGCGTTCTGGCGTGGATGGACAGTTGTTAGTGGCCTGACCTACATTTCAGCTGCTGTTAATACTAATCCTTTGCCCACAGTAGGCTTTGTTTGCTGTATAAATCTCTCAAAGCAATGTTTGAGCGGGAAACGAACACATGCAGCTGCTGTCAATAGTATTTCCCAAACAGCCAAATTAGTCCACTAAGCCACCGGGTGGATCACAAAATTCATTGCTGAGGATTAGTGGTCAGATCTAAGGCACTTTTTGTTCTTTTCATTTCCCTGCTCTGCCCCGCAGGGTGTCCGTTAAAACTGGGCCTGAACTCACTGCTGTCAGCTTCAAGGACAATCTTTGAACTTAATTATCTGCAGCTTTGAAATCAAACAGAATTATTTCAGTTGTTGTGAATTTTACAGGTTCACTCACTTCTCTTGATCTATTGTAAATATTTTTGCTCATGTATTGACAATTTTATCTAATTATACATGTAATTAGAAAAGACTAGAAGCATTATGTTTTTGTCATTTGTCTTTAAAAGTGCACTGGATCTCAAAAAAACAAACTAAGAGGAATTCACAAGATTTGATTTACAATGAAAAAAAAGTGATTCTAAACTGTGTGTGCTGTTCTCCCTGCAGTTCATCCTGATCTTCACGGTGATCCAGTACAAACCCATCACTTACAACGACTACATTTATCCCGGCTGGTCCTTGGCTATTGGTTTTGCCATGGCTCTGTCCTCTGTCATCTGCATACCTATCTACGCCCTGTACAAGATCTCAAGGTCCCCAGGAGCCACTTTTAGAGAGGTACAGCCTTCTTCACAAGGTCTCAACCACAGTCACCCTTTGAAGCATCTGGAAACATCTCGCCCAAACTGAAGCTGATTTCTGTGTAACACACAGCTGCATAATTAACAAGAACAAACTTCTCTCTGAGGCGTATTTAAATGGACTCCAAAACTTTCAGTGACTTCAGTTTAACTATAGCTAAGACTTTACACTGAAGTGCCCTGTAGGTGCGTTTATACACATCAGAAAGATTTGGTTAGTAATTTTGTTCCAAATTGCAAGGTACAACCTAAAACTTATCAACTGTGACATAAAACACAAAAATAAGAATTTAAAAAAATGTTAAAATGGGGAAAATGTTGCACACTTTCATCGCTTCTGAACAGTTATATTGTTTGGTTGGGTTGTGTATTTTGAAAGTGCCATAAATAGTTGGGTAATGAATTAATAATGAAAAAAGGTAACACTTTACAATAAGGTACACTAACTCTGATTAACTACTAGAGAATGACTCAGGAACGAATAAGGAATGAATCAGGAGTTAATAGGTAGTTAACCAGTACTTACTGGGGAACACACAGCCCAGCCTTCTTAGGGAACTACTGGTTAGTTACCTGTGAAACGAAGAGGAACTAATCAGGAACTAATGGGTTGTTATCATGGAAACCAAAGAGAAACAAATTAGGAACTAATGAGTAGTTAACCAGTACTTACTGGGGAACACACAGCCAAGCCTTATTAAAGGACTACTGGTTAGTTACCTTGTAAATGAAGAGGAACTAATCAAGAACTAATGGGTAGTTACCAAGAAAACTAAAGAGGAACAAATCAGGAGTTAATGGGTAATAAAACCAGTAATCACTATGAAACAGGTTTTTGACAATTATGAGCTGTGACCTCACTGGTGCAGGGTTTATTCAGAACCCACATGGAGAATTTCTCCTCTGTTTCTGTGGTAACAAACCAGTAGTCTCCTAATAAGGCTTGACTGTGTGTTCCCCAGTAAATACTGGTTAACAACCCATTAGCTCTTGAATCGTTCCACTTTGCCTTCAAGACTAGTTCCTCTTCATTTACAAGGTAACTAACCAGTAGTCCCCCAATAAGGCTTGCCTGCATGTTCCCCAGTATGTACTGGTTAACTACCCATTAGCTCCTGATTCATTCCTCTTTGGTTTCCTTGGTAACTACCCATTAGTTCTTCATTATTTCCTCTTCATTTACAAGGTAACTAACCAGTAGTCCTTTAATAAGGCTTGGTTGTGTGTTCCCCAGTATGTACTGGTTAACTACCCATTAACTCCTGATTTGTTCCTGATGCGTTCCCTAGTAGTTAAGCACATTTTGTGTACCTTATTGTAAAGTGTTACCAAAAAAAAAGAAGTGCAGGGCCCAGTTTGATCACACAGCCTGTGTGTCTGTTTGCAACATTTTGACAAAATAAATGTGTGAACTGTCAATCAAAGGAAACAGATTTTGTTCTGAATTTAAGATTCAGGTTTCTGAGGAAGTTTCATCTCAAAACACGACACAGATCTAAATAATTAAATTAAACACAGCTGAAACAATACCTTCAGTTTGGTCTGAGTTAGCCTTTTTGTGTTTATACCATTAAATCTAAGTGAGCAGCTAATCTCCTACAGGCTGGAGCTGCAGAGTTACCACGAGGCTTCTGCCACAACCCCTTCCTTCAGGTGGAGGTGATTATTCCTCCACAATCCCCTAAAGGACGTGGTATAATGCAGGAGGGTCATGGTGATCTCTGAGTGTCCGTTCAAGCCCTTTGCAACCTCTGCAGTAAAAGACGAGGCATGAGCCTCAAGTAAAGGAGTATCTTATCTAAAATACTAGTAAATACTAGTATTAATACTACTAAAAGTAGATGGTTAAGAAAACAGGAGCACCTGTGAATGATAACTTAAATATATCTAATTAAAATTCTGAGATAATATTTTGCTTTTTTTTTAATGTGGGACAATTGGAAACACCCAAAATAAATGGTCTGTTTAAACATTTTCAGCCCAAGATATGATTTTTTAAAAACAAAATATTTAGGGTAGAAATATGTTAATATCAGCATATTAATAATAACACATGCTTAAGAGTTTTATCACAAAAAAGCTTTACAGTTTACTTAAATGTTCAGAAACACCTCAAAGTTGGCAGTATCTATGATTTATAAATAAATAATAAATATGAATATGAATAAGCTGTGAGTATAAACACATAAAGTGATCAAACACATATTAAAATGGTGAATAAAATATGAGATTCATTGTTTGGATTAAAAAAAACACAAATGCTAAATAATTCTAAACATAATATTTAACAAATCTTTGCATTTATTGTGTTTTGGGTTGTTTTTTTCCTTCTGAATTTTGACAGTTCTCCTAAATGATCTTTCATATTAATTATATTTAGTTAAATCATTTTTTTATCGTGATCATTTTCTTCAACTCATTAACGTTTCTGCTCTGAATGTTCTGCTCTTTGTTCTCCTCCATCTCAGCGGTTGAAGCATGCGTGCCAAGCACATCCAAAGTGGGGCCCCGCCCTGCAGGAGCACAGGACAGGCCGCTACGCCCCCATGGTTTCTGAAGACACTGTGGAGGGCCGTCCCTCAAAGGAGAAGGAGGAGCTAAAGGAGGAACAGAAGGAAGGGGAGAAGGAGAGGAAGGATGAGATCAGCCTCACCATCCAGGGAAGCAATGGCTCCACCAACACACACAACAACCCCAGCGCGTAGACCCCTCCCGTCTCCATCAGCGCTACCAGGGCATGGCCTCTGCGGCCCACTGCATCCTCCTCGTTCTCTTCCTCCCTTCTCCTCCCCTCTCACTCCATCCTCACCCCACTTTCCCACTCTGTGGGGGAGATCCCATTCACTGGAGACCTTTACATATTGTAAGGGCTTATTATATCTATCCTAACATCTTCTATCTGTCTGCGTGTTGTCTCTAGATAAATGAAGAAAAAAACCTGAAAGGAAGAAGAAACTGGCTCATCGTCCAAAAGATATGTGTGTGTGTGTGAGTGTGTGAGTGTGTGTTGGTGTGGGTGAGCTTTTAATTTGTTCCACATAATTTAATAATACAGTTTGTTTTTCCTTTCTTTCTCTTTTCGTTTTGTCGGTAAAACGTTTGGCGTCACCTTCATCCGCAGTTAGAGGTACAGTCGATTGTGAAGCAGCGTGTGCAGGAACACCGGTCTCCTGTTCTCAGTGCGCTGGTTCTGTTTGGGATGACAGTAGCGACTGGACCTGTTGTTGTACTGTAGGGTAGAGGGCGGGGGCATAAACTGTGTTGGTACTAGTCTTTTTAAAGTCTTTTGATCTTGAAGAAAAGGAACGAGGCTTCATTTTATAGTGAGAACAGCAGATGGATACATCGAGTTCAACTCTGTATTTCACACAGCACACAGTGACCTCAAACTTAGTTGATCTTAAAACTAAGCCTGTTGTTTTTTTTTAATGCTGCTTATCCTATTAATAAAACGTACAGAGCACAAATATTGACCAACACACATAAAAGCAGATTTTTTTGTGTGTGGGAATTTCTCCATTAGTCACTTCCTTTTTCCCACAAAATCTGTTTAGACCAATCATTTAGCAGATGAATATCAGTTAATTGGACTGTAAGATCCTGTCATCATTCACATACACAGACATACCGTAATTTCCAGACTATTGAGCGCACCCGAATATAAGCCACGCCCACTAAATTAAAAAAAATGCACATACATAGGTCATGCTTGTCTATAAGCCATGAATGTCCGTGTTGTAACTTGAGATATTTACACAAAGATTTTTAAAACTTTTAATTAAATACGTACCGGTAACATACACAAATATGTACAGTAAATGTTTTTTTCTGAACAGTGCCGGTAACACAGTTGGTTTAAAATAAGTAAATAAACACAGTAGCATACCAGGAAAAGTCACTGATGTTCTTTGACATACCTTTTCGTCTCATAAATCTGAGACGCCACGATGGTCCAACTCTAAAATCTTCAATCTTGTTTTCGGTGACGATTGTTTTGGCTTTCAGTCGGATCTGCACGGTGGAAACTCCTCAGCCTTCTGCGCTCTGTGTTCACCCAGTCTTCAAGAATGTTTTCAAGTTCGGGCCTTCTGCTTGTTTTGCCTCTGAAAGCCTTAGTCGTCATTTTGCATTGATTCAGTTCTTCACGCAGCCGTCGCCAATGCCTCACCATCGATTCATTGACGCCAAGCTTACGTGCAGCAGCTCTATTTCCTGCTTCGACAGCCAGATCGATCACCTTTAATTGAAAGCTACATCATCTGCATTTCTTTGTTTTCCATGATGAGAGCGTGTGCATGAAATGCAAAATAACTAATCTGAAGAACGTAGTGTGAGTGCGTTTGATTTATGGTATTTCAAAGTTTCATTTGTCCACTGTGACCTATTCGGTAATTTCATTGGTCAGATTTTTTTTTAACCTTTATTTATACAGGCAGTTTCATTGAGTCACTAGGACCCACCACCCCAGAGACACGTGTATTGGACAGCTGTGTGAGCACCCGGGTGTGATGAGGCTAAATGTTTTGGTGGCATGAAGCTTGATAGCCCGTCAAAAAAAATGTTTTTTTAAATCCATCAATTAGCTGCTGTAGAAGCCGTGTTGTTCAAAGCTTATGAAAAACAGCAGCTTATAGTCTGGAAATTACGGTATTTTTAAAAGAGGCCCCTTTAGTCATTTCTCAGGGTCCAAGTGACAGTAAACGTTGTGGATTGTTGCCTGTGGAAGCTCTTAAGGGGCTATAACCACCGACCTTTACTCCATGTCAAAACACACACGTACACAAAATAAGTGGATGCAACTCCTCATTTAAGGAAGTGCCATTTCTTCTGAAGTCTTCCAGATATTTAGTTTGGGTGAAGTGCATCTTGTTGGTCTATGAAGGGGAGTTTGTGTGTTTTTTTTTTTTTATGTCTGTAAATCATTTTAGTAGCAACCTTAAGATATTGCCTGAGTTACGTTGAGTGTTGCACATGTTTCTGGTAACATATGATTTTGACAAACTGGTGTGCCGCCAGTCTCTTACCGTCAGTGGAACTTTTAAGGACATTTCTTTTAAAGCTCTGAGCTGTGACAAAAGACAGAGACGCTGCTCGTTTCCAGACGACAACAGAAGAAAACGCTATAGATTAAATGTAGCTGCACTGTAGTTTTCTCTCAGTAGATGTCTTCATTTTACCTCTCCTTGGAAAGTAACTTAGTAAATAATATAAAAAAAGCATAGTTTACATTTTATTTGTACAAAAAATATATACTGTAGATTGATGATTAACCATCTTTACCATTCCTTATCTTGATTTGTTTTATTGGAGGATGTGAGGTGATAGAGAAGGGTGTGTGTAATCTATAAGGTTGGGTTGGGAGTTCAACTGGAAAATGTTCAGTACATCAGTGGCAAAGATCTATGAGGACAACAAAAGGTGCTTTGAGACCACTTATTAAGGGAGTTTCCACTGATATCAGAATTCAAAAGTCCCAGATGCGCTGCCATCGTGGAGATACTAGCAGTGATAAACAAAACAGTGTTTACTCACATTTTCATATAAACTGAAATCATTTAGGATGATAGTGTCAAAAAGCAAAAAAAAGTTAATCAAAGCTGCCTAAAGATACCAAGCATACTTAAAAAGCTACAGTTTATCAGGATTGGAATGATGTTGGGGTTGGAGTGCTAACCCAGATCTTTATCCTGGGATTACCTTCCCAGATATTTTGAACTGCTTGCTGTTCATGTCAAACTCATATGTTATCTTGCTTGGCCTCTCTGGATACCTGAACATAATACAAGATACGTCAGCATGCACGGGCCAATCCTGATCTTTAGAAATCAGAACGCCTGTTTTCTGGAGCCAATATGTATTTTTCATTGAATAAAATATAACAATGAACTTAACTCAAATAAATATATATTTAACAACTCCTAGAAGAAAGTGTACACTTCAAATTAATTTATAGAAGAGCTTTTTTTGCTTTAAAAACTAAATTGTGGCGCTATGGTAGGCAGCTGCTGCTACATCTGAGTTTTCCTTTTTGGTAAGTGATTGAGTGCAGACACTTTCTAAAAAGTTGGTCAGTCATTTAATCTGGTTCTGCTGGCCACTGTCAGTGAAACCAGCAGGTCAGAACTAGTGCTGCGCATGGTAAATCTTTACAACTTACGCCCTGAAGTTATGTAAATGAAGGATATAACTGTTGACTGGCTCCTACTGAACACATCTGAATATTACCTAAAGTCTCTAACCATTGAAATCCTGGTTTAGCGTAATCTGTAAACCACAACCTCCTCTGATATTCTCATGATTTTGATTATTTCCTATCACTTTTGGTCGCCTACAGAAGTAAAAGTCAGCCTTTTTTGCAATCAAATCTGCAATAGTTTATCATCCAGCCACTTGTTTGTTTACGCCTCCAGTACCTCCAAAATTCAGTTTGATGGCATTAAAAGACAGAACTCACTGTGGGGATCTTTTTATTGTATTTTTGGATTTTGTATCAACCTATTCTTCAAATGAGTTTTGAGAACACATGAGTATATATGGAGAAATTTATATCACACAAAGCACATAAATATTGTTTTTTCACGTTGTGGTGCAAGTTATAGCTACATGAGCGTTTTCCAGCTACTGTTAGCTTAGCGTAGCACAAAATTAAAAAAAAGCAGCTGTGTTATGACTGAGAAAGGAGCATTTAAAAGTTTTAAACAGCACAAAGTTAACTTAGTTCACCTCTTAGCACTTTAAAGTTTTGTCATTTTTCTTGTTAGACCTTATTTGTTTAAAATAAGTTTGTTCTTTTGTAGCACGGCTCAACCAAAAGAGAGTCTGGCACTTAGCTTTCAGTCAAGCTAACAGTTTTGTCAACAAACAAACAAACAAACAAAAAAAGAGTTCATTAGTGATTTTTGTAAAGGTCATGAGTTTTGGACTGAAACAGATTTTAAACCAACTACTGATTTTTGTGATAAGCTAAAAAAAAAAAAAACAAGTTAATGCCCAAAATTTAGCTGACCGACATGATTTTTTTTTTTTTTTAAGTTCATTTTTATCTAAAGAAAATGTTCTTTGCCTTTTTTAAGCACACTTCCTAAAGCAGTGGACCATTCCTTAAAGGATTTATATGGATTTTTATTTCTAAAAACAAAAACTGAAGCACAGCGCTGAACTTATTTGTATATATCCCGTTCCCTTTTGGCTCTTATCCCCTAAAATCAGTTAAATTGTAAGAGAAGAGTTGAATTTTAACTTGAACGTGCAGTTGCTCCAAAAATCCACAAGATGGAGGGGTGCTGACGCTCATGGCTGAGGCTGAAACGTGCCCAAAAGAAATAAGACTGTGAGTCAAAAATGTGAAATGTTTATTAAAAGCCACTAAGATAAGAAAAAATAAAAATTAAGCACAGGGAGCATTCTGAATCAAGCACACATTTCTAACCAGCTTTTATACAGAGAGGATTTAAAAAGTGCCCTAGCTAATCTTGTACATGGAGTACTGCTGGGTTACGGGTTGTAAACTCTTTGAATTGTAACTGTTTATTTCTATTCATTCAAAACATATATATATATTTAAAATATTTTTATTAAAACGCAGCAATTCCAGGCGCTGTTACACAAGCCTGTATCTCCCATCGTTTAATCCAAATGTATTATTTTGCTTCGTGTAAACATTGGAACATCTACTTTTGTAATGTTGAAAGATGTAAAAAAAAAAAAAAGATAAATTAATATGTTGAATATAAAGTGGGACAGCATGTAGCTCAACCGATATCCTGTTTGTTCTTGTGGTAATACGTGAAGATTATCTGCCAGTTCTACTACACCATCTCTCCATAAATCCCCCCCTTCTCTCCCTCTGGCCCCTCGTCTCTTTCTCCTGTTGTACAGTCATGTAAAAAACAATCTATAATCAGACTGTGTATGTGTATTTCATTTTGCTTTTACTTTTCGGGGTGGGTGGGATTATATTGAAGGTCTAAGGTGGGCAGGTTTTGATTGATTTTGGGTTTAATTTGTCATATTTCTGTTAGTGTAATGTAGATTTTGTCAGGTGTGTTGTGTATTCTGTGTGTAGTGGATTAGGTCTTACCGCTGAGCCTGCATGTAGAGCAGGTGTAGTGTCAGTATTGATGTCCATGCTCCTCTAATACACCTGAACTAGCCCGACCGTATTCTGATAATCATGTAGGCTTTTATTTAAAAAAAGAAGAAAAAAAAAAGTACTAAAAAAATACAAGACTATTAACTTTAGATTTTAATCATTGTTCATCCATGTTTGGTGAGTCTACATTTTGGATTTTAAGTTTGTATTCCCAAAAGATGAAGCCAGCTGATATTAAAAGTGTTGCCATACAAAAAGCTTTGGATCGAAACTTGAACTGCAAAAGAATGGTTCGTTTTTACTGGGAGCTCTGGCCTAAGCAGAAGTTGCAGCTACGTGACGATGCTTTCATATGCTGTTGTTGTTGTCATTGTTTTTAACAGTATTTCATCTTTAAGCTGTGCAGTGCCAATAGTTCACCTTGTTTACCGTGAACATCATATGATCCTTCATTTGAGCGGTTTAGTTGTTTCTGTCAATGTTGATGGATAATAAGCAGAATCAAAACACCAAAGGGACTCTGCAACCAGGGCCGAATCAGCATTCAGAACTCCAGTGTTTAACTTTGTGTAAACTGTAGTCATTAACGCTTGTTTTGTTAAAACATTTGGGCAAAATAATTTAGCACATGTATCCAACAAGGATCCAGTTTTTAACTAAACTTTTTTTTTTTTTGGTGATTAAAAATTAAAAAAATCTTTCATGAACTTCCTGTTTGCTTTTGCAGAAAAACACAAGTGAGAACATTTATAAATGACCCATGACCTCAGAGTTGAATATGTCATCAGTATCACCATGGAAATGTGGGCAAAGTTTCAAAATAAATTTGTGATTTGATTTATATATGCAGCACTTTAAAAAAAATCATCCGTTTTCTCATAAACCAGCAGCAGGATGTTTACAAAATTGCAGTTCAGTTTGGAGCAGCATGAGTAAAGTGTGTTCAAAATGGCTGAAAGAAACTGCAGCGTTGTTGCTGTTGTTACATTGAAAAAAAAAGAGCGCATGAGCAATGAGGACACAGTTCTTCTGGTACCTTCTATCATATCTTTCTGTCTATCTATCTAACTGTGTCTATGTTCTTCGTTCTTTAGGGCCAAAATCCATTGAACTGTCTTAGTCCTGTCAGCTGTGTATTGTAAACTGTTGCATTACAAAATGGTAAATAAATCTATTTTAAAGATCAGTTGTTGTGTTTCATTACAAAGAGGTGGTAACACATCTTTAGAATGAGTTCAAAATGCATTACAGTGTTCAGGTATTTTACATGTGCATTGGTTAAATGGCAAGTTTAGATTTTCTGCATTAAAAATGGGCAACATGTGGCCTGTGGGCCAGAAGTGGCCCTTGGACGAGTTCAGTCTGCCCTTTGACACTTTCAAACAAAAATAAAACTGATTGAAAATGTAGTGGCTACTACATTAAATACTTTTGGGTTCATTAAATAAAACAGTAGACACCTTGGTTCTGTTTGACAGCAAAATGGGGGTTTTATTTGAAGCTTTACCTCTAAGGTGAAACAGCCAGAAATACATCGAGACCTCAAAAGATAGAACCCCTGTCTCAACATAGTTCTGTTCTTATTTATACCTTTCATTGACGTCAGAGGGTTGTATAACAATTTATCAGTCCTTTCCCTTTTTAGGAAAACACTTGAGAAACAAATTCTTCTTAGGTCAGCTTGACATAAACACTCTAGTTGTTAAAACAGTTCTGATGTGAAACAGTCTTATATAAGCAGTTGATCTTACACCCAGATATCCCTGGTACTTTTAGATAAAGATAAACAAGTACAGGTCAACTTCAAGCACATCTCAGAATCTGTTAAAAACAAGTTCTGTTGAACACAGTTGTTGTAAGTTAAAAGACGTATTTGCTTGGGCCTTATTATGAAACAGATTATCCAATTAATAAAGTTTCTTAGATTCTACAAAATAAATAATTAAAAATCAGAATTTTAATAATACAGTAGTCCCTCACGTATCCTGGGGGTTACATTCCAGACACCCCTCGCCATAGGTGAAAATTCGCTAAGTAGGGATGTTATATTTATTTGAGTATTTATATATATTTGAAAGCATTATAAACCTCACATTCTTTAAATGTTCTTAACAATGTTTGCGCTTGATTATTTTAAATAAACAAACCATGCCACTTGTGCGGCTCATTCAGGTATAAGACAGATCACCCCGCCCCGTCCTTTTTTTTTCCGAGGCTGTCTGTTGTGTGCTCGCCTGTTGTGTGTCTTTGGACACAATGGGGAAAGACAGACCCCACCCCCTCATTTCGCTGCTGTGACAGACAGCCTCGGAAAGAGACAGGAGGGGGCGTGGAGTCTGTCTTACACCTGAATGAGCCACACTCAGCCAATCCATCTCTTTTTAAAACTGATTCACTCTTATTTTTCTACCTAAGCATTTTCTCTGATATTCTACATTTGTCCATCTGATCTGTTCACCACTGCTCCATGAGCAGTATAGATAGGGAAAGACAGACCCCACCCCCTGCCTCATCCTTTCTCTTTCTGAGGCTGTCTGTCACAGCAAACAAAGAGAAAGGAGGGGGTAAGGAGTAGTCTGTCTTTCCCCATGCCCCTGCTGTGACAGACAGCTCAGAAAAAGAAAGGAGGGGGCGGGTGTGGGATTGGCTTTCTGCCAGTCGTGTGTCTTGTACAATCTTTCATTGAAAACCTGCAAAAAAGCAAGTCTGCGAAAGTTGAACCACGAAGTATCGAGGGACTACTGTACACCTTCAAAAATAAAGATTCATGTCTGTCACAGTTGTCATTTCACATTTGGTATTTGTAACATTCTAAGAGAATATTACGTTTTTCAACTGAACACGACAATATACCACTATCAGAAAGGAAAACAATAAAACTTGAAAGTGTTTTCCAGCATGAAGCTTTGAACAATCTTTAAATGTACAACAAATGCTAGTTAAAAGTTTTCACATCAAATAATAAACCTTTCGGTGTGTGCATATTTGCAGATGATGTGATGTTGTATGTGATAGACACAGACAGCTGACTGCACCTTTGTTTTAGTTCAAATTATGGCCCTTTGATTCCACAAACTAAGTCAAACTGACCCTCTCAAAACATTTTTTGCATACTTGTGCTGTACAGTATTTTATTGATGACTATTTATTATATTTTAAAGTGGATAGCTAGAAAAAAAACAACCTGACAAATTCTGTTTGGTGTAGAGCTGAGATTTGAGTTTAGACAATATAAAACTGTCCACAAATTAAGGTAAGAGATTTTTAACTCTTGTATTGTCTTTTTAATTTTTTTTTTTTTTTTGGGGGG
>NC_056506.1:24518480-24531279 GCF_014905685.2 Nematolebias whitei
GGGGGGAGAGACTCAGCCATATATTTATTTTTATTCATTTTTCTATATATTTATTTTTGTTGGTTAAGTCAACAAAGACACAAACATTTTGTATGACAAAGCCTAAATAACCTTATACTTTTTATTTTGTCAGAATTTTTCAAGTTTTCATAATCTCACAGTAATTTTACTACACTCTTATGTTTGGTAGCACGGTGGCACAACTGGTTAACACTGTTCCCTCACAGTCCTGGGTTCAATACCCAGTTGAACCAGGGGTCTTTCTGTGTTTCTGAGTTTGCATGTTCTTCTCGTGCTTGTGTGTGTTTTCTCCAGGTATTCCAGTTTCCTCCCACAGACAAAGAAACATGCATGTTAGGTTGTTTTCACACCAGATAGTCCGGTAGACTCGGTTCGGGACCAATATTCATGAGCTTTTGTTTACATTTGAGCTGGTGTGTTTGCATTCACACTGCACTGTGCAGTCGAGTCAACCTGTTGAACCAACCTATTCCCCCGCTCGCCTGTGGTGGCGCTGCACCAAGAACTACTGAAAGAAACGACACAAAAACCTCTGAAGACACGTCTTCTTCTTCTTCTGCAAATAAAAATAAAAATGAAGTGGCATCAAGTTTTAGCAGTTTTAGGAGTTATATTTTGTCATTTTTCAAAAATGGGCTTAGCATGAGCAAAAGATGAGACAGAAGACCATGGAGAGTATTGTTTTTCACACAAGGCAGCTGACGGCTCCATATAAGGTCAGAGAAATGTGTGTTTGTTTACCCTGAGGAGCGGGGCCTGGTCTGTTTACATTCACACTGCACTCGAACCGCGCTGGAGTTCTCTTCTACCGGACCGAGACCTAGGTTTTAGCCCGGGCCAGAGTTCGCCTTTTTGTTCCGTGACAGAGTTCGATGGTGCGTTCACACCTCCCTAAACGAACCGGACTTTCTAGGAAAACGAGTTAGAGTTTGATTAAAGCGGACCAAACAGGGCTGGTGTGAATGCACCCTTAGACTGCTTCAGGCCCAGGCCTCCCTTGCAAAAGAGATCTGTGATCTCAATGGGATTTGCCTTGTTAAATAAAGGTTAATGTTCCTTGGGGGATTAATAGGCCACCTTTGAAAACAATAAATAAATATTTTAATTCAATATTTATCATATTACAAAGTATTAAAAAAGTGCATTCTTATCAGGAATGTTCTTTTACCTTTATTCCTATATTTTCAATATTTATATTATATATTATGTTCTTAGTGTCTCCACTATTTCTTTCTTTCTCCCTCTCACCACGCCATTACAGCACAACCTCCAAATGTGTAACTGTGTCCTTCAAAAGAAAGGACTGAACACACATCTCCTGTAAATGAGTTCCCGAGGCTCAGTGGGATTAACCTGTATAAATAAAGGTTGAATGAATGAATGAATATATACACAATAGCTAAACTGGCAGGTGAACTTCAGAATAAAAGACTGAACATAAAATAAACAGAAATGTCTCTTTAGATACTGTTTTGTGCTTAACAATAGTTCCCCGTGTCACCTTGCATGCAGTCTGGACTACAAACTGTCCACTTCTCGTCCTGAAATAGTGATTTGGACATTATTGACTTCTGCTACACCACCTCACGTCCCATCTACCACTCTTTTGTGTGAACTACTTACCTCCTGAATATACTACGTTAACTCATCTGATTCAGAATCCTCCATCCATCCCTTCGATGCCTGAAATATAAAACATCACAGTAAGAGCCTATCCTTCTGTTTTGAATAAAGATTATATTCATGAAAACTAGATGCTTATCTTCTCCCATCTTACGCAGATCCTCTTTTTCCCTATTCCTGGACACCATCTGTAACACACTTGCATTTTTATTATGTGTCTGTAACGCACTTGCATTTTTATTATGTGTCCTTGAGTCTTTTTGGTTTTCAGAACGCCACACTCTGGCTTAAAAATTCATTTCAATTCAGTTTATTTATGTATCACTAAGTCACAACAAAAGTCATCTCAGGGTAATGTACAAAAACATTCATATACATAATAAAATACAATAATTAATAACAGATATCCAACTAAACAAGCCAGCAAAATGTGTTGACTCTTCACTTCATCACAGTCTCCCATCCTGAGCAAGTATATCTGTAACAGTGGAAAGGAAAAACTACTTTTAACAGAAAGAAACCTCCAGCAGAACCAGGCTCGGGACGAGCGGCCATGCTTCAACCGGCTGGGTTTGAGAGGACAGGAAGGAGAAACGAACTCAGAAAGGCAGGGCCAGATGTAGGTGCAGGTGTACCTAAAATACAAAAACCACATGTCAAGGATAGAAAAAAAAAAAAAGAATCTAAAAGAAAGTAAAAATAAATGTTTGGCTAAAATGACAGATTTAAGTTAAATAGGAATCATATTAATCCATCCATCCATTATCTTTTACCCGCTTCTTCCGTTTTGGGTCACGAGGGTGGTTGGTGCCCATGTCTGGCAAACACTGTGCGAGAGGCAGGGTACACCCTGGACGGGTCGCAAGTCCATCACAGGGACACATAGAGACAAACAACCATTCACTTTCTCACTCACACCTAGAGACAATTTAGAGTTACCAGTCAGACTAACATGCAGGTTTTGGTCTGTGGGAGGAAAATGGAGTACCCGGAGAAAACCCACGCATGCACGGAGAGAACATGCAAACTCCACCCAGAAAGGCCCCTGGACCGGGATTTGAACCAAGGACGTGCTCGCTGAGAGACAGCAGCTCTACCAGTTGCGCCACCGTGCTGCTCATATATTAATGATCTGTCAAAATTGGTATACAAATATTCTGTTCAATATTGACTAAATGTTTTGCAACCCAACTTCTATTCAAATTCATAATTAAAGAATAATACAAAAAAGAATAAAAACAAATACAGTACAAGTTTCACTTTTTGAATGGAATTACTGAAAAAATCAACTTGTCTTGAAACGTGAAGGGCAGCTGTGGCTGAGTGGTTAGAACAGCCGTCCTCCAATACAAGAGTTGGGGGTTTGATTCCACCAGCAGTCCCATGCTGAAGTGTCCCTGGGCAAGACACTGAACCCTTCATTGTCTCTGACGTGTGTCCCATCGGTGTATGAATGTGATAAAGTACAGATTATTCCTTGTATAGATCTAGAGAAGTGCTGTATGAATGAGTAAATGAGGGCACAGATTGTAGTGTAAAGAGCTTTGAGTATCTTGATCAGATAGAAAGGTGTAAGTACAGTTCATGTACCAGTTACATGTACATAATTTATAAACCAGCACTGTTATGATAAACATGGATGTGTGTGCAATTTCAACACCACTTAAAACAATCAAAAGTATAGCAGATTAGCATTATAATATATTTGCATTTTAAAAGATGTTGTTTGTCCAAAATATACCCATATTTTATTATCCATATTCAGAAACAACATGCATTGCTGATGTGTGGAGTTATTTTTGATCAGGACATGTCTTTTATCCCTCACATTAAAACGTTACTAGAACCACCTTCTTCCACCTGCGTAATATCACTAAAATGAGAAACATCTTATCTAAAAATGATGCAGAAAAACTGGTTCATGCATTTGTCACGTCTAGACTGGACTATTGTAATGGTTTATTATCTGGGTGTCCAAATACTTCTTTAAAATGTCTTCAGTTGATCCAAAATGCTGCTGCCAGATTCTTAACTGGAGTTAGTAGGAGAGATCCTATTTCTCCAGTTTTAACTTCTCTCCACTGGCTCCCTGTAAAGTCCAGAATTCAAAATCTTACTTCTAACCTACAAAGCTCTCAACAACCTAGCTCCATCTTATATTCGAGATCGTATTGTTACATATTTTCTTAACAGAGCACTTTGCTCTCAGACTGCAGGTTTACTTGTGGTTCCTAGAGTTTCCAAAAGCAGAATGGGAGGAAGATCTTTGAGTTATCAGGCTCCGCTCTTGTGGAACCAACTTCCAGTTTCTGTCTGTGAGGATGACACATTGTCCAGTTTTAAGACTGGGCTTAAGACTTTCCTTTTTGATAAATCCTACAGTTAGAGCTGGTTTGTCATGCTGCCTTAAGCTTAGACTACTAAGACAAATTTACCTTATTTCTTTAAATTAATTGTTAAAATTGAATAGTTTTCATTTGATACTATTTCTATCTTAATGTGATTCTTGACCTGCCATTGTGTATATGTTCCTACCAAACCCAGTTCCGTGCACTGAGACGACTTCTGTTGTGACTTGGCGCTATATATATAAATTGAATTGAATTGAAATGGAATTGAATTGAATTTGTACACTGAAAATATTTAGTTTTTAGATAGTATTATGGCTGTTCAGGTTCAAACAATATCATGCATGCTCAACACTCAACTGAAACCTGTTTAAAAGATTAGTGGTACATGAAAGGCAGGATTCATTTGATTGCATTCTGCAACTGTGCCACTAGATGTCACTGCATCACCCTTACGTAAAACAACTACCTCAATAAACTCAGAGAATGAATTGAAACCGTTGTCATAATTGGAGCCTGTAATTTACTTTTCAGCAGATATATTTTATTTAACCCTCATTTAGTTTGAAAAATATATTTAAAACATAACCTGACAAAAAACTAAGTATATTTGATCTTTCAGCTGTGGTGTCTGATCATGAAAATCTGTCGCAGGTTGAATATTGAGAGGTTTGTGAGCCATTGGAATTAGTTCATTCTCTCTTTGCCAAACATAAAACTGGTCAGTGTTTGCACAGAAGAGAGGGAGAAACAATATTAATGCAATAATGTGTGAGTTTTGTTCTGCTTGCTGCAGTGTAATGTAACCTTTATCTCCCACACTGAGCAATGCAGCAGAAATCCTTTGCCCCGGCTCTTCACCTCAGGCATATTTTGTAGTGGAGTGGGGGAGGGGGGTATGTACGTCACCTGTCATAGGGACATATTTCATTTGATTTTTTTTTTGCATAAAATAACAAATTAATTCAATTGAACTGAATTGAAAGGCAATAATTACACAAGGTGGGTGCCTTCTACAGGTACTTCTTAATTAAATCATGTTAGAACGATTGTTTCCATTGTATGGAAACCTCATACTCCTCTGTTTGGATTTATGTTGCCGGGTCTTGACAATATCTACAATGAACAACAACATAATGTTTTGGTTGATCGTATCACGTCATCTATTTATATTGAAAGAAAAAGTCAACCATAGTTTAAAAAAAGTTACATTTTATTGGACAGAATAAGAGTCAAAACAAATAAAAATGAACTTTATCAAAGAAGCTCTTTTGAGTTTTACTTATATAGATAAATACAAGTCAGGACATTGAAAACATTTCCGTGTAAGATCATATGAGGGCAGCATGGCTGTAAAAATAACTCTGCTGTTCTTCAGTCTGCATTGGTCTAAAACAAGCCTTTAAAGCTCCAGGAAGAACTTAATGAGACAAATCGAAACACTACATTTTAGTTTTCCTGTTTCCTTTTGTATTGTGTTTATTTTTCTCATTGGATCGAGATGAATGATGTTATTATCAAGTCAGAGAAATTACAAAAACAAGGCCATGCCTGTACCACCTAAAAGGAAAAATGATTAATAAAATCTACCATGAGAAGAAATTGTACTTATTTCTTTCCATCACCTGGAAGAAACATTTAGACAAAGCAAACTACAGCCCAGCGTGGCAATTTTCTTCCACGTTCAGTGTCTTTTTCTTCACCTAAGATCTTGATTTTTTATATTAGGAGTTGGCAATTATTGAAAAAAAAATCTCATGATGAAAAGAATTATTGCGGGTCCTGTAGTTAGGACAATTTTATATGCTGCAGTCTTCTAGAACAAAGACCTGAAGGCAAACAAAACATGAGGAGGGACATTATCCAAAGTCTTCTCAGACATGGACTCATTTTCTCTACAAACTGAACATGTTGGCTTGACAAACACATTCAACACATACGCATTTGGTGCATATCTTTGCATCAAATTAAATATATCTTGATAACAAAGTTGAAATTTGTTCATTTCGGAACATGAATGGTCTTTGCGGGATCTTGGTAAGGTCTTCAGATATGCAACAAGAAACACACTGAGCTCCCCTTTAGACATGGTAGATCCATGTTTTAAGCATGCACAGGACTTCAGCAGTGAGTTTGTGGTGGTTTGTCATTGGGGCAGCAGAATCAAGTTCTGAGTGAAACATTATGGAAGCGGTAGCATCACTCCCAATGACATGGGTCCCCACAAGCCACTGTGGTTTGGTCACCAAGTCTTTGAATCAGGATTGGCCATAATGCCAAGCATATGCTACAACTATGATCATATGTGAACAAGAAGCACTGCTCTCCTCCTGTACCCACTCCCTTCCCGAGGACATCTGTGGACCTGTATCAGAGCTGAGCCAGCTGATAGACACTGCACCATCTCTTATCACGACTATGAGGACTATCGGGCAGTGTCCATGGACAAACTCACCGCCTTCGTTTGCCTTCCTCATGCATATGTATTATGATGTCATCAGTAAGGTGATGTTTCTGTGCTGAGGTTTTTTTTTTTGTAACTTTCACACTGTGTCCCGTGTAGGACACAGTGAGATATGATTTTTTTATACCTCCCCTTCCCCAGTGTTTCTCTTTTCTTATCTAACAAAAATGGCAGCACCTCCCTCAAGGACGCGGCCTCAGACACCTCTGTCATCCCGTGTCTGTTATTTATGTTTTGCTCGGACGGACTGTACTGAAATGCAATTTTGTTGTGCTTCGGTGCAATGACAATAAAGCTGATTCTGATTCTGATCAAGGTCATGGAAACAATTTAGGGCAGATATGATACTTATAGTGTTGTGCTCAATTGGTGTTTCATGTCCTTTTTATGAAATAACTAATTCCAGGTAACTTTATCAAAGAAATTATTATTTGACTATAAAATACCAAAGTAAAAACTACATGAATTAGCAGGAGAGGGTTATGTAGTAGTACATATACGAGATATATGCATACAATTTCACGAGTTCCTCATCTTTCTGACTGTGTAATGTCGTGCATTGAATTTTAACAGAAATGTAACGAGAGACGTTATTATCTTTGACCCATCAAATGAATGCGGTCATTTATTTTCAGAATCAAAGTTTAACATCAAACATTTACATTAATTTGGCAAAATATGAAAATAATAACAGACAAGTTTCACAAATAATGAGCTTCAATCACGCGGCGGTGATTGAGGACTTTGCTTCAGATATTTCTAAAATATCTGTACTGATTTTATGAGAAAGCAGAGTTTAAGATGGAGATGGAGATTTATCTTACAGAGAGATTTGTGAGGGAATTAATCTGTTTGACCAGAAAACGTGCACGCTCCATCAGATATCAGCTGGCCTCCGGTACACTTAGTCGAAAATAGAACCCTCTACCTGGTTGACGATGGAATCAGCGTCGGAGTAGGTTCCTTTCTGACTTGCTGAAGTTGAAAGATTTTGAAGAGTCTAGTCAGTTCCTAAGAAGGAAAGAGTTTGGAGGGAGTGATGCAGATCCTGAGAGTTCTGTTAGAGTGAAAGGAGTTCAGAGTTCTTGGGTGCAAACGCGTTCAGGATGATCCAGAGACGTTTTGGGATTATAACTTCTGTTTGAACAAACCACGCACGACTCTCGAAGGATTTCAGCTGCTCTCAACGGAGACGCTGAAAGAGTCGGAAGGATTCTATACCGAGCTGATCTACGTCAACCAGGTAACAGTTTCTTCTTCGACTAAAGTGTACCGGAGGCAAGCTGAGATCTGATGAAGCGTGCACGTTCTGGACAAACAGATTAATTCCCTCACATATCTCTCTGTAAGATAGATCTCCATTTCATCTTAAAACTCTCCTCTATCTCATAAAATCAGTACAGATATTTTAGAAATATCTGAAGCAAAGTCCTCAATCACCGTCGCGTGATTGAAGTTCATTTTCTGTGAAACTTGTCTGTTATTATTTTCATATTTTGCCAAATTAATGTAAATGTTTGATGTTAAATTTTGATTCTGAAAATAAATGACCGCATTCATTTTGATGGGTCAAAGATAAATAACGTCTCTCGTTACATTTCTGTTAAATTCAATGCACGACATTACACAGTCAGAAAGATGAGGAACTCGTGAATATTGTATGCATATATATCGCGTATATTGTCATACTACATACATAGCGTCTCCGTGAGAACTGCCAAACCCTCAGAGAGTCGTACGTGGTGTTCAAACAGAAATTATAATCCCAACATCGTCACTGCATTCTGTATTCCAACGGAAGCACTCTGGGCTTCAGACATCAGAGTTTTCCCCATCAGACATCAGAGTTTTCAGACTCTAGAACTTCTTCAGAACCTCCATCACTCTGAGACTCTTACTCTCTATCACTCCCAGACTCTAGGACTCTAGACAGAACCGGGAAGTTGCCACATTTTAAATGGGTCGACTTCCGGGTCATTTGAGAGCTTTTGATTGGTCGATGGACCAGGAAAAGGTGTGGTTTGTGATGTAAGATGTTATCATAAGTCGAGGTCAGAGAATGAGATTGCTTAACAGATAGAAAAGATTATTGGAGAAACAGCAGACTTCGTGGAGTCTCTACTCTGATTATCTTCTCAAATAGTTAAACATGACATTTTCTTCTCAGTAAACATTTTAGTTGACCAAGGTTCGACCTTTCACATACTTACAAAAGCTTGCTCATTGAAGACAGAAAATCAAGAAATGCATATTAACCTGATTTCTTCTTTGAATGAGGAATAAAAATCATTACTTACTGTTTATGTAAAATAAAAATGAGTAGTTCTCTTCAACCTGTAAACATTGAGTGAACTAACACAATTTGATTATCAAACATTTGTAAAACAGTGATGATTATAAAAAGAGAGTGTTCTTTTCACTTGAATCTTCAAGAAAGAAAGTCTCCAGATGGCTCAAACTGTATTCAGATCAATGAAATAACAGTCCCTGTCCATCTGATAGATTTGGGGTCAGATCAGGTTCAGATCAGGTTCACTACACAAAAACCAATACGCATGCTATTCCAATCTGAACAAAAGGTTTTTCATTATTTATTATACAGCAGCACCCTTTAGGAACTCTCATATAAACCCCATAAAGGAAATAAGGATTGTAAACTAAAGCTTGCAACACTGCTGCAGCAGTGTAATTAGTGGACTGTAACACCGATCACGTGTGCATTCAGATGAATCACTTAACAAACATGGCAACATGTCCTTTAACTGCTCCCACACATGAGATTGCTCAGTCTGATTGCAGCTCTGTTGTCATTCAGTATTTTATCACCATCTGATTGGCTCCAGCTGTTTGGGACAGATAATAAACAACACAACACACACAAGGGGGGAAAACCAGATTGTGAATTCCAAATATTCTTCTGGACAGTAACAGCATCACAGTTCATTGGTTTGTTATGGTGTCATGGGCTCAGAAGAACCCAAGACTGCAGAATGACATGAAGAGCTTGAAAAAAAAAAACTTTTTTTGTTGTTACTGTTTCAACATCAACAAAAAAAAAAAAGTACAGATGACCTGACTTAACTTTGTTGGATTTTCTACCTTGAATATTGAGCATGAACTTTGATGTTTTGAACCACTTTGGTTATGGCTGCCTCAGAGGAGTCAACGGGGGAGAGGGCAGACTCCAGATTCACCATCAAACTGGTTGGCCCACTATGTGAGTGTGCTACCTATGGAACTGAGTTTGTTGTGGCTCCTCAGACTGATGAAGTCCTTTGGATGAAAGAGAAAATGTTTAATCAAAAAAAGAACCATCCAGATGACCTGACTTAATTTTGTTGGATTTTTTTTTACCTGGATTATTGAGCATGAACTTTGATCAGAACTTTATTATTCAGAAAGTAAAAAGACTGGTATGGCAGCAAAACTTACAAACTAGAAGCTATCACAGAGGATGCCCGGACATTGTATAAGCACACACAAAGACAAACTGTTGAGAGGTGAAAGTTAGGATATATGATGTTCATACAGAGACCAATGCACATGCATGAATACACACACAACATGCCCAAATACACTCATATATACTAATGAGCTACAGTAGATTATTGATAAAATACCAGCCGTTGCTAAAAGTGACCACAAAGAAGAACCATCAAACTTAAGACTAATTTCTAATCATTTTTATTGGATAAGGAGGCCATAATTATTGATAGTAATGAATCGATACAAACAAATACAAAGTGATTAGACGCCACAGAATGGATGCAAGCATGAATCAATCTAGACCACAATGCATTGCAAAATACTAATGTTGAGGATGTGCTTTAGTAACAGTAAAAGGTTCCTAAGGACAGGAGCTGATGAGCACAGTGGAGACACGTGGCCTTCAATATGATGGCGAACAGGTGAGAGTGGGCGGAGCTGGAGCTGAGGAGCAGAAGTGACTGAGGGGAAAAGTGGTACAGAGATAGCACAGAAACCAAACGTCATGAGCAATAAATATGAAAATAAACCTGAAAAAAAAAACATGGATCTTATATAGTTTCTGTTTTGGCATCATTTGTGTTTACTGTTGTGACTTTTCATTGATCTGTATCTTAGTTTGTTTTCTTGTTTGTTTGTTTGTTTGTTTTTTCACAAGTCTTAGTGTCTGTGCTCCCTGAACTAATTCACTAATTCATCACCTGCCAAGTCAGTCATTTACTTCCTGTATTTAAACTATTATCATCACTTCTCCCTTATGTGCATTGTTCTTAGTTTTGTTTCGTACTAAAGCTCTTCCCATCTATTTATCTGTCTCTGGAGCTCTGCCTGTATTCGGCTCTTTACCACCCGCTAGAGCAGAAAATTATTTTGTAGGTTTTTGTTGCTTTCAGGAGACTTGTCATATTTAGCTGCTAAAACTGCAAGCTGCCACAAAGTGAATGCCCTCTCCCCAACAATAAACTACATTTGCCAGAAAAAGTTAATGGCTCTCTCAAGTCAGTTGTGTGTCCTGTGTGGGCCACTGTAATAACAAATCAACATGGTGGAGGGGTACGATTGATTATTTCTTCACAGGCCATGAAAACCCATTTCTTACCCTCATGGTTTAAAAACAGAGTAATAAATATTGTTATCCTTCCCCCCCAATGGTACTCTAAATATATCACTTGGGTAGGACTTGGGTCTTTTGGGAATGGTCCAAGTTGTTGGTCACGTCTTGTCCTTCTATGTCTTCACTTCTCTCTTTGTCAGATTTGTGTTCTTGGGGCAGGGTCATTATCACAGACTTCAACTGAAATATTCAAGGGCTTCAGCAGAGTTTCCCCAAAGTCTCAGTTAATAATGATGGAGTTTTACAGTGAAATGTGTCACAGTGACAGAGACAGTGCTCATGTGCTGAGGACAAGCATCTAAAACGCCTAACAACAAGGAAAAAAATATAAAAATAAAATAAAATAAATAATTTTGTCTTTTATTGGCCAGCTGTGAAACTTTATGTAAATCTCTGAAAGCTTTGTAAAAAACAAACAAACAAAAAAATATTCCTTGTATACTGAAATAGTTTGAAGCACGCTGCAATGGGAGATATAAAAACAACTGACATGCGCAAATAGTTTCTGGATCACTTTATGAAACATGAGGAACAGGTTCCTTTAGGACCAGTCCTTACTTTGGGAACACTGGATGTAGGTCCAGGGTCAGACTCTCAGGGAGCCAAGAGGACACAGAGGAAAGACTGGTAAATACTGCATGATTTCAATTCTCACAGGAAGGCTGTCACTAAACTGATTGGTATATAATGTTCCAGGGTGGGACAGAACACTGAATCATCTTTATACCCTGGAGCTCGTTACCAGGATTGACCTCAACGTCTGCTCCTTGGTGCCAATCTGCCACAAGGGAGGAACTGCAAGGCAAGAAACACTGGAATCCCACAGAATCATGATCCATTTTCAACTTATTCTGCTCGTTTCCTTATGTCACAGATAACTTGTGACTTGGCAATGTATAATGAAACAGAATTGAATAATACAAATTATTAAATGGTACAAGCTAATCCATTATTTGCTCTCTTTGCATGAAATCTAAAAATGTATATTTTAAGCTTGGGTATAAATTTGACACTGATCACTGCAATTACCATAGCCTGCTCAAACACAATTTATGCTCAAAAGAATTGTTTAAATTCATTTAGTAGCTGATATCATAATTATTAAACATGCTAAAAGTTATTGAAATCATAGTCAGTCATTAATTATTGACTGACTTTGGGTATACAGCAGTGGCGATCTTAGCCTCTTTTGGGGGGTGCTCAAGCACCCCCAAAAATATTGTAAATAATAATAATAATAATATATATATTTATATATATATATATATATGGTTCTGGGTTGGGGTTCTGTTTATTGAATTTATACCATACCATTTTATTTATAGAGCACTTAAAAAAGTGACAAGGCCAACCAAAGTGCTGTACAGACAGAAAAACAGGCAACACACAAAGCAAAATACAAAATGAAGTAAATCAGAATATAGACATAAAAACGATGCAGATAATAAATATGACGACAAACCAGTGTGGAGCATACAGGTTCAAAACAAAGATCCTCTGGTGTTGAAAGCTATTGAATAGTAGTGAGTTTTTAAACAGGATTTGAAAACCGAGAGGGAGGGGGCCTGTCTGACAAGCAGAGGTAACTCGTTCCAAAGTCTTGGTCCTGCTACAGAGAAGGTCTTGTCCCCTCTGCGCTTAAGACGAGTTCCTGGAACTGTGAGGAGCAACTGGTTCGCTGACCTCAGGGAACGTGGTGGGACATACGGCTGTAGCAAATCAGAGAGATGGGGGGGGGGGGGG
>NC_056506.1:24531379-24535527 GCF_014905685.2 Nematolebias whitei
AAACTGTTCAGTGATTTGTAGACATACAGGAGTATTTTGAACTGGATTCGAAGGTGAACCGGTAACCAGTGCAGTGAGGTCAAAACTGGTATAATGTGCTCTCTTTTGCCTGTACTGGTTCAAAATCGGTCTGCTGCATTCTGGACCAGTTGTAGTCGTGCAATTAGAGGTCTGACTGATACCAAACAGGAGTGAATTGCAGTAATCAAGCCTAGATGTAATGAATGCATGTATTACTGTCTCCAGGTTCTTTTTGGACAATATGGGCTTCAGTTTAGACAGCCGCCTCAGTTGGAAGAAACATGATTTAACAATCATGTTTACATGATTGTTAAGTTTCAGGGAAGGGTCCATTATCACGCCCAGATTAATGACTCTTTGTTTTTCTGACAGGGTTAGAGTTTAGACAGGGCTTTATGATTCAATGCAACAAAAAACTATCTGAAAAGATAACATAATTTGTAATACTTAGTTTATTTACATAATGACTTTAATTGCTGGATGTCTGGCCCCTGAGCTGCTGCTTTCAGTAACTGTGCTCCCCTGAGCAGTTTAGTTGAATAGCCCTGATTTAAAGGGGGAAATACAGTTTATTTCATTTCCAAAACCTGAACTGAGTCTGGACAAATGTAAAAGGTGGATAAAGCCCTGTGGCCAGCCTCATGGTCAGCTGAATACAACAGTGATAAACAGGAAGTACCGCATGTTCATCTGTACGAAGGTAACTGCAAGTAAATCCTCCATTTTGTGTCATATGAACAATATATGCTTAATGGTTAAATTAAAGGTTAATGCTTGAAGTTAGTTTTACTTTGTTTTGTGTGTTCTGTATGTAGATATATGTTGCAACTTCTGGTTGCATAAATTTGTACATATGTATTGCACGCCGCTAGCTTAGCACTACATTGTGCTCTCTAAAATAGTTGTTGAATCAAGTGTTTACTTAAGGAGGTAAACAGAACAATCCTTTAAAATACACCAGAATGTAAGAAATGGCATCTACTTTATTCAAAAAATTTATGGGGGAGTTTCCCCAAATCCCCAGCACCAGTGTGTCATCTCTCACCCCCACACACTGTGAATGCTTCTGACACCAGTGGCCATCACATTGTTCAAGCCAACAGCCATTGTCAGCACTGGGAGATAAGCACCCATCCATCCATCCATTTTCTTTACCCGCTTATTCCATTTTGGGTCACGGGGGTCGCTGGTGCCCATGTCCAGCAATCACTGTGCGAGGGGCGGGGTACACCCTGGACGGGTCGCAAGTCCATCACAGGGCCACATAGAGACAAACAACCATTCACTCTCTCACTCACACCTAGGGACAATTTAGAGTTACCAATCAGCCTAACATGCATGTTTTTGGACTGTGGGAGGAAACCGGAGTACCCGGAGAAAACCCACGCATGCACGGAGAGAACATGCAAACTCCACCCAGAAAGGCCCCTGGACCGGGGTTTGAACCAGGGACCTGCTCGCTGAGAGGCAGCAGCTCTACCAGTTGCGCCACCGTGCTGCCCGAGATAAGCACCCCTAAAGGTCAAATTCTAGAATCACCCCTGGTATGCAGTAGTTTAGATCAATGGTTATGTCCAGTACATTTCACTGGTAACATCTGGAAAACAGCAATTAAAGAACAGAAGCCAGCGTATTACTGGTGTCGGTCCCAAGCCCGAGTAAATGGTGAGGTTTTTGTCAGGAAGGGCATCCGATGCACTGGTGGCTCCAGAGATACTTTTCTGTTTACCAAACTTTCAGAAACTTGAATTTTCACTTCCGGTTCTGAGGTTCATTTCCTGTTGCGAGATCTGATTTTTTTATACTCAAAACATTGATTGTTTTTTGACATTAGTTGTGTTTTGTGAGGAAAATATCACAACAACCACATGTTAAAAAATATTAACTCAGATGAAAAATAATATAATCTGATACTTTCTTGGGGGGTGCTATGACTTTTCCAGGTGGAGCTATAGCACCACCTAACTCCCCCCTGCAGCTGCCTATGGCATCCAATGTAAAACACGTTTGCCAAAACTAATATGCAAGTCCAGTGAAGTGATGCCATACCAGATCATTCAAGGTCTGGTTTAGCAATGACTGCCACTGGTGCAGCTGAAAAACAGGAGGCCGTGGAAAAATGTGCTACTATTAGTCAAAGACTAAGGAGGGAAACATGTCAGGAAACAAAACAAGAAGAAGAAAGTCAAAAAATGTAAGACAGAGGGTTGCAACTCTAAATGTGGGGACAGTGACAGGCAAAGATAGAGAGCTGGCTGACATGATGCAGACAAGGAAGGTAGATTTTTCATGTGTCCAAGAGATCAAGTGGAAGGGCAGCAAGGCTCGCAGCATTGGAGCAGGGTTCAAACTGTTTTACCATGGTGTGGATAGAAAGAGAAATGGAGTAGGGGTGGTCCTGAAGGAGGAGTTGGCAAAGAATGTAGTAGAGGTGAAGAGAATAAAGTGATGTGTTTGAAGGTAAAAGGTCTGATGCTAAACATCGTCAGTGGTTTTGCTCCAAAGGTTGGATGTGATATAGAGGAGAAAGATACATTTTGGAAGGACCTGGATGAAGTGATAAAGAGTATTCCCAGGGAGGAGAGAGTAGTGGTTGGAGCAGACCTGAATGGACATGTTGGTGAAGGAAACAGAGAGGATGAGGAAGTGATGGGTAGGTTTGGTGTCAAGGAAAGAAACCAGGAAGGACAAATGGTGGTGGATTTTGCTAAGATAATGGAAATGGCTATAGTCAACACCTATTTCCAAAAGAAGGAGCAACATAGAGTGACCTATAAGAGTGGAGGGAGGAGTACGCAGGTCGACTACATTTTGTGCAGAAGAGGAAACCTGAGGGAGATTGGAGACTGTAAGGTTGTGACAGGGGTTGAGCGTGGCCAGACAGCATCGGATGGTTGTGTGTAGGATGACTATTGATGTGAAGAAGAGAAAAAGAGTAAAATCAGAGAAGAAGACTAAGTGGTGGAAGATGAATAAGGAAGAATGTGAGGAGTTCAGAGAGGAACTGTTAAAGGCTCTGGATCGTAAGAAAGAACTTCCAAATGGCTGGGCAACTACAGCAACTACAGCAACAGTAATTAGAGAGACAGCTAGGACTTGGTGTGTCATCTGGACAAAGAACGGATGAAAAGGAAACCTGGTGGTGGAATAGTGAAATGCAGGAAGTTATTCAAAGGAAGAGGTTAGCCAAGAAGAAATATAACAGTGAGAGGACTGGAGAGAAATATAAGGAGATGCAACATAGATTATAGAGGGAGGTAGTTAAGGCAAAGCAGAAGGCATATGATGAGTTGTATGGGAATCTGGACTAAAAAGAGGATGAGAAGGACTTGTACCAATTGGTGAAATAGGTTAGAAAGTAAGTGCAGCAGGTTAGGCTTGTTAAAGATAGGAATGGTAATGTTCTAACAAATGAGAGTGTGGTGGGAAGATGGAAGGAGTACTTTGAGAAGTTAATGAATAAAGACAATAAAACAGAAAGGAGCGTAGAGATAATGAGAAAGATTAGCAAGGGTGAAATTTGGAAAGCTCTGATATTAACAGAGAAGGAGAAAGCAGTAGGACTTGATGACATACAAGTGGAGGTTTGGAAATGTCTAGAAGAATTGGCAGTGATGTTTTTGACTCAAAAATTCAATGACATTTGAAGGTGAGGAAAGGCTTGAGGAATGGAGAAGTGTGCTGGTGTCCATTTTTAAGAACAAGGGCGATGTACAGAGTTGAACAACTGGGAGATAAAGTTAGAGAGGCCAGACTGAGATGGTTTGGACATGGCCAGAGGAGAGAAAGTGAGTATATTGGTAGAAGGATGTTAGAAATGCAGCTGCCAGGAAAAAAACAAAGAGGAGATATATGGATGCAGTTAGAGAGAACATGGAGGTGGAGTGAGGACAGAGGATGCAGAGGACAGAGAGAGGTGGACGAGGATGACTTGTTGTGGCAACCTCTGAAGAGGGAAATGCCAAAAGAAGAAGTTGGAATGAAAATATGGACAAGTTAAAAAATACACATAAATAAATTATGAATTACAAGTCTGTAACTCTAATTATTTTTGTGTAAATATAATTTTGCATATTTGTAATATATATATATATATATATATATATATATATATATATATATATATA
>NC_056506.1:24535537-24535711 GCF_014905685.2 Nematolebias whitei
ATATATATATATATATATATATATATATATATATATATATATATATAGTGACTTGCATGCAAAAGCATGTTGCAAAAGCATGTAAGTCACATATCTAGCATATCTAAGCAAAATATTATTCTGAATATGTCATAAGCTCAGGATACCCAGATAGTACGAGACCCGGAAACGACG
>NC_056506.1:24535721-24556820 GCF_014905685.2 Nematolebias whitei
GGTGATTGGCGGCCATCTTGGGGCTGCAGCAAGAACTACTCTTACAGAATAAGAGTAAGAAGGCCGCGCTAATTATTTATAGCCGCAGCTTCGTGCACTCCGCCCATCTTCGGACGACTTTACGTACATATTCGCGTTGTATCTCGGTGCAATGCCAATAAAGTTTATTCTGATTCTGATTCTGAAATGCACCTGTCCTTATTTTAGCTTTTAAAAAGATAAATTACTTGAAAAAATTACTTTGCAAGTTAAATGAATTTTTCTGCCAAACCTTTTTACCTAATGACTAATTCATAATTGTGTTTTTTATTTTTCTGAAACAGCATTTGTACATTTTTTTGTTGACTTGTTTTTCTCATTTTTGCTACTTTTAAGTCTGAGTTACTGTTTAATCTCTTAGCTTATGGTTAACAGTTTGATAGGTTTAGCATAAGGCTAACCTTTTTCTGTGTTTAGCTTTATGCTAGACTTTTGCTACTTATATATTCCAGCTAGCGTTTTGATATATTTAGCTTGTCTTTGCCACTTTTACCTTTTAACAAGGCTTTTGCTACTTTTACCTTGTAGTTAGCCCTTGGGTACTTTTACACAGCTTTTTTATTAATTTTAGTTTCCAGCCTCCAGTCTTTTCTTTCTGGTGGTGTTTCTGGTGTTAGGTAATTTTTTTGTATGAATAATTTTATTAAAAATGGCTGAGAACATCTTTCCCTCTTACTTCTGTAATACATGCACAAACATTATCTTGTCGGCCTGAAGGCCAGCTCACTGACTCCCAGTGCCTCACTGGCATTGTCACCATGAGAACATGCCCAAAACATTCTCTAATCTCCATCTGGAGGCCAACTCGCCGATGGTCATGGATCATGTCTGTGTGTCTGACTGCAGGTGGCTATGAGGGAACGCCTGCTGGACTCTGCTGCTGTGTAAAAGTCTGCAGCAAACTCTATTAACATGTTCCATGCATCTATCTTGAAGTCCTTGAAGTAAAATGCTGGTTCAAAATCTTCTCCTGCCATCGATATTTTTATTTTTAAAGAAATGCAAGAGTGTGGGAAAGGTTTAAAACGCAGAACTACAGTATACATCCTTTTGGCCTTTAGATCGTGTGTTCTTTCTTTTAGTTTGCAACTAGTCTTCTACCTATTAGTGTTTAACTTCATTTAGCTTTAACAACTCTCATTTTTTTCTGCAAATTTTAGCAAATTCAGCATTCACGCTAATGCAGTTTCTTTAATTACAAACTGAAATAACACACTTGCTCAGTCTTAAGTTATCAAATCCTGGTCTGGCTCTTTTGTGGAATTATGTAATTCAGTTAAATGTGATCTATACTTGATTTACGTCACCTTTGTTCAATCTTTTTAAATACTTTCATGAAGATGTAATATGCATACGATCTCATCATTTACTGATTCAAGGCAACAGCTTGGACCCTGTATAAGCATAATTTTATCCATGACAGAGAAAGACATTTAAACGTTGATCGTTAAAAAAAAGTGCTTGTTGGCTGAACCGAATGTTCCGCTGTGAGTCCATCATTCACCCAGTAATTGCTTTGCCACTCCACATTTCTCTTCGGATTTCCTAAAAGATAGCAGAACACGTCAGCTGTTAAATTGAAGGGAAACAATTTCTTGAGCAAGCTAGCATCCAAGACTTCATTAAATTACATGCTGCTGTTTGTGCCAAGGTTTCCACAGCATGTCCATGTCGGGAAGAAAGTAAACTAATTCATGTTTCTTGAAGAGTGACTGCATATAAATATTTTCTGTGAACTAAAAGAACAGTAAGTGTTTTGGTCTGAGCTAATTCAGATGTTTACTAAAAGCATGGAAAAGGGGATTTTCTTTGCTTTCATTATGTACAGGTACATCTTCAATTGATTACCTTTTAGATTCAACCAAATTCAAGAGGCCACTGTGTCTTAGTCTACTCAAAAATACACATAAAAAAAAATGTTTAAAATTCAAGCAACAAGATATTGGCACCTTGGAAAACTCACAAAAAAAATCGAGAATGAAAATGGCCTTGAACATTTTGGAGACTTCCCTGTAAATCTGATTCTCAAACTAGTCTTCAACAGTCGCAGGAGATTGGCTTAATGAAGCAGTTTTCTCTGACGCCAGACAAGTAGAGCTGGGTATGATCAACAAAGGAGTCAAAACATTTGCTGTGTTTCGTTTAGAAAGAGAATAAAATTGATCTAAGTCTAGAATCGCTTGAACTCTGACCATTTTAAAAGGTTAAACACTGCATACAAGTCAAATAGAAGATTATTTTCAGACTGAAGGTTTAACAAATTTGCTGTGATCCACCCACAGTCCAACAGGTCATGGAGAGCAGAGTGACGTGTTCATCCTGTGAATGAAATCAAGACATAAAGTTAAATGACATATCACATGAGAAAAATGAATGTTTCATATTTGATCAACTGATCTTGTCTGTGTGTGATCTGTATGACACAAATAAAAATGTCTGCCCTGGCGCACATACACACACACACACACACACAGACACACACAGGTTTGTTTTGCTATCTTTATGGGGCCTTTGCATTGACTTCCATTCATTTTTCATTCATTTCTATAGCCTAACCATGACCTTTATCGTTAATCTAACCATTACCAGTACATACCTAACCCTAAACCTAACACATCCTCAATTCACACCTTAGTCCTAAACCTAGCCCCTAACCCACCAACGGGACTTCTTCTTATGGGGCCCGGGCTTTGGGCCCCATAAGGAGCAGTTGGTCCTCACAATGCAGTATAAGTTGGAAAAATGGACCTCACAAAGTAGCATAAACAAGGACACACACACACACACGTACTGTGGAAATCTGTGGAACTCATATCGGACCATCTATCTGTTCTGTTCACTGCGATGGTGTCTGGTAGGAAGAAATGGACTGGATCATCTGTGTGTAAGTCCAACACCACACTGTTTCTCCACCAGTTTTAAGGACCCTGGTCTCCTGCAACCCTCTGTTTTGCTCTTTGTCCAATGTGGATGATTTAACTGATGCTTTTAGTTCTACATGTACTAATATTCTGATCGCTGTTGCTCCACTAAAAACCAAACAAAGTCTTCATCTCAGCCGTGACGGAACAAAACCACCCACGCGCTAGATGTCAGCGCAGACGAGCTGAGAGAAAATGGAGGAAGGACAGACTGTAAGTTTCACAGGACATCTTTAATGACAGCTTATTAAATTATCAGGGCGCTGTTAAAGCTGCTAAGATTGATTAAAAATTAAAAAAAACTAATAGGGTTTTTGAATAACAGTCACAGACCTCAGGTTCTTTAGTTATTAACTCCCTGGGGCTGCTGTGGCGTAGAGGCAGGGCAGCCAACTTGGGACCAGAAAGTCATAGGTTCAACTCTCCGCCAAACCCACATGTTGTGGTGTCCTTGAGCAAGGCACCTAATCCTTAACTGCTCCCCGGGTGGCGCTTACATAGCTGCCCACTGCTCCACCTGAGTGTCTCGGTGTGATGGGTTAAATGCAAAGAATTCATTTCATCATTGTACAGAAACATGATGACAACACACTTTCTTTCACTTTCTATAGCTGTATCTCGTGCACTGTGTGAACCCTTGTAAAAAAAATTTATTAAGCAAATCTCTGCTCTGAGACCCTCTTCAACCCAATTTGACACAGAACCCTCTTTACTTCCTCCATCCTCAGCTGCGTTTGAACAGTGTGAGGCGGTGGAATTTGCTCTTTAAAAAGACATTGTGCATAATACGCAGCCTTCTAATTCAATTCACTTCAATTTATTTATACGCGCCAAGTCACAACAGAAGTCATCTCAGGGCACTGAACAGAAACATTCACATGCATTATAAAAAACAATTACCAGTAGTAAAAGTTATACAGGAGGCCAGCAGGTTGTGATGAATCTTCCCTTTGGCGCAGTTTCCTATCCTGAACAAGCATAAAGGCAAGTGTGGAAAGGAAAACTTCTGTTTTAACAAGAAGAAACCTCCAGCAGAACCAAGCTGAGGATGAGCAGCCATCTGCTTCGACCGGCTGGGGTTTGAGAGGACATGAAGGAGAAACAAATGAACATAGAACTACAGGTCCAGGTGCACTTTCTATGGGGAAAAAGGCAATAAATAAATAGATACATAAATAAATAAGTTAAAGAAATATATATTTTTTTCATTTACCCTTTATTTATACAGGTCATACTCAATGAGCCACAAGAACTCATTTTCAAGAGAGACCTGTTTAGGGAGCAGATGGGGGGTTAAGGGCCTTGCTCATGGGCCCAGAGTGGGGCGAATGAGGATGGGGGCAAGTGTGGGTGCTTCACCTACCCCACCTACAAGTCTGATGTTGTCGGGGCCGGGGTGTGAACTGGTGATCTTCGGATCACAGATCCACCTCTCTAGCCTCTGCGCCACCACTCCCCCAGAAATAATTACAAATACAAACAGGCAGAGTAGAGCAAGTAAACACAGCTGCAGAGTTAGGAAATATGGCAAATTTTTCCTCCAGAAAACCTATAGCAGCATAACTAAAAGATAGATCAGGAAATCCAAGCCGACCCTAACTAAAGTATTTATTTTAAAGGAAAGAGTTAAGCCTAATATTAAAACTGGACAATGTGTCAGCCTCATGGACAGAAACTGGAAGTTGGTTCAACAAGAGAGGAGCCTGATAACTGAAAGATCTGCCTCCCATTCTACTTTTGGAAACTCTAGGAACACAAGTAAACCTGCAGTCTGAGCGCGAAGTGCTCTGTTAGGAAAATATGGAACAATAAGATCTGCAATATAAGATGAAGCTAGATTGTTGAGAAATTTGTAGGTTAGAAGTAAGATTTTGAATTATATTCTGAACTTGACAGGGAGCCAGTGGAAAAAAACTGGAGAAATATGATCTCTCCTACTAACTCCAGTTAAGACTCTGGCAGCAGCATTGTGGATCAAAAGAAGAATTTTAATGAAGTTTGTGGACACACAGATAACAATTTCCAAAGTCCAGTCTAGATGTGATAAATGCATGGACCAGTTTTTCATTTTTTGACAACATATCCTGATCAAAGATAACATGGAATAGGATGCCATCTTTGCTTTGAGCTTGTTGTTGAAGTACAAAGGGGTCAGAAATAACTCCATTGTGTCTTTGTGGATTTAGAAAAAGCATATGGCAGGGTGCCGAGGGAGGAGGTGTAGCATTGCATGAGGAAATTGGGAGTGGCAGAAAAATATATTAGACTGGTGCAGGACATGTATGAGGACAGCAGGACAGTGGTGAGATGTGCTGTAGGAGAGACAGATAACTTCAAGGTGGAGGTGGGAGTGCATCAAGGATCAGCTCTGAGCCCCTTCTTGTTTGCGCTGGTGATGGACCGACTAACAGATGAGGTCAGGCAGGAATCCCGTGGACTATGATGTTTGCAGATGACATTGTGATCTGTGGTGAGAACAGAGAACAGGTGGAAGAGAACATGGAGAGGTGGAGGAATGCACTTGAAAAAAGAGGAATGAGGTATGTGCTCTCAGGACACAATTACTTGCAGTGTACCTTCATTGCGGACTGAACTAGGCAAAAGGGCCATCTCTTACTCTGATCCTGTATGACGGAACACCTTGCAAAAAGATCTGAAGCTCTTGACCTTGACCTCCCTAAGGGTTTTTAGACAACTGCTAAGTTCATGGCAAAAACCAACGCAGACATGTTCCTGTTTTTAGCATTTTGCATCACTTTATAATGAAGCTGTTTCTTTGTTTCATTTTTATATAATTTCTTCTACTTACTTTTTCATTTTCTATGCTTTTCATATGATTGTCTATTGTTGTCTGTACCTCATCTGTGTTCTTTGTTTAAACAGGTCTCTTTTGTATATGAGTGCTCGTGGCTGAATGAGATCAACCTGTATAAATAAAGGTTGAATGAATGAATGAAAGTCAGCTGTAAGACAGAGTGCAGTGAGGCTACAAGGAGCAGAGGTCACAAAGGTGCAGGACTGCAAGTACTGTACTGTACATGTCCATGACATTTGGGAGTGTGGTAAAAAGGTGAAAACTTGAGTCCAGGCAGGATGAAGTGCATGGAGATAAGTTTCAGGAATGATTTGCAACAAAAGGGTGGCAACAAAAGTTAAAGGAAATGTTTACAAGACATTGATGAGACCTGCTATATTGTACAGTCTAGAGACAGTGGCATTGACAAAAAAAAAAAGACCGGAGGCAGAATTGTAAGTGGCAGAAATGAAGATGAGGTTCGCCTTAGGAGTGACAAGTCAGAGTCAGAGTTAGAGTCAGAGTCAGAGTTTCTTTATTGTCATTCGCACCTCATGTGGTACATGTGGTGGAGCGAAATTATGTACACGGGGTCCCAGTTACATCCAACAATAAAATGTCTAAGAAAAACAGTAATAACATCTAAGATATGAACTAAGAAAAACATCAACTAAATATACACTAAGCACTCATAACATAAAAACATTGAACATCAGCACAAACATGAACATGAGTCTGTAAGCAGATGTGCACGCATGAACACACCAACATTGAAACAGATCAGCAGCAACACGAAACAGATCAGCAGTAACATGATATGGTTTTTCACAGTGATTATTCTAGTTAGAGATTCATGAGTCTAACAGCCTCAGGGTAGAAGCTGTTCCTCAGTCTAGTGGTTCTACACTTAATGATCTTTAACCTCCTTCCTGAGGGGAGCGGGGCAAAAAGTGTGTGTGCTGGGTGAGTGGGGTCCTTCATGATGCAGGTGGCCCTCTTCCTGCATCTGGAGGTGTAGATGTCTGTGATGGTGGGGAGGCTGATTCCAACAGATTTCTGTGCAGCCTTCACCACTCTCTGCAAAGCTTTTCTTTCTGCAGCTGTGCAGCCTCCATGCCACACGTTGATGCTGGAGCACAGGATGCTCTCCACTGCACACCTGTAGAAGGAGGTGAGGACTGAGCTTCCCAGACCAGCTCGCCTCAGCCGTCTGAGGAAGTAGAGTCTCTGATGAGCTTTCTTGATCAGGCATGGATAAGATTAGGAATGAGATCATCAGAAGTACAGCACAGGTTGAACAACTGGGAAATAAAGTTAAAGAGGCCAGACTGAGATGGTTTAAACATGTCCAGAGGAGAGACAGTGGGTATACTGGTAGAAGGATGTTAGAGATGCAGCTGCCAGGAAAAAGACAAAGAAGAAGGCCAAGAAGAGATACAGTATATGGATGCATGAGGAACTCCATGACTAACTTTGGTGTATGAAGAAGATTCATTATTTATATTTACAAACTGGAATTTATCAGATAGATATAATTTAAACTATTTTAGAGCCTTTCCTGTAATCCCAATATCATATTCAAGCCTCTGTACTAGAATATTATGATCAACTGTATCAAATGCAGCACTGAGGTCTAACAGGACCAGTGTAGACACAAGTCCACTGTCAGAGGCCATGAGGATATTATTAGTAACTTTCACCAGTGCTGGTTCTGTGCTGTGGTGCGCTCTAAACCCTGACGGAAAGTTCTCAAATTATTATTTCTGTCCACATGTTCACACAATGGTTTGCAACTATTCTCTCAAGAATTTTTTAGATGAATGTTAAATTAGATGTAGGTCTATAATTGCGTTTGATTTGATTTATTCTTTATTTATTTAAGGTCAAGTGTAAAACAATATCATACTTCATACATTACAACATTTATAGCCTGGGCTAATTTTCAATGCCAGTCCTTGTTCCAGGCAGAGGTAAGAACCAGTTAGAGTGGATTTTTCTTGTTGTTTTTTTGTTGTATTTTATTGTTAACTGTTTTTCCTTAATGACACAAGATATTTTTTCTTGTTCTTATTGTTTTCATTTTAGTTTGATTAAATTGTAAAGCACTTTGGTCAACTTTTGTTGTTTTGCTGTGCTGTATAAATAAATAGACATTGACACAGATATTGCTGTCCAAACAGCTAACAAGGTGCTAATGATCTGGGAAACAACCCTTTCCCACTCCCTGGACATCCTACCGATACCTTTTCATCTGTGATTTCAAGAAGTCCATTACTATTGCAGAAGGGTATGGTGCTCCTGCACCACAATCAATACTCTTCCATTAAGGTGATGAACGGTCCATTTCCTCAACCGTCTCCAGTCAAGACAAATTCTCAGGACCTACTGATCCGAATCAGTCAGTGTCAGCATGACAGCACAACAGCCAGGTTATGCTGAAGGGTAAAAGAGAATGACTGAAATCCCCCAGTCCTCACATTTGGACGTCTGCCATGGGATAGACATCGTCTTTACTTTAGCAGTAAAACCAGATTTTCTCTTCCATTTCTCAAACCTGGAATGTGTTGTGATTTTTACCTCTCATGATCATTTTACCTCTTCCAGTGTCATTTTAAACAATGTTAATCATGAACATGGCAACTGATGGTATTTGTTTCTATAATATGAAGTTTATTTTACTTTAAACGGGGTCAGTAAAAAAAAAAAACAATCCAGTCAGTTTTCAGTTGATTTTAAATAGCACAAAATTAAAAGCATTCACAAATTTCAATCAGCTATACCAATGGGATGAGCTTTGAAAAGCTCATAGCAAAAAATATATTTACTGTATGTATGCGTCCACACTTCAACATAATTGTTCTGTTTAGTATATGTCTATTCACAGCTCAATGTTAGGTCATGCAGCTCACTAAGTGATATGGCCTTCTAGTTGTGATGAGAGTTATGTCTTTCTGATAAGATGAGCGCTCTCTGACAGTCTGAGGTCTGATTATATGACTTGGATCTGTCTCATCCCTGAGATGTTCTGCTTGATATTTTCTGTTGGTAAATTATTAAAACTCAACATGCTGAGGTTTCCTGTCTCCCTAATCCTTTTGCCATGACAGTTACCACAAATCTTAGGTAAACAACAAACATTGGTGTTTTTTGTTTTTTTTTCACTGACCTTATTTTTTTAATGGTTGTGATTTGATTTCAACAGACCGTTCATACTGAGTTGCCTCAACGATGCCTGTTGCTCCAAGAACATATGCCACTGATCAGTTGTGACAACTCTCCACTCCCTGATCTACTCAAAAAACCTTCTAGAAAAAAAGAGACTACACACAGCAAAGAAGACATCTTGGTTTCTGAAGACAAAAGAGAATCTGTATAAATCTTTTAAATCCAGGAAGAGATTAAACAATTTGGTCAGACTGAGCTCATCTGCACTGAGTTTCCCCTTCCTCTGACTGACACTCCACATGATGGATGCTGTTCAGAATTAAAAATAAATAATAAAATCAGATTTGATAGAAACTGATGTCAAATTGATACTGATTCTACACCAGTACTGTAACCGGGTCTCCATGCCCAAAAGTGGAAATCCCATTTCCTTACTGGGGGCTAAAACAAGCACTTAGATTTATTAGGAGCAATGCTGTTTTTTTTTTCCTTTTCTTATTTTATTTTTATTTTGATTGGGGGGTGGGGGTCGTCAAAGGTACAGTCAGTCAAATGTACTGTTCTTAAATGAAGAGCTTGAACCCTGTATTACGTTTTTCTACTTCAAGTTACTACTATATAATTGGTAACTAACTTGGGAGTTGAACTGGTGTGGCCCAGATATTTAATAAAGATATTAATACTAATAATAATTATAACAGTGTCCTTTTACAGTACAGTATAATTTATAAAAAAAAACATTTTGAATATGTTCACCCTGCAGAGCAAAAACTGTGTTAATGTACATCAGATATATGTGTAGTCCAGTTGGGGGGGAGTTTGAGTCTTTTTACCAATTCAAATTTAAATGAATCACTTACCAAAAATAATTTTACGTTTTTGAGTCATTGAATTCATTTGAGTCACTTGAGCAAACAGAAGCTTCACTTCCACACCCCTTTCATTCATATTGCTAACACCATTCATGTGAAAATGATCCATTTAAGTCACGTTTGGTGGAGCGTCGCAGACGGACCCAGTTGTAGATGGAGTCAAGGCGCTCAAATGATAATTTAAACTTTATTATAAAACTAAGACAAACCAAAGGCTGACATTGCAGCACACTAGAAAACTCTAACATGAAGAAACTTACCAGAAATAAAAAGAACAGGTAACAGAAATCATGAAAATACAGATAACAGTGAACGGAGGACAACTTATGCTGGACTGAGGAACAGACTAAGACAGAGAATATAAAGACAAGACTAGTGAAGGAGAATGACAAACACCTGGGGGGAGAAAATGAGGACCAGGTGAGGGTGGGCAGGACACTCCATCAGTTTATTCATCCATCATCTTTACCCGCTTCTTCTATTTTTGGTGGTTGCCTATATCCGGTAATCACTGAGCAAGAGGCGGGTGGACAAGTCTCCAGTCCATCACAGGGACACATAGAGACAAACGAGACAAACAACCATTCACTCTCTCACTCACACCTAGGGACAATTTAGAGTTACCAATCAGCCTAACATGCATGTTTTTGGTCTGTGGGAGGAAACCCACGCATGCACAGAGAGAACATGCAAACTCCACCCAGAAAGGGCCCCCGGCCAGGATTCGATCTGGCAACCTTCTCATTGAGAGGGAACAGTTCTACCAACTGATCCACCGTGCCACCCTCAAGAAAAACATTCATCTTGAAAACTACATTCACCAATCAAATCCCTCAGTGATGGGGGACATCAGCATACCACTTCATCTGTGATCTCATCTGTCAAAACCATTGACAGCTGGCAAGGTGTTAGGTCCAAAGCAAACTTGAAACACTACAGCCTTATTTACAGTGTGTGTGTGTGTGTGTGTGTGTGTGTGTGTGTGTGTGTGTGTGTGTTTGTGCAGGACTGCATGCTTTGCAGGCCTAATACAGTAACATAAGTCTGTGGTAGCCTGGTTTTGACAATCCTCTCAGTGATTAGTGCAACAAATGTCTGCTCGTTGCATTACAAGCTGTTGTTTGCCGGCTGTTTGTAAAGCTTTTCACTGAGAGATCATCTCATTCCACGGTGTGAATGTGTGGGTGTGAGACAGCATAGGTTTACGTTAAATCACTGTTATCGTCTGTGCCTGCAATGTATTTAAAGCCGATGCATCGAAGCGCAGACAGAAAAAATAAATCTCACCTGGATTTTTTTCCCTCTCACATTAATATATCAAAAGGATGCAGTTTTGTTATTACAAAAAATGTATAAATATACTGATTATGGGATGTCTTGCTTGTCTTTTAGCAAATATTTTGGGTATTAGTGGAAATATTTTGAATAATTTGTCCACTAAACAAATTTCCCTGTCAAATTCAGAATATAATTCAAAATCTTACTTCTAACATACAAAGCTCTCAACAACCTAGCTCCATCTTATATTATAGCTCTTATTGTTCCAAATTTTCCTAACAGAGCACTCAGACTGTAGGTTTACTTGTTGTTCCTAGAGTTTTCAGAAGCAGAATGGGAGGAAGCTCTTTCAGTGATCAGGCTTCTCTCTTGTAGAACCAACTTCCAGTTTCTGTCTGCGAGGCTGACACATTGTCCAGTTTTAATACTGGGATTAAGACTTTCCTGACATAACCAACTTTATAGGTCTCAAGCTCAAATGTGGTATGTTAGTAGCAGAGACTCATCCCCAAAATACAGTCCAAGTGCTAACTGATTGACCATTGTAGTCAGCTGTGTCTGTCAGCAAAATGTCTCATGAACCACTGGAGGATTTCAATGAAGCTGTCAAACATCTATAACCCTGTTCCTTCTCATCACAAGATAATCAGAGTCTAAAACACTGATATGAAGGGCAGCAGGTGGCATATATTCTTCCCCAAAATACTAGTTCTTATACTATTGTATGGTTTTGTCAGCCCTGCTCTGTCTCCATTCATCTAACTGCCTGTGAGTCAGTTCATCACAGTTTATCTTCTCCCGTCCTTTGAAAAATTCACCCAATGTGTCAATTTTAGTAACAAATTATGTATTGTATTTCTCAAAAAGACAAAGAGCTTCTATTGATACGCTGTGGCAGATGGAAAAGGAAACCTATGGTTTGCTTCCACGTGAGGTTTTGGGGCTGTTAAATGGTAACAAAGGTGCATCGTTTCATAGACTGGGAGTGAAAAATGCCTCGGTGGCAGGGACGGACACAATGGGCTTTCTCTTTCATGTCGAGGCGTTTTCATTTACAAGGCAAGTTAAGTAGGAAACACTCCTAATTACAGCTCATTCCAGTGGGAGTCTCTACAAAGAGATGAGGGATTTTTAATTCAAGCACACTCAGAACTGAGCGAGCAACCTGGAAACATCCCAAGTCCTTTACAGTTGGCCTCCGAGCACCACTAATGGAACTGGGACTCGTTCAAGTGCACTTTGATACTAAGACAGTGCAGAGAAATAATTCCTCTTTAGATTTAAAGGCTTCTGTTTGGCAGCTAAAGCTAAACCTTTTCACTCTGAGGCTGCATTTAGCTTTCAGGGCTGTTAAATACAACTTTTAAAACAAAGTTGTGAACCACTTAAAGCATCGATGGGAATGTGCATGCAAATAAATCGCCCCGTTCAGGATTGAACATGTTTTCGTTTTGTATGTGAGCCAGGAAAAGGCAAGCCAAAAACAGTGGGATGTGAAGAGAGCAGGTGAAAATAGTCTTGTTCTCTGTCAGACACTTGAGCATGATATTAATAACCCTGATTTTTTTAATACCCCGCGATTCAAAACAAGCTCACGCTGGGCATTAACGAGTCAGGGACGGGGGTTGTGGGGCGTTTTTTTTTTCTTTTCAGGGAGATCATAATATCAAGGCTCAAACACAGATGGCAATATGTTCAGGGTCTAAATGACGCACAATCTGACACAGACTGATGTACCTGCTGACGCATGATAGCGTGACAGCATTCTCACAAATGGCTGTGCATCAACATGTGTTTACATGCACAGACATTAAGATGTGACACATGGGCAGCTGGGAATCAAATTAAGGTATTGGAATTTATTAGTTTGTGTGTTCATGTCATCATCAAAGAACAACCCCCCCCCCCCACACACACACACACACACATAGAGGAGCAGGCATGCAGCATCTATTATTTTAAACCCACTTATGCAAGAAAGAACTGAGAAGTTGTAGTAAATATTTGGCAACTACCTACAACCATAGATAAATTATCCTATGTTTATCATATCACTTCTGGACTGGACTATTGTAATTCTTTATTAACTGGATGTCCAACATCAAAATGCTGTTGCCACAGTTCTGAGTAGAGTTGGTAGGAGAGATCATATTTATCCACTTTTAACTTCTCTCCATTGGCTCTGTGTCAAACCCAGAATATAATTTAAAATATTACTTCTAACATTTAAAGCGCTCAACAACCTAGCTCCATCTTACATTACAGCTCTTATTGTTCCATATTTTCCTAACAGAACATTCAGACTGTAGGCTTACTTGTAGTTCCTAGAGTTTCTAAAAATAGAATGGGAGGCAGATCTTTCAGTTATCAGGTTCCTCTTTTGTGAAACCAACCCAGTTTCTGTCTATACAGCTGACACCCTGTCTTTTTTTAAGATTTTGATCAAAAGTTAAGGTTGGCCTGGGTTTCCTGAGCTATCCCTTAGTTTTACTGCTATTTTAAGTCATTGCTATAAATAACTTGATTTTTTTCCCCCACAGAAACTACACCTGGACCAAATCTTCTGTGTTTGTCCGTGTCTCTTTCCTGTTCTCCCAAAATCCAGCCAGATGGACGCTCATCCTAAGCCTGGATCTGCCTCTGCTGGAGGTTTCTTCCTGTTAGAGGTGGGTCATTCATTTCTACTGTTGCCAATGCACTGCTCAGGATAGAGTGAAGATTCAATCAAATCTGCTTCCTTAGATGGACAACTTTCTTAATAGTTATGCCATAATGTCAATGTATGTGAATGTGTTGTAATATAAAAAAGAAATTGACTGTAATTGGATTTGAAGCTGGATCTGAACTAGATTGATTTGGACTCAGTTTTTGTGACAGTGATGTGAGAGGAGGACCTTTGTTGAGAAAAAGGACTATATAAATAAACTAAAATGTACTGAATTATGCTCCATATGTAACGTTTCAGTCTGTTTGTTTCTATGCCTGCTCATTGCTCTGCTGCCTCTCACCTGTGTTCTGCTCTAATTAAGCTCCCTCCAGCCACAGACACCTTGACAGCTTATCCATCATAGTTCTGTGTGTGGATGTCCAGCATCTCGTCCTTGTGGTGATGGGCAACTGAAGCTTTTCTGAAGCACTGAAGCTAGTTTCAGAAAAGGGTTCATTGTTTGAAGCTTTTCAACACTGTCCTCTTTGACGACGTCTTGTGGCAAAAAGTATAAAGAGCTGCTTGAAACCACAGCATGAACGGCTTCATGGTGGATGCCCAACCGACACAGAGTTGGCAGCTTTTGTTTAATATCCTGAGACATTTCTCTCTTATGTTGGGCAGTCATTGAGGTGCTTTGAACATTTTAAATTTTTTGTAGCTGAAAGAATGAAGTCATGGTTAATTGATGAATAAACATGTTAGAACATGTGACATGGTATGATGCTGCTTTGCTCGTGACTTCTGGACATCTGTAAACATGGATTTTAAAAAAGAAATATCAAATTCACAACACAATACCAGTCTGGAATGGCGCCTGTGTTGCAGATTTTCTGCCTCCATGAGTTTATTTTAACGAACCAGTTTATGTTTACTGTGAAGTTCAGATTGTAACGTATGTACATAGTGTTTTTCCTTTTTTTTTCTTCCTTTGAATAAAAGTGCTTATGAACTTATAAGATAAACACATAAAACACACCAGGCTGGCTGGCCCCACATCTCGCTATATGTCACTTTCTGGTTTTTCACAGTGTGCTCCCAAAACTCACCACAAATACAGCCAATGATTTGCATCCTAAAGTTTGAGTCCTGTGCCAAAGCAGTGAAGTCACTTCAGCACATTTAAAGCTGTAGACATCATTGATCATGGGACTTGTGCCAATCAAATCAAGCTCCGACACAAAGCTTCATAAACGCTTGTTTTTTTTTTTAATACATGCCTCGGAGCTTCAGCTTCAGACAGTCCATCACTACTTCCTTGCCAACTTTTGATTTCCTGGTTATGACCTTGCTTCTGCCTTCTGGATTTCATTGTTCTACCTCGTTCCTTTCATACTCCACACTTACTGTATTTCTGCTTTCTGGACACGGACCATGGACACAGATTTTGACCTTTGCCCTCAGCCTACCCTGACCACTTCATTATCTGTCTCTGTGTTTCTGAACCTCTCCTGCTTTCTTACCACATCTTGGCCCATTGGTCAGGATTTGTCATTGGACAAGTTGTGCAGAGAAACCATCCTAAAAATTTCCTGTGAGGATTCTAAGGTTCACACGTTTAGAAGCCGAGCAGCAGATCCAGCTAAGAGGTTAGTGACACTGAGTTTATTTAACCCAGTCAATAACCTCTTTTCCCTCTATTTCAGTTGTCCCTGAATGTTTGTGTGACCAGTCAGTGACCCTCACCAGTTCCAGACTCTTAATAAATATTTTAACATCAGGTCCCTTGTACCAGACATTACACCGCAAGTCTGATTTTACATGTGACGCTATGAAGCTAGCAGAAAAGCCGAAACGGTTATCTAAAAGGTTAAAAAGGACGGGATAAACAAATGGGTAAAAATATCAGACAAGAGGAGTTAAAGACCTCAGATTAGACATTGGAGTGGTTAACAAGTTATATTATACACTAACCTTAGGAGAACAAGTTAAATGTGCTTACCTTTAGGCAAGTAAAAATCTTCAAAAGATATAAAAATACTTAATTTATGGAATTCTTTTTGGCAAAAATATAATCATAGCCATAATTACGACAGTTATGATTGCTGTAAATATGGTTTAAAATCATTTTAATATTTGTCACAGAATAAACGAGACAGTTGGAGTTGTGTTGAAGCTAAGTTTCAAGTTTGAAGTTTAATAAAAAAGTAAATCATACAACAAATCGTTTCTACAAAGCCCTTTGAAGAGAAACAGCTGATGGATCAACTGATCCACTGCTGTGTTGAGTCTCACAGCAAATGGATTTTGTTGCTGGAGAAGGCAAGCATTCAGTAACTATACCTGCAAGAGACTGCAGAAGACTTGCTAACATGGAAAAACTGGAGAATCAGAATCAGAATAAGCTTTATTATCATTGCACTGAGATACAACAAGAACATGTATGTACAGTCGTCCGAAAGATGGGCAGAGTGCATGAAGCTGCTACTATGAAAGTGCAGCCCTCTTATTCTTATTCAGAATAATATTTTGCTTAGATGAAAAAAGGGAAGAAAACATGAGGAGAGACGGTATAAAAAAAAGATCTCTCACGCCGTGTCCTAGACAGGGCACGATTTGAGGCATCAAAAAAACCTACCACAGCAAAGCAACATAAATAGATGTTATACATGTACATATAGACCGGTGAAGACATTGAATTTTAACCTTCCTAGCGTGGCGAGATCCTGCACGCACTTATGATGTGAACGGGTCAGTTGTGACCCGTCTTAAATCAGCCACAAAATACCCTCAAAACAGTGTTTTTTTAAGAAGTATTAGAACACATCTCTAAAATAAATTTGTCTTATTATTTTGTTATTTTAATATTATTAACCATAGTAACATTTATAGTGTTAAGGGTAAGTTTTGACCCATGTATATTTACGTCAAAAAAAGGAAGAAACATTTCTTTTCAAACATTGAACTTTAATACCAATATAAAATAAAAAGCAGAACAAGTAATAATAGAGTTGTGGGTGTGGTCGATGTTGAAGCCCGGCTGCCTGAAGGGCGTGTTGTCACTGATGCACTTTGTGCAGCTGATGATGTAGTTGGAGTGGTGCTCCGGAGCTGTCTCACAAGGTTTGCAGTGGCTGGGTCTCGGGGTATCCGTTCCCTTCTCTCAATGTATGGCTTGATCAACAAATTTCCTAGCTCCTGAAGGAACAATCTCCGCTTGTGGGTTTTTTTGGCGTTCCACCCCAAGTCAATCTGGGTCCACAAGACAAATGCATTGTATGCAGACACATCTAGGATGTTGTAAAATACAACCATTGGCCATCTCCTGGTCATTCGCTGGCAAGTGTAGGTGGCAGTCAGCTTGTCCAGGGTGTCCACTCCTCCTTTGTTTTTATTGTAGTCCAGGATGATTTCAGGCTTTTTGTCACTTCTTGTTGACACAGCTGCATCTTTGTGAAGAGTGGACATAAGTACCACACTCCGGTTCTTTTTGGGACAGTATGAAACAACACTGGTGGTTTCTGTAAAAGCAAATTTTGAAGACAGTGGAGCCCTGTCTTTCACCTACAAAATTTCAAGGGGCAGCTCAGGTTTGTTTTTTCTTATTGTGCCCACCATGGTAAGTTTCCTCTTGAGAAGTTCTTCTCCAAGATCATAGCTGGTGAAGAAATTGTCACACGTGATATTGTGACCCCGCAGTCCAGTAGTCATATCAAGGATTACCCGTTTTCCTTGATTCTTCTCAGGGATGCCAGCTGCAAGTTTGCCTGTGTAAATCTGTAGATTCCAGGCATAGCTGGTTTTCGCATCACAGGCTGCCCAGATTTTTATGCCATATTTGCCTGGCTTACTGGGCATGTATTGCCGGAAGGGGCATTTTCCACGGAAAGGGAGAAGACGCTCATCCACTGTCACCTCTGGTCCTGGGTTGAACATCAGTGGAAGGAGCTTCACCCATCTATCCCAGACGTCTTTGATGGGAGCAAGCTTGTCAGACCGTGCTCTAGTATCTCTGTTGTCAAATCTGAGGACTCTTGAGATCATTTGAAAGGTCTGAAGTGACATTGTTGCGCGGAAAATACTCCTGCCTGTGGACACATCCCAGAGACTAGTAAAGGCCTCATTGCTGGATCTGTACACGCCAGCGAGAAGAAGAACACCAATAAAAGCATCCAGGCACTCCTCATCAATGTCCTTCCAAGTGTCACCGTGAACTTTTTTCCCTTCGAGGTTTGTCATAGCAATGATGACTTTCTTTAGTGACAATGGCATAAACAAATCAAAGCATGTCTTGATGTCACTTACTCGTGTCACAGCAAACCTTGTAATCCCAGGGGTCATCTTCATAACATTTTCAGCAGCTTCCCTGCCATGTGAAACAGGAGGAATCGCACTCCAAGTGATGTTACCCTTTTTGGATTTATAGGTTTCAGTTACAGGAGCAGCTTCAGCACCTGTGCCCTCCTCATTCGACGAGTCTGTGTACTCTGATTCATATTCAATAGCATTGTCCTCCTCAGAAACTGGCTCATCTGTGTCACTAGGTGTGTCCTCTGCATCATTTTCAGCAAGGATGTGATCTAGAGCTTCTTGTACTGTGAATCTTCTCTTCATTTTGGTATGCAGCCAAGCTCTAGGTAAAATGGAGTGTCTGTTTCTACATGTCTCTACATGCCCATGTAGAGACACACCCAGGTGGGTGTGTCTATCTAGGTCTGCATATCAAGATGGGCATGGCTATCCAGGTAGGCTTATCTCTACATGGGCATGTCTCAACATGTCTCTGCATTTACAGCTGGATGAACTTTTTCAGTTTTTGGGAGCAGAGTATGAGGGACTTATCAATAAAAGTAGTACGGATAAATGGGGATGTTTTGGTCAGTGAAGTAGCCAAACACGTAAAAACAGAAGGCCCTAACATATGTATGACAAAGTTAGTGAGGTCACAGTGTGTTTATGATTTCAGTTTTGACACTGATTATTGGTTGATAGTCTTATACCATAACTGGGTCACAAATGACCCCAGCGCGGCAAGTGCGTGTTGTTCTATAAAAAATAAAAATTAAATTTAGTGAAAAAAACAAACAATTTTTTTTTTTTAAATAAAGGTTCCAGACAAAGTCAAAAAGCCTTGATGCAAAAAAAAATATTTAAAAGACAGTATCATGATTTAAAATTTAAAATGGGTCACTACGGACCCTAACATAGTAGGAAGGTTAAGGGAAAGTCATAGCATAGTCCAGAGATACCCCCCCACCCACACCTCAGCAATTGTCCAGATAAGAGGTGTCATTTATCACCAGCTTGGGTGAGGTTCCGTCACGTGTTCACCGCCTTGGAGAAGGGAGGTGTGAGGAGACAGACAAAGTGTCTGTTATTTTTAAAACATGCCAGGAGGAGTTGAGATAAGTCTGGCGTCAAGGCCACAGTTTGGGTCAGGCAGAACTCGTGAATTGCTGTTTCTGCCTTTTAAAGTCTCGCTGGTAAATTCCTCTGATGGAACTCCAAACATCCGAATTGATTCCTTAAATTCGAGCTCACAGCTTCTTCAAGATTATTCCCAACTTCATGTGAGCTGCTAGAGAGTCCACAGTCCTGATAACAGCTGCACCAGCTCTCTGACGCAACTGCACATAAGTCAGTCTGAGTGCTGCCGAGCTTCAACACTTCCACACAAATTTCTAGACAATCCAGATTTCACCAGCCAAACAGCAACAAAAACAGTTGTCATCATGAATCCAATTTGTTTCCGTCGAGTTAAGAGAGTCCTCTTCACACTGACTCCTGTCGGGAGAAGTTGATCAAATTTGTTGAGAGACCAGCTGATCCTTCGAATTAGGAAGGTATGCACCCACCCCCCCCCCCCCAGAGAGAGAAGCAAAGTGAAGCCCCAGGCGATCCCCAGCAACCACAATGTAGAAACCCCAGGAGGCTGCAGCAACGAGTCCACAGGCCCCGCCGGCAACCCGCCCCTCCAGAGTGGATCCGGCCATGGACACAAAGCCCCGAGTCCCAAGGTCATACCACCCCCCAACAGAGGCCCGACAGAGCCAGGGCACCCAGGCCCCAGCAGGCAGACACCAGGGCGGGACCGCACACACCCCACCACCCAGCCCAAGCTGCTGAGAGCCGCCAATGCATTGGCAGCAGGGGGGCCTACCACCAGAGGGGAGCACGACACACCAAATGGGGGGCCAAAACTGATCCAAGAAAGGGGACCACTTAAAATCCAACCTGAGACATAAACAGGCACACAGAGACAGTTCGACAGATCCTCTGTCGGGCCGTCAATGCGCCCCACCCGACAGCGACCGCAAGCCGGCCCCAGGCCAGGGTCCAGAGCAGTAGGAAGCAGCAGCTGAGGAAGGCTGGCCCAGTGCACCAATGCATCCCTACAGCCCCACACCACAGGCCCGGAGAGGCCCCGGCACACCACCTGTGCACCCGCTACACACAGCACCCCCCACCGCGAATGTCACATCAGGCCGACCAGCCAACACCCCGTCAAAGTAAAGCCACGCCCCCGACCGCCACCATGCACCACCAACAACCACACACACACAACCACAGCCGACCCCCCGCCAGAACCCAGCAGCCACCCCAAGCCAAAGGGCCGGCCATCGAAACCAGGAACCCTGATCAAAAGATCCGAACAACCCAGGGAGAACCGGAGCACCTGCCCCACCCCTAATCGCCCCCCAAGGACCAACATCCACAGCCCAGACCCCAACCAGGCAGCCTACCCCCCTCCCTGCCCCCGACCCCAAATGTCAAACGGAGAATGAGGGTTTAAGGAAAACAGGGAGACAAAACTCCTCCCACTCAAATAAGATGTTGATGCATGTTGTTATATAGTGCGTTTAAAATGGGGGGGGGGGGGGATGAGGCGGCGACTAGCACAGACCCACCCCCTCCCCAGAGAGTAGGCAGTGCCTGTTCACCTCCCCAACCATTGCCCAGAACCCTAAATGTCTACATGGTACATATGAGAGTGGGCTCTGGTCCCGGAGGTGAGAATGATTACACATCTCACCCCCTATATGCCATTGTGTGCCCACTCCAGACCCTATATAGGCATGTGTGGTGAGAATGTTATATGTGAGTGTCTAGGTTGTTTAATAAAATTGGGGCCCAGGTCTCCAGGGAGCTATGGAGATGAAGGATCCTCCCCGCAGCTCAGTAGTGCACCTGAACCACAATTTTTTTTTTCAAGTTATCATGCTTACAACATGCACAAATGGACAAACAGACCGAAGGACGGTATTTCCAACTGCACATTTTTGCACCATGAGAGGAGATAAAAAAATAAATAAAATTGAAAAACTGCTTTAAAACCCATACACACACACACACACATATATATATATATATATATATATATAT
>NC_056506.1:24557220-24567528 GCF_014905685.2 Nematolebias whitei
ATTATCTTTATTCAAATTCCAACCATCTGTTAAAAATAAAGACAATAATGAGAATGAAATATGATCACTGCATACAATCACAATTAGGTTTAAGATCAAGAAAAAAAATGTAATTACTCAAATTAGAGGAAAAATGTGAACGCACTCTGTAAATTGCAGTTCTACAACAAACACTTTCATCAAATTAAACCTGCTAACTAGTCTTCAGTAAAGAAAAACTGCGCTCACGCCTCATATAAAGCAGATTGAAATTAATTATGGCACCAACACAACATGTCAGGTGAAATCAAAGTGACCGTTATAAAATGAAAAAAAAAAAAAAAAAGATAAAAATGATAATGAAATGATGCTAAAGATGTTAGTTGTTCCATCAGCTGTGTCTAACATCTGGACCAAGTGCAAAGAAAAATGGGAGAATTGTAAAAGGGAAGAATACAGTACTGGTACAACAAGGAAGACATCAAGGTGTCAAGTTATAAAACTTAAAGCAAAATGTATTGAAAACAGAAAATGCTCAACAAAACAAATTTAAAACAAGTAAGCATAAATTGTAATGTCTGCCATTGTTTGGTGATGATGGCCTGAATCCTTTTACATTTATACTGTAGCTTGCCATAGGGCAAAGGACAGGAAAACTTTCCTTCAAGAAATCCTGATGCATGCTCAATAATTCAGGTAGAAAAATCTAAAAATGTCCAGAGGACCTGACTTAATATTTTTTAGATTTCCTTTAATAATAACATACATGCATACTATGAAGTGGATGGCATAGTCTGTAAATAGTCTGTATCTCAATCCAGTTGAAAATCTCTGGTGAAAATGTGGACAAAACAGCCAATGACAAGGCTCCGACTTGAAAAGCTGATTTGGCCACAGCATTTAGAAACAAATAGTGGTAGAAGGATGGAGAGTACTGTTTGTAATAGGTAGATCCAAGCCTCTGAGAATTCAAGCTGTTAGAAAAGTCAGAGGTGGTGCAACAAAGTACTACAAGGGAGAACTACACTCTCCACTGCCACAGCTTTACAGTCCCCAAATCTCCATTGGTTTAGCTCTTCACACAGAATGGAATTTACTTGCAAACTCTTTTATAGGTCACCCTATGTTCTCCCGTTTGGTAAATAGGTGTTGCCTACAGTAATTTCCATCCTCTTGGTAAAGTCCACCAGCATTTGTCCTTCCCGATTACTTTAACTGACACCAACCTGCCTACTCTCTCCTCCCGGGGAATAGTTTTTATCACTTCATAGAGCCATCCAGAATCTCTCTGTCTCCTCTACTTCACATCCAACCTGTGGAGCATAACCTCTGACAATATTCAACATAAGGCCATCTATTTCTCCCTTTAGACACATCACCCAATCTGACACTGTTTGCACCTCTATGACATTTTAAACGCTTCCTTTCATGAGCCACATGGAGTGCTGACCCCATCTTTGGGAACCACTGGGACAGCGGAAATATGTTAAGGAAAATGGGTTTTCCCAAGTAGGATTTTACCACAGTATTTAAAATAACTGAACTTCAGCAATAGAAAAAATACAGTTACAACACTAGTCAGATAAAATCAGAGTACTGGATGATTAGTTCCCGCATAGGGGGCTTTAAGTTCATTTGTCAAGTATGATTACATAAGTTGGCAACTGTGCTGCAGAATTCCTGCACAACATATGAAATAAAGCTAATGCCTAAAAATAAAATTTAACAGAACATCTGGAGGCCGTTCGTGAAGGTCAGGTAAACAGAGTGTAATCTTAACACATTCTATGTCTCAGCCTGAAGACAGCTGACAGAAAGGACACTTTTCTGATCAGTTTTTTTTTCTTCCTGTGGCTTTCTACTTGTGTTTCTAGTCATCAGTACAATCACAAATCTGACCTGGGAACGTCTGTCCACATCAGAGCGTGGAGGATTAACCTTTGTGACCCTTCAAACAAAGTGCTGCTGTCCATGGTTCTGAAATCTGAACTCACTCCAGAGGACCATAAACAGGAAAACAATCATGTGAATGCTGACTCAGCATTTACATTATAAACCCAGAAATAACACTTTCAGTAGAAATGTGTCAATCCTGACAACTGAAGGGCTTTATTTAAACTTACTGGCAAAGCTGAAATTGAGTTGGAAAATATAAAACAAACTGAATGTTGGTGAAAAACTAAATGTAGAAAGATACTAGCCAAATTGTTAAAAACACTAGTATAAACTGAAAAAAAATAGAAACTCTGGGTAAAATTTAAACGTAGCAAAACACTAGCTAAAAATAAACACAGCAAAAGGCTTAAAGTATCAAAATACTAACTAAAATCAGCTAAATTTATTTAAAAAGTAGCAAAAAGGTTAACTAAATGTACCAAAATTACGTATTCATTCAACCTTTATTTATACAGGTTAGTCTCATTGAGCCACAAGGACTCATACACAAGAGAGACCTGTTTTAAACAAAGAACACAGCTGAGGTACAGAAAACAATAGACACTCATAAACAAGCATTAATAATGAAAAGTGCATAGAAGAAATGATATAAGAACAAAAAAACCAGCTACATTATACTGTAAAGTGACGTAGAATACTAAAAACAGGAACATGTCTGCATTGGTTTTTGCCATCAACTTAGCAAATGTTTGAAGCCACTTCGAGAGGTCAAGGTCGAGAGCTTCAGATCTTTTTGCAAGGTATTCCATGATACAGGAGAAGAGTAGGAGAAGGCCATTTTGCCTAGTTCAGTCCTCACTGAGGGAACACTGCAGGTAATAATGTCCTGAGAGCGCACGCTGTAGCTGCACTCACGCAGAGACATGTAGGAGGAGATGTATGAAGGCAGCAGACCAAGAAATGATTTAAAGATGAAACTGTACCAGTGAGAAAGTCTCTGTGAAGTTAATGATGTCCAGTTAACCAGTGAACACAGGGTGCAGTGGTGGGTACGATAATCACAGCCAGTTATGAATCTTAGTGCACCATAATAGACAGCATCCAACATCTGCAGGGTGCTCATAGGAGCGTTCATGTAAATAATGTCACCGTAATCAATGGAGGGAAGAAACGTAGCAGTTACAAGATGTTTCCTAGCATTCAGGGTTAGACAGGATCTGTTTCTAAAAAAGAAACCCAGTTTAACTTTCTGTTTCTTTACCAAGTTTTCAACATGGGGCTTAAAAAAGAGATGCAAATCTATCAAGATACCCAAGTATTTATACGAATCGACAAACTCAATAGGGACACCATTCGAAGATAAAATAGAAGGAAGATCTGCTGGAACTAACTTACTGTTTGAAAACATCGCTTTGGTATTATCAGCATTTAGCACAAGTTTGAAATGGAACAAATCTGAATGGATGATGTCGAAAGCAGACTGTAAATGAAAACCTTAGCAACTGTTTTAGCTCGACAATAAACTACTGTGTCGTCAGCATAGAAATGTAAGGATGCATCAGGAAGGATATGACCTACATTACTTATGTTGATTGTGAAGAGGGTGTGTCCTAAGACTGAACCTTGTGGTACACCATTTCTAACAGTTAGATAGCTGGAAGAAGTACCATTATGTTGAACACATAGCGTATGTATATGTGACAAAATGGTAGTTAAAGTATTAAAAACCTAGCTAAAAGTAGCAAAAGATTGGCTAAAATATATCAAAAGCCTGACTAAGAATGTATGTAGCAAAACTGTAGACAAAAGCTAAAAGTAGCAAAGGAAGACAAAAATATTACATGTTCACTGAATCAAATTTCATAGAGAAAAACATTTTAAGGAAGTTAAAATATCAAAAACTGTTTCTATGGGAAAATAATATTTGCATGTGAAAAGTGAAATATGAGTTTTCACACAACAAAGGAAGTGAAGAGATGCACTACATGTGCAGACACACAAAGAAAAATCCCTGCAGGCAGATAATTAGACGAGTCTGTGACTACAGGAGGAGAGAGCATCCGGTGGAAGCAGGAGAGAGAGGGAGTGGAGGGTGGGGGGCGAGCCAAAGCTGCATATCAGAGTGAGTGGAGCCTCATCCAGCACTTTCCTCTCAGCGTCCGGTTGCGATGGACAGACTGTGAGCCGCAGTTAGTCTGAGCCCCTACCATCAACAACAAGAACAGCCCCTCGGTGATCTGAAGTGGGACACATCGATTTATTTTCTTTCCATCAGATCATTTCTCTTTCAAGTCGCCGGAGAGTGTGCAGCGCAGATCAGGTCCACGCGGAGGAAGCGGGTAGGTTCACCGATGTGTTTATGGGGTGCATGCTGGGATAGAAGGACTCAAGTATGGTGTGCGTGTTTGTGGTAGTGGGGGGTTGTTGTTGTTGGGGGGTGGGGTGATAGGAACACTGTGAGCCCGTCTGATGACATATAATCCCATAAAACATTTTCTGTTGTTTTGCTGGTGATGCTTTAAAAACTGGAAATAACAGAGCAAAACAGGTGATTCTGTTCTATACTGTTTCCAGCTGACATTACAATGAAATGAAACATCATTGTTTTAAATTAAGTACATACATAAACTTATTATTAATTTAACCTACATGTATGACACGTTACAATGATTGTTATTGTTAATATAGGGAAAGGTGGAAACATACTTTTGCCTGACTGTGTGCAGGTATGACAGTAAAATATCAAAACAACCAAATATCTCAAAACACTGAACAAATGTTGATGAATTTTTCAGAAAATAAAAGACACATCTACAATTTATTACATTTTGGAGTCAACTCGATTAAAGATGGCCTCCACAGCTAATCAACCTCAGTAAACACAAAAATGGCTATAATGATCAATTTGACATAAATTCTGTTAAATTTTGGTGGTAGCTGAGAGTCATCCACAACACACAGTCTGAATCTGAGATCATCTGACTTAATTGTTAAAAACGTTGCCATTAATTTTTGGAGTCGTCTCCATCTGTCAGCAAATTATTTCATGAACCGCTGAACAGATTGAAATGAGACTTTCAGAAAATAATCAGTGACTGTACAGCTGAAACAGATTACGTTACGGAGCCAACTTGATTTTAGATGGTTGCCTCAGATGGTTGAATTTAGCAAATACAAAAATGGCTATAACTCCGTCAGTAAAACAGATATTACCCTAACACTTAATGTGGTGGTAGCTTAGAGTTATCCCCAACACATACTGAAAGCACTAACTAAATGTGAAGAATGTCCCTTTACCCTGTGACATTCCACATAATGGTGTTTTTGAGTTTTGATCAAAGCAGCTGTAACTTCCTGATCTCTCAACACAAAATGATATTCAGTTAAAACTTTGGCTTGAAAGGCAGTGGCTGATTCCTTCAAGCAATGCTAGGTCTTTAATCATCATTGTTGTACATGGTCGTGCCAACAGTGATTATCTTGTGCCGTCTGTTTATGTCTTTTTGTATGTCAAAGAAAAGAACACATTGAGCTTTTTATCCTGCGTTAGATTTCCTGATGCATGCTCAATAATCCAGGTAGAAAAATCCAAAAAAGTTCAATCTGGTCCTCTGGATATTCAAAAAACAAAACAAAGCAAATCAACAAAAAAATGTAGAAACGTTTTGTCTTTCATCCGAAAGACTTCTTCAGTCTGAGGTGCTGTATTCAGCTCAGTCTCTTAAATAGCACCTTCTCAGAGTGGATCAACCAGTTTGCTGCTGACAACCAAAACCAGCTGATCACATGCTCAAGAAGGACCATCAGCCTAACAATGGATCATTAGCACACTGATGGCTGTTTAATATTCACAGAGGGCTGAGTGATACTAGCAATCACAGCATTGTAAGAGGGGGACATTTGAACACGGAGGCCTCCACCCCTGTTTAACGATGGACGAATTCTTTTCACAAAGATGGCCTCCTTTACTCCTCTCTCAAACCATCGTTCCTCTCTGTCCAGGATGTGAACATTTTCATCCCTGAAAGAGTGACCGCTGGCCTGGAGATGAGTGTAGACCGCAGAGTCCTGGCCTGATGATGTTGATCTTCTGTGCTGGGCCATCCTTTTGGCCAGTGGCTGTTTTGTTTCCCCGATGTAAGACTGATCACAGCCCTCCTGACACTGAACAGCATACACAACATTACTCTGTTTGTGCCGGGGGACTGGATCTTTGTGATGAACCAGTCTTTGCCGTAATGTATTTTGAGGTTTAAAAGCCACTGGGATGACGTGTTTAGAAAATAAACGTCTCAGTTTCTCTGATACTCCCTCAACATGTGGAATGACCACTGGCCTGGGTTCCTCCTTTTCACCTGATGACTGACTGGAGTCCTGTTTGGGTTTCTTCTCTGCTTTCAGGAAGGCCCAGTTAGGATATCCACATTGCTCTAGAGCCTGTCTTGTGTGGGATTTCTCCTTCTGCCTGGCTCCTGAGCTAGTGGGGACGCTGTCTGCTCTGTGGTACAGAGTCCTGATGACTCCTAACTTGTGCTCCAAAGGGTGATGGGAGTCAAACTGCAAATACTGGTCTGTGTGGGTGGGTTTGCGGTACACCTCAGTTTGCAAATGTCCTCCATCAGAGACTGAGACCTCACAGTCCAAGAAAGCCAACCTGCCATTTTTTACATCTTCTCGTGTGAACTTGATGTATTTATCCACAGAGTTGATGTGGTCAGTAAAATGTTGGACTTCCGTAGATTTAATTTTAACCCAGGTGTCGTCAACATACCTGAACCAATGACTTGGTGGTGTCCCTGAAAAGGACGTCAAGGCTCTCTTAAATAGATTATCTGCATTAGATTTGTTACCTCAGACACTAACAGTGAGCTTTAAAGCCTATAAGCTCCACAAACTGGCAGCCCCTTCCTCAACAAGGAAGCCACTTTTTTGTTCTGCCTTCAACAATTCATCCCAAATGTGAAAAATGCTGGATCATCTGTGGGACTGTAGTAAAGGGTTTGGCAAAGTTTAGCTAACATATTTACATGGGTCACCCTGATTGTATTGGTGTGCTGTTCCTGTGTCTCTTACTAACTCATTACTCTGTAAAGAGGTTGATCAGGAAAACCTCATGCTGCTACACACAAAAACCTATTATGATCTTATGAAAAATGTTAAATCTGTGTCTTCTAACACCTATTATGATCTTAGAAGACACAAATTCAATTTATTTCATTGAAAAAAATGTCATCTTCTTGTATTATGAATAATCTGAAGGTGATCCTGTGGGGAAAAGGATGTTTGCAGATGTATGCTGAGCACAGCAGACCCTCAATTTGTCAGAAACAATGCAGTGTCACTATTAGAGTTGACAGAAGCAATATGCTCTGATTAGATTAATGCTTGCTGTACTGTTAAATATTACATGCTCCTACAGAAGGACCGTCGTGCATCCTCTGTCTGAATGCTCAGCTTTAGTAGTGCTTTCTGAATGTCCGAGTTGCGATGCACATTCTCCCGACTTAATTGCTATTCTGCACTGGAAGCTGAGCTGCAGGCCGCAAGATAGGACCTCGTTTGTTTTACTCTGAGGGTGGAGGTGATGGTGGTGGAAGATCTGTATTGCATTGACAGATCTGTATAGACATGCTGACTCCTTCTGCCTGCAGAAATTTTTAATTTTTCATTGGCTACTGTGTGCCAGACAACGATAACTGAAATCTCCCCATAAGATGTAATTGTGTTGCTGTCTCAGTCCTGGTCCGACTGTGAGCAGATGGAAAAGATCAGCTGAAATGAAGAATGCATAAAAATCAGGGGGGGGGGGGGGGCTCTTCATAATTTGTTTCTATATATGTGACTGCATAGATAACCACAATATAGGTTCGAAGCCGGAGTATAATTTGACATCCGTCTGACATCCATCACTTGAAGCCAGAAGATGCTGTCACTTCCATGGCAACAAAGAAACACAATATACGGGGATTCATTCAGCCCTTCTGCAGACCCCACTGCACACCCAATGTTACAGAAAAGCAATACAATGGAGATGATAAGCAATCATTATTGAAGCACAATTTTCATCTCAGTCATTCGAGTTGCACTTTCAGCATCAAAATATGGAACAATATTTACAGTTTACGTACATCTAGGGAGAAATGCAGTGGTGTAAAAACAAAAGGAATGAAAAGAAAAGTTAGCCATGTGAATTTTTAAACCAGAATTAAGGCACATATGAAAGAGGGAGGAATTGTATTCTGAGTAGGAGAGGATTAGAGCTCTGAAACATCCATCTTCCAGCCTGTCTGATCCCATTTATCCCTTCAAATGTGAAGCAAGTCTTTGCTGAGCAGCCGTCACATCTGATTGCTGTATGCAAATGTATCAGTGACTTATAGGAACGGGCACAGAGAAAGAAGAAGAAGAAGCAGCAAAAGTTGGTAAAAATAGAACAAAACAAAAACGGAAAATGCAACTCTCCTATTTTGATCAAACGTAATTCACTGACTCATAACTTCTACAGCGCGTCCAATATGTCCTCGGTGAAAGAAATTGCTCTGATCGATTGCATCCACCAACCCTGACTGGTGGAGCGACACCGGTTGGGACACAGAGAAAAATCTATGGAGGAAAAATGATGTTTGAACAGAAGAAATTATAAAAAAAAAAAACAAAGAAAAGTGTCAGACAGTGGAATGATGACAGATGTTCTGTAGAAAAACTCTATGTTGTAAAATATGACTCCGCCAGTTGTTTACAATAAGTCAGGTTCAAAAACACTCATCTTAATATTCTTTTGGCTGTTCCCTGTTCAGGGGTCATCACAGCAAGTCATGCTCCTCCACCTCACTCTGTCCTCTGCATCCTCTGTCCTCACTCCAACTACCTCCATGTCCTCTCTAACTGCATCCATATATCTCCTCTTTGTCTTTTTCTTGGCAGCTGCATTTCTAACATCCTTCTACCAATATATCCACGGTCCCTCCTCTGGACATGTCCAAACCATCTCAGTCTGGTCTCTCTAACTTTATCTCCCAGTTGTTCAACCTGTGCTGTACCTCTGATAATCTCAGTCCTAATCTTATCCATCCTTGTCATTCATAAGGAGAACCTCAACATCTTCATTTCTACTACTTCCAGCTCTTTTTCCTGTCTTTTTGTCAATGCCACTGTCTCCATCCAGACCATATAACATAGCTGGTCTCACCACTGTTTGTAAACTTTTCTTTAGACCTTTGCTGCCACCCTTTTGTCACAAGTCACTCCTACAACTTTTCTCCTGTTTGGGAAAGACATGCATTACATTACTTGGGGAATTTTGCTGCTTTCAAACCCTGAAGATGAAATTAGCACAGGTACACAAACCTCTGCCAATTTCTCTACCTCAGGAGTTCCATCCACATTGTTATGTGATGGAGGCCTCACAGAACTCTGACATCAACTGACCTTAGTCCAAGGACCAGGCAGGTGACAGACATCTAAGAGATGCTCCCTCAGAAATTGTGGTAGCAGAAATTTGTTGGGTAAGAAAGCCAGTCTTAGTGAAATCACTTCCACTGCAGATATCTTCTATCTATATACACAATTAATATTGCAAAGATTTTATACCAGTTCATGTAAACCCTGTTTATAAACCTTTACGCTGCTGTCACTGTGTGTTGGTCAGGTATTTACACAGAAGTCTGAAGTTATTTTCTCTAAAAAAGAAAAAAAAAGTCAGTGGTGGTTTATTAGTGTTCTCTGGAAAACTTATGTTACAAAAGGAAATGTATTAGGTGTGAAAACAGAGTCAATATCTGTTGATATTAAAGTGATGCAGTCTACATTTATAACATGGACCACCACCGGTCATGGGACTCAATTTTCAAGGTAAAAAATCATAAAATTCTTAGTAGAAAACTGTCAAATGTTAAGTGATGGTAATTTAAAGGTTTTTAATGTGATAATGTTTACATGCACCATTAAACTTTTTAAAACTGCAAATGTTCTCAGATGACAGAAATCTGAAATATAGTCGTCCCTCGCTACTTCGCAGTTTATTTATCGCGGTTTTTCAAAATAAGATTGGACATGACACACAACTGGCTGATTGATGGATGAGCCGCACGATTAGCATGGAATTCTTATTTAAAATTAATTATTTTAAATTATTTAGCACCTGCTGCACCTGTGTGCAGCCCACACTGCAAGGTAAACTTCCTCCTGCAGCTCCTCCTCCCACCTCCTTCCTCTGTCGATGTTCATTCTTCAGCGGAGATGTGGGCGTGGCCGAGAGCACAGAGTGCAGCTGTAGCAGAGAGCTGAGTTCTTGACATTCTGTGCTCTTTTAGAGTGTTTAGAGTTTAGAAACACTGTTTAGAATGTTGCAAGAGTGTGGGAAGGGCTTAAAACACATTTATATATGCATATATATATATATATATATATATATATATATATATATATATATAT
>NC_056506.1:24567628-24567994 GCF_014905685.2 Nematolebias whitei
CCATCCATCCATTATCTTTATCCGTTTATTCCATTTTGGGTCACAGGGGTCGCTGGTGCCCATGTCCAGCAATCACTGTGCGAGGGGCGGGGTACACCCTGGACGGGTCGCGAGTCCATCACAGGGCCACATAGAGACAAACAAGACAAACAACCATTCACCCTCTCACTCACACCTAGGGACAATTTAGAGTTACCAATCAGCCTAACATGCATGTTTTTGGACTGTGGGCGGAAACCGGAGTATCCGGAGAAAACCCACGCATGCACGGAGAGAACATGCAAACTCCACCCAGAAGGCCCCTGGACCGGGGTTTGAACCAGGGACCTGCTCGCTGAGAGGCAGCAGCTCTACCAGTTGCACCAC
>NC_056506.1:24568394-24595048 GCF_014905685.2 Nematolebias whitei
ATAAGATGAGTAGTGACAGTGATTTTCTCAAGAGGTAATATCAACTGTAAAAATAAAAAGAAAATATTAGACCATTACCATAGTTGTATATCAGAATATGATTCCTTTACTCTATATTGCTGTACTTGTCAGATTACTTATGACAACACCATGACAAATGTGAAATTTTATACCGGATTTTGCTTTTGAAGTGCCACCCCAGGAATTTTGTGCCCCCACTACCATTAAATGGACACCTCTTTAAAAATGTATGGAGGAGCCACTGCTCAAAGACAAAGCACCTTCCTACATTATGATCTATTGGAAATTAGGGGAAAGTAAGAAATGTGTAAATCTCTGTTAGCACAAGTTAGCAGCAGCATGTTTCATAACCCAAAGCCTCTGTTTCATCAGTGGGGTTTCAGCTGCAATGCATGGATTAGGTTATTTTTACTGCAGATTATTGTTAAATCCACAGAACTCCACTTTAACAAATCCAAACGATTCCTTTAAAATCATGACTCCATTTCAGCACATTTTCTCACATTTCACCAAGATGACATTAAATGGATGATTTTGTCTTTTTTTTTTAAACCCGTACATGAGACAATATTCATTGATGAGTGTGTTTGAAGAGGATGGAAAAGTGGAAGGCATTTGAACCTAAAGACATCATTGGAGGCACGGAAATGTTTAGAAGATATGGCAGTCAGGTTTTTGGCCCAATTATTCAATGGCATTTTTGAGAGCGATCAAGTGCTTGAAGAATAGACAAGTGTGCTGATGCTTCATTTTAATAAACAAGGGTGATGTACAGAGTTGTAGCAACTACAGGGGGTTTAAATTGATAAGCCACAGGATGAAGAGCTGCTAGAGAGTTGTGGAAGCAAGACAGACAAGAGCAGCAGTATAGTTTCATGCTGAGAAAGAGCACCACATATGCCATCTTTAATTTAAGGATGTTGATGGAGAAGTACAGAGAGGGTCAGACAGAACTCCATTGTGTCTTCGTGGATTTAGAAAAAGCATATGACAGGCTGCAGATGGAGGAGGTGTGGCATTGCATGAGGACATTTGGAGTTGCAGAGAAGTATATTAGACTGGTACAGGACATGTATGAGGACAACAGGACAGTTGTGACACCAGTTATGTTGTATGGTCTGGAGACAGTGGCATTGACAAAAAGACAGGAGAAAGAACTGGAAGTGGCAGAAATGAAGATGTTGAGGTTCTTCTTAGGAGTGACAAGGCTGGATAAGATTAGAGATGAGCTCATCAGAGGTACAGCACAGGTTGAACAACTGGGAGATAAAGGTTAGAGAGGCCAGACTGAGATGGTTTGGACATGTCCAGAGGAGGGACAGTGGATATAATGGTAGAAGGATGTTAGAAAGGCAGCTGCCAGGAAAAAGACAAAGAAGAAGGCCAAAAAGGAGATCCATGGATGTGTATTCACATTTCAACAAGAAGACTCTATCCAGAGGACCTGACTTGACTTTTTTTGATATGTGGATACAGTTAGAGAGGACATGGACATAGTTGGAGTGAGGACAAAGGATGCAGAGGACAGAGTGAGACTGAGGAGTATGACTCGATGTGGAGACCCCTGAAGAGGGAACAGACGAAAGAAGAAGACTCTCAGAAAGTAATGAATGTACGTCCATAACTGATTAACTGTTGAAGTTAGCGTGATTCAAGATGGCTGCCACCACCAATCATCTTCAGTAAACACAAAATGTATTTATTTCAGTAACTTTTACAGATATTGAGCTAAAAATTGATGTGGTAGTAGATGAGAGTCATACCATTACATACTGTGTGGCAACAGGCTTTGCAAGATCTTTGTTTAGAACTTGGGCATGCAAGGCAGTGGTTGATACGCGTTCCTTTAAAGAACGATAATTATATTTAAAAAATTTGGTTGGTACTTTTTTGAAACATAAACAAAAATGTATTGTGCATATTAATCACAGCTGATATCACCTTGTCAACACAGCCTCTTGTGTCCATTTTTCAGTTTGTATGCTAAGCAATGCTAACTGGATTTAGCCTCTAATTGGCATCAATATTATTTTCCCAGCAAGATAAAAATGTGTATCTGATATTGATTTTTTTGGGGGGAACTGCTTCAGATTAGCATTTATTTATTTTTCCAACTTGTTTAGAACCAGCTAGAAGCTAATATTAATTTTGTGTCCCTGTTTTGTTAAATAACTTTTTTTGCAGCAGTGTTTTTACTTGTATTTCATCACCTAAATGTCCTCTTTGTCATTTTGTTCGTCAAGTAATTCTTCACAACTTGTCAGACACCAAGGTGTTCTTACCTTTTGGCGCTTGACAAATTGCGACATCTAAAGAATCATTTGTGGGGAGCATAAAAGAAAAAAAAATGTTGGTACCCAAAGCAGATTAGAGCAATCCTCTGCATCATAATCAGAGCCTCGTATGTTCTGTTTGTCTGAGTTTCTTTGGAACAAGTGCATTAAAAAACAAAAAGAGATTTGCATTGAAGTCAGGCATTTAGCAAGCACCAATTTTAGAAATCGTGTTCTCTTGCAAAGGGTGCTCATTAGAAAGGGCAATTTTTTGTATATTTTCATCTGAATGAATGTATTTGTCTCAGTACGCTTCATAATTTCTTTATTTTGTGCAAAAATATGTTTTGTTATTTAGAAGTCGTGCATATTTTTTGTCAGCTTTTTATAACATCCCTTCTGTTTCATCAAGCGAATAAAGCTCTGGATTTAAAAGACAGCGAGCTTGGAAAAATAAGGGACGGGGAACATGCTCGAGGCTTAAATAAGGTTTTAAATCTCTTTTTAAGCTTTGAGCCATCACCGTGACGTTACAATCACCATGCCTGATGAGTGGGAGCAGAAAAATAAACATTTAGTTTTTTTTTTTTTACGGACATTGATTAGATGCATGAGTGGCCTTTGCGCTTTAAGTTATCAAGTCAAATCGACGTGTGTGAATTCAGACAAAAAAACTAGCTGAGCATTAGAATATGTGTTTTTGGTTCCCTCCAGATGTAGCTCAGGTGAACACGCTCCTCTGTTACCACAGCTACAGCCAAGAAAGCCTCACATCATCAGTTTCTGAGATTTATTTGCACGTGCGCATTCACATCGATACGTTTTGAGCTTTTCTGCTGGCCCACTCTCACAGCTAACAACTGCTTCTTTTTGTCACATCAGTTTATCAGGTGAACTTCTCACAAAGCGAAGATTCATCAAGTTTTTTTTTTCTTTGCTTGCACACCGAGGGGAAAAGGATAGAAGGTTTTAGTTTAAATGTTCCACTGAGAGCAGAGGCGTTTAACGTTGCTGCTGCTGCTTAGAGGCTGATTCTGCTCGAGGCAGTCCGACAGCGAGCTAAAAACACACACATGCACATACACCCTGCACTCACACAAATGTTTTCCAGCAGTACAAAAGACGCGCTCATTTACTCTGCTTTCCCTCAACATAGACATTCGCAAATGCCAACCACCCTCCTCGTCTGCTTTCACAGTAGAAATCAATGGCTGCAGGAGCCGAGCTGGACAGAGCGGTTGTGGAAAAATAAAGAAATCAATGTAGCCTTATTAACTGAGCAGAGCTTCCTTTACTACTGACACACACAAAAATATATATCTGAGCGCCTGCATCTAACTTGATCTGTGTCAGTAAGTGATGGTGATGGTGCTGCTGGTTGTATGCAGGATGTGAGAGTGCAGAAGTAAGTGCACGTCCCTGAGCGATGGTGGCTGGTCTTTACGTCCAAACTGCTACTTTGTAGGTGTGCCCAGCATGTGTATGAATCAGAGTGAGTGTGGGTGAGGGTGTTTAGTGCTCTGAGACAATCACTCAGAGTTGGTGTGTTACTCTTGGGTCAGTGCCACGATGCAGGGCAGGTACCTTGGCCCCAGTCTATTTGTGGACAAAAGGATGCTCTAAGACAAATGATTTAGCACCTGTCAGTCAGAGAGGTGGGGTGAGAGCTGAGAAAAGACAGAGGTCAGCGTCTCAGGAAGGAAAGAAAAATGATTAACGCTTTCAGAGAACCTGTGTAGGGAGCAAAATGAGGAAAAGAGGAGAAGGAGCAAAGGACTGGAAATGTTCAAGCAGGGAAAAACAAGACAAGTGACAAAAAGTTGGACTGCAAGTAAATATACATTTTAGCTCTGGGTCATCAGATAGCTCAATTGCCTGTGAGCAATTTTCCCTGTGAAACGAGCTCCTATATCCGCAGAGTTGTCTGCCTAAGACCAGCTCGCGGGAACTGTGGCTGGCCTTGGGCCCTGCGAGCAGACCTTCCCTCATCACAAGAGTTGCCATAACAACGGATGAGGTCGACCCACACCGGTGGCAGCACAGGGACGTGAACTTTGTTTCTGCCTCCAGCACTTCAGCTGTCTGCAGCGCTTCCGACACATCAACACCCACCTCCCCTGGAAAAATCCTGACAGAACGTGCGGCACATCTTCTGTGTGCTGTGAATACTGAGCTGTGATTGCTCAGCAGAGGACGGTTTGTTTGGCCTGTGAAAATAAATTGCCACGTCAAGAATAAAAGTGGCAAATGCAATTTTTGAAATGCCCGAGTAAACAAACTTCAAGCTGATGTAGAGTGAAGTGCAGAATAATCTTTGTGGAGCTGATTGTAGAAGCTTGTTAGATGCTGGAGGTGAATATTAAAACTGATGGTCTGATCTTTGAAGGTCTGATCCATGTACACAATATTAAGCTTTAATCACCCAATTTACAGATTCTACCCCCCCACCCCCACACACACACACACACACACACACCAGCACAGACGCACAACCAATAAGGATATACAGCTGACCTAATTTCTTCACCGTAGACAGCACAGAGAGTCGCTGAACTGAAGAAGTTTTAAGTCGACTTAATGCACTGTCATATCATAATCAATATATTTTAACAGCCAGAACAGTTTACTGGATTTAAAAAAGTCTTACCTTTAAATCCCTAAATGTTATGGATTAGGGTTAAGGAGATTTTTTTCTAATGAAAACATTTTACTATGTCATCAAAAAAAAAAAGAAGAAGAAACAAAACTGTGAAAACTGAAACAGCTACAAACATTTCAACTTCTAGCTGCAGCAGAAAGCAACATAAATACATTTCCAGGCAGACAGTCTGCTGTGATGTGCTCTGACAGGCAGCTTAAAGTCCAAGTTGTTGAAACTTTCAGGACATCAGAGCAAACATCTGAGAAAACTCGAGAGACATATTTTAATCTGATGGGAACTGTTTTGTGTTTAAGTTTTGTGTCTTGTGATATTGTTACATCCCACTACGCATTTACCATTGCAGACACCAGTAGCAATTTCAGCCCCTTTTTGGGGGTGCTCAAGCACTCCTAAATTTTAACTCAGCACCCCTGAAAAATAAAGTTAAAAACATTTTTGTTTTGTTTTTTTTGTTGGGCGGTTCCGGGTTTGGGTTCTGTTCATTGCATTTATGATCTAATGCAGCAAAATAAACAAATTTAGAAGGTAACAGATCATTGTAATACTTGGTTTACTTACAAAATGACTTTAATTGCTGGATGTCCAGCCCCTGAGTTGCTGGCTTTAAGTAACTGTGCCCCCCTAAGCAGTTTAGTTGAATAGCCCTGATTCAGAGGGTAGAATACAGTTTATCCTATTTCCAAAACCTGAACGAAGTTTGGAAAAATGTAAAAGATGGATAAAGTCCTGCAGCCAACCTTATGATCAACTGAATACAGCAATGATAAACAGGATGTGCATGTTTATCTGTACGATGGCAACTGCAGGTATGCTTATTGGTTAAATTAAAGGTAAATGCTTAAAGCTAGTTGTGCTTTGTTTTGTGTGTAGATATATCTATGTTGCAACTTCTGGTTGCATAAATTTAGTTTTTGTTTAATATAATCAGTTACCTTCCTCCCACAGACCAAAAACATGCATGTTAGGCTGATTGGTAACTCTAAATTGTCCCTAGGTGTGAGTGAGAGAATGAATGGGTGGTTGACTCATTTGTCTCTATGTGTCCCTGTGGTTGACTTGTGTACCCCGTCCCTCGCACAGTGATTGCTGGAAATGGGCACCGGCGACCCTGTGACCCAAAGTGGAAGAAGCGGGTAAAAAGACAATGGATGGATGGATGGATGGATGGATGGATAATCAGTTACCACTAAACTGAATTTGTACAAAGCATTTAATAGGTTGTGTAATGTAAAGCAGAGTGCTATGTCTGTAGCATCTTAACTATCACGTCTGTATTGCACAGCACTAGCGTAGCGCAACGTCTTGTTGTGCCATACTCTATGAAATAGTTACTGAATCAAGTGTTACTTATGTAGGTAAACGTAGATGTTTAATAACATGTTAGAATACACCAGAATGCAGGAAATTACATCTACTTTATTCTAAATTTTCTGGGGGAGGACCCCAAGACCCCCCCCCCGGATGTCTTTCCCCCCCCCCCCCCCCCACCACATAATGAATGATTCTGCTGCAAATGGCCACCACGTTGTTCAAGCCAAAGAGTCATTGGCAGCATTGGGGGCTAAGCACCCCTAAAGGTCAGATTCTAGAATGGCCCCTGGCAGACACCATGTTTAATTATATTAAGTCAAATGTCTATAAAGGTAGATACTGTATCTTATCCAACCAATAAGCCATAAACCTAACCTTACCACAATGTAAATAAAAAAGTATGTTCAGGAAGCTCTGAAAAGAAGAAAGAGGGGAAGGCTGTGGGACCTGATGACATACGAGTGGAGGTTTGGAAATGTCTTGGAGAGATGGTAGTGAAGTTTTTGACTCAAATATTCAACGGCATATTTGAGGGTGAATAAACGCCTGAGGAATGGAGAAGAAGTGTGCTGGTGCCCATTTTTAAGACCAAGGGTGATGTACAGAGTTGTAGCAACTACAGGGAATTAAGTTGATGAGTCACAAGTTAAAGATCTGGGAGAGAAATTTGGATGCAAGACTTAAACAAGAGCAGCAGTATTGTTTTATGCTGAGAAAAAAACACCACAGATGAAATCTTTATTTTGAAGATGCTGATGGAGGAGTACAGAGGGGGTCAGAAAAAATTTATTTGTGACTTTGTGGATTTAGAAAAAGCATAGTACAGGGTGCTGAGGGATGTGTGGTATTGCCTGAGGAAATTGGGATTTGCAGAGAAGTATGTTAGTCTGGTACAGGACATGTACGAGGACAGCGGGATATGTGCTGTAGGAGAGACAGATAACTTCAAGGTGGAGGTGGGAGTGCATCAAGGATCAGCTCTGACCTCCTTCTTGTTTGGTCTTGTGTGGATTGACTAACAGATGAGGTCAGGCAGGAATCCACGTGGACTATGATGTTTGAAGATGACATTGTGATCTGTGGTGAGAACAGGGAACAGGTGGAAGAGAACTTGGAGAGGTGGAGGTATGCACTTGAAAGAAGAGGAATGAAAGTCGGTCATAGTAAGACAGAGTACATGTGTGTGAATTAGAGGGAGGCTGGTGGAACAGTGAGGCTACAAGGAGCAGAGGTCACAAAGGTGCAGGACTTCAAGTACTTGGGGTTCACTGTCCAGGAAAACAGGGAGTGTGGTAAAGAAGTGAAGAAGAGAGTCCAGGCTGGATGGAGTGGATGGAGAAAAGTTCCAGGAGTGATTTGCAACAACAGGGTGTCAGCAAAGGTCAAAGGAAACGTTTTCAAGACAGTGGTGAGACCAGCTATATTGTATAATAATAATAATAATAATAATGTCATCACAATGTCAGCACTGTATGTTTCCATACAATGGCGAAATTAGTCTCTGCATTTAACCCATCCACCACCAGGTGGTGCAGTGGGCAGCTATTGAAAGCGCCCGGGGGGCATTTTGGGGATGAGGCGTGCTGCCCAGAGACGCCACGTGATGTGCAGTGACTGGGGATCGAACCTGGGACTTTTGGGTCCCAAGCCGGCTGCCCTGGTCTGGAGACAGAGACATTGACAAAAGACTGGAGACAGAACTGGAAGTGGCAGAAATGAAGATGCTGAGGTTCTCCTTAGGAGTTACAAGGATGGATAAGATTAGGAATGAGATCATCAGTGGTACAGCACAGGTTGAACAACTGGGAGATAAAGTTAGAGAGACCAGACTGAGATGGTTTGGACATGTCCAGAGGAGGGACCATGGGTATATTGGTAGAAGGATGTTAGAAACGCAGCTGCCAGGAAAAAGACAAAGAGGAGATATATGGATGCAGTTAGAGAGGACATGGAGGTAGTTGGAGTGAGGACAGAGGATGCAGAGGACAGAGTGAGATGGAGGAGGATGACTCTGTGTGTTGACCCCTGAAGAGGGAAATGCTGACAGAAGAAAAATGTCAGAAAGTAATGAATGTACATTTACAACTGATTAATTGTTTAAGTTAGCTTGATTCAAGATGGCTGTTCTGTTAATCAACCCCAGTAAACACAAAATTTATCTAGTTCAGTAACTTTTACAGATACTGAGCTAAAATTGATTTGGTAATAGATAAGAGTCATGCCATTACACACTGTGTGCTAACAGGCTGCGTGAGATCTTTGTTCAGAACTTTGGCATGCAAGGATGTGGTTGAAATGTGTTCCTTTAAAGAACAATAATTATTTTTAAAAATTTGGTTGGTACACTTTTATAAGTAAACAAAAAATAAGCATTTTGCGTATTAATCACAGCTGACGTCACCTTGTCAATACAGCCACATGTGCCCATTTTTCAGTCTGTATGCTAAGCAATGCTAACTGGATATATCCTCTAATTCATATGTGTCAAAGTCAAGGCCCGGGGGCCAAATGTGGTACTCGTTGACAGCTGGCCCCCAAGATGATATATGAAACATAAAATACTTCTATCTCTTTAATTTTTTTCAGTAATCTTTGATGAAGATGTCAAAAGCACAACAGAGAACATCAAATGAGACCAATCAAACTCTTGTTGAGGAACCTGTGACCAAGAAAATATGTTGGGTATCTGATTTGAGTTAATGTAGTTTCTGAAATTGGCCCTTAGTCTGAAAAAGGTTTTTATTTTGGCCCCCTTTTGTAAGTGAGTTGGACACCCCTGCTAATTGGCATCAATATTCATTTCCCAGCAAGAAAGATACTTGAAGAAAAAGGTGTTTCTAGTATTGACTATTTTTTGGAACTGCTTCAGGTTATCATTTATGTATTTTTCCAACTTGCTTAGTATAAGCTAGAAACTAATATTAACGTTGTATCCTTGTTTGATTAAAGCACATTTTTTGCAGATTGACTCCAAATGTGCAGTGAGTTTCTATGCAGTCAGATGACCTGCTCCCAAACTAAATGTAAAATTTCAGTGTTGCAACTATTCAGACACCAAATTGTAAGAAATTGAAAGATTTTGCTTGAAATCACATTGAATTGACAGGTTTGCAAATGTCGCCCAAATGTTGAACAAATATTGAACCAACTCTCAAGAGAATTTGGGCCAAATGTCGTTGGGATTGAACATAACTAACACACCACTGTTGTATGACATTCTCACAGAAAATTATACATTTCTGAGACTTGTGACTGCCACTTAACTGTTTTGAGAATGCTGTTTCACTGAGGATGATCAAAATGGACAAAGTGATCTTTTACTAAAAGTTTAACAGCAGGTCAAAAACATTTTATTTGAATTTTTAGGAACCAGTTGTCTGTAAATCAATAATAGTGAGCAATAATTTAAAGAAGCAAGCCGTTGTTTCTTTCTTTCAGCTTGCAGACCCACTAACTCCATCAGTTATATTCATATATCTTTGCTTTCACACTTAATGTGCTATGTCACTGACAATCACTGGATTTTTTTGTTTTGTTGTTGTTGCTCTCTAAACAAAAAGCAAAGCATAGGGATGCTATTTTTCTACATGGCAGGGTGTTATTTTCATTAATCTTAGGCTCACATCCTTACAATGAAAGAAAAGAAGAAGAAAAAAGAAAACCCAGACAGAGGGTGTGTGTTATATTCTTAGACAGGGCAGTCGAGTACTTTTCTCTATGGTTCCCTTTGGATTCAAGCTTAAGCTTTTTAGGAGACGTCTCACTGTGAAAAGTAACAGTAATGTCAGACCAAGGTCCTATTCAAAACTCAATTTAGGTGATTTGTGTCTCTCACAATGGAAACACATATATTTTATCCATGCTTGTTTGGCTAACCCCAGAGAAGAAACGTTTTTGTTAATAAGTGTGAGACAACGATTGAACAGTTTATGTAGGTCACATTGTATTAATCTGGCTAGCGATCCCCATAAGTGCTCTAAATCAAATATGGTACATTAAATTCCAGTTTGTTGCTCATTGGCTTAATAATGCTGTGTGGGTGCACTGGGAGCATTACATTTCAGACACTAAAACAGTGATCAGAGTGCTTTTAGACATGGACACTAAATTACCCCTCTGGATTAAAACATAACAAATGGGACGTGCTTGATATCAGTCAGCCAGTGCAGATCAAACACTTAATCAGTTGCAGTTTATTTCAGGCACTGGCCCTTTTCATCGCTCGACTTCAATGAGATCTGTGCACATTCCTGTAATTAATAAAGTAGATGATCCAATCAGTCAAGTAAAAGCTATCCATCTTAGTGGCTCAAACTGAAACAAACTAGATATTAGCATGTAAGATGGACCCAATGGGATAAATCTTTAATGGCAACATGAGACTTCAACTTGGACCACTGAGGCGACTGATGCTCTACTGGAAGAAGCTTCTGTGGGCAGGTGAAACTGTTTTAGTAGCGCATACTGACTGACTCAGGGTAACATTTCAAATTGTAATATATCTCCAACTCCGAGTGATCTGTTGCTGAGGTACAAGTGCAAACGCTGCTGGGCGACATGTTATTGGGCAGGGAGTATGAGGCCGTTTAGGTGTGAGCAGTCAGCCAGAACAATAAATCTCTTCCAGGCGGTACAGAAAACTCCAAAAAGGTACATGGATGAGTTGCTCTGTGATAGGTTTATATCAAAAGAAACCATTGCTTTTACGTGCAGCAAGCATGCTTATGCTGGTTGTGATCAGATCATCAGAGCTAGTCACCACGTGAGGTTTACTACAAGGAGGTAATTGTGGTTTCTGGGCTTATGGGGTTCAAAATTAACCCTGGTTGTCTTTGCTGCACATTTTATACGAGTGTGTTCAGAAGACAGAGACAGAACTGCAGAAGGGATGTGAATGTGTTTGTGCATGCATTAAACAGACAAGAGAAAGGTCCTTGAGGCAACCTGCAAATCTTTTATCACATCTTTAATTTATTGAAGCCCATAATAGAAGCTGCTGCAATTTCACTGAATAGACACAGCTGAATAGTAATCAGCCAGGGGATGAGGAGATATGCTTAACGGTCTCTTTCTTTTTTGTCAATCCTCCCTTGCCATTTGACAATCTCCTCCTTATTCAATCTATCCCCGGCTACTGTCATTGTCTGTTTTTAGAAAACACTACGGTAGTAGATGGAAGGTTTTAAATTGTGCACTTTGTGGGAGTGATAGTCACTTCCTTTCCTGTCGTCTTTTCTCTGCAGGATTTGTCTCCAAAGGCTGGAAACGTCATGGGTCTCTTGTTGTTCTCCAGACTGATACTGATCATCTTGGTTTTCATTCCACAATGGTCCCTGGGTTGTCCCTCTGGATGCCGCTGCTACAGCCTCACAGTGGAGTGTGGATCGCTTGGGATAAAAGAAATCCCACAGGGGGTCCCGTTCATCACAGAGGTCAGTCGGACAAACAACAATAAGTTAGAACCCTCTCTGCGAGTCCGCTGTAGCTGATCCAACTAACCTACATCTGCAATTTTCAGTTGACTTCCCCTTCATCCTTTCTTATTACCCTGAAATGATTGTGGTAAATCAATTTCCTGTGACCCCTCTTTGGAGTAAAGCCTAAAGGAGGGGTCGCGCTGTTGGCAATTATTCATCCTTCCCTCAAAATGACTCTCGCACACACCCACCGATCATCTGTTAAGAAGATGTTTAACATTACACCGTCTTCTCCTCCTGGGTTCAGGCCCTCCAACATTACCGCAGCTCATGAATATTGATGAAAAGCAAGTCCCGCATAAATTGTTCCATTAACCTCAATCAGCAAGCCTATCTCGTCGATCATACCTCACCGTGATTTGTGATGAAGGCACATTACCAATTAGGCTGGCACCCATGGACTGTGCATCAGAGCAACAAAGCACTTCTTGTAGCATTCAAATCAATCAAATGTTGCTAAATGCCTCAGCAAAGTTCAACAAAAGAACAACAAAACTGGAGACATTTTATTGCAAAAGTTGTTGGTCAAGTGATTTTGCAGCAGCTCATTATCACACTCTGCCTAAAGGTGAAATGTGGACAATAATGTTTTTGCTTCTCTATGTGTGTGTATGTGTGTGTTTGTGTGTGTGTTTAATATCTCATGAACCACTGAACCAATTTGTTATGAAAGTAATAATTGAATGTACATCTACCACGGATCAACTTTTAAGTTGTGTCAGTCAAATCCAAGATGGCCTCTACAGGTAACTGAACCTCATGAAAGACAAAAGTTGGTATAACTCAGCATATTCTGCAGATAATGGGCTAAAATTCAGTAGTGCCTGAAATTTATCCCCAACTCTTACTTTAAGCTTGAATAGATTGAACAAGATCATTATTCAAAACTTTAGCATTAAATGGTAAATGGACTGTACTTATACATCACCTATCGATCTTGTCAAGACGTTCAAAGCACTTTACACTACAATCTGAGTATTATTGAGTATTAGTCGTGGCGAATGGTCATGGCAAGATGGTGCCAGTGTGTTTGGCGAGTCGTTTACCGCTCTTTATTTTTCTGTTTTTATTGTTGTTTCTGTGCTGTTTTTCTGATGTGAACTCTCTACTGGTGTATGATCGCCAAACCCTTTTGGGGCTTCGTCTGCCAACTGCAAAAGTTTTATATTGCTGTCATGAAAAGCACGGTTCTTTGCCACCACTGTTGGCCAAAGTTCCATCTTACCTGTGTCGGGCACCATACCCCCCTCTTCGGAGAAGGCGTCACTGGCGTCGAGGTAAACGCAGCGGGCTCTTGGTAAGGCTGAGGACTGGTTTGGCAAAATCGCTGGGAATCTTCCTCTCCCAGCTTGGATCAGTCCCTGGACTGTATGCTTCTCGCACTCCTTGGACCCTGTTGATTCCTGGCTGGTACCTGTTATCGACTCAGATCAACGCTTCTTTCCTCCATGTCTCACTCCTCCACATCTGCGCTGGCGAGGTGCTAACCTCGGAAATCTGCGACACCTTGCATGGATTACTCCTTCTTCTGCTTCACCGGACCCAGTTCCCATCAAGATAGGTCTGGTAAATGCAAGAACTGTTGCAAACAAAACTTATCCTGAAGGATTTTTATTCGTCCCAGGGTTTGGACTTTCTCTGCGTGACTGAGACTTGGATTTATCTGGGTGAGTCCAGTGTTTTTTCAGAACTATTACCCCAAGGTTGCTCATATTTTAATATCCCAAGGTCCTTGGGTCGTGGAGGATTATTTAGTATTGGCGATTATTTATAAATCAAGTTTTGACTGTAAGCAGCTGTCCCTCCCGACTGCGTTTTCTACCTTTGAACTGAGCATGTTTGAGTTGGGCTGCTCTCCTCCGCTTCTGTGCGCCATCATCTACCGGCCTCCTAAGTATAATAAGGACTTCATACGGGACTTTTCTGATTTCTTGGGTGATTTTACGTCCAAATATGAGTAAATTTTAATTATTGGAGATTTTAATATTCACATGTGTTGCACTGGAAAGCCGCTGGTGAAGAATTTCTTAGATGTAGTGGATGCTTATGGCCTCACTCAGTCAGTGAAGGGCCCAACCCATGAACGTACACACACCCTGGACCTTGTTTTATCTTATGGTTGATCTATTTTTAACTTGGAAATTGGTGATGCATTGTTTTCAGACCACATGCCTGTTTTATTTGATTTTATTTCTTGTTTCTAAACCTGTTACGTCCTGTGCTCCTGCTTGACGCTGCCGTGTTTTTAACTCATCCTCTGCTGCCCATTTTTCCACTGTCTTTAATCGTTTAGTCACAGCTCTCTGTGTCTCTCAGCACTGAGGAGCTTTCCTTATATTTTGATTCTTTATGCAATACTGTATTGAATGATGTGGCCCCGATTAAAACCAGGCGATCAAAGCCAAGATCAGACCCATGGTTGAGTGACCATACCCGTGCCATTAGACAGGAATGCAGGAGAAATGAACGCAAGTGGAGAAATGATATACTCCAAGTCTCTTTTGGTATACTGAGAGAGAGTTGGCGTTGCTATCAACGAGCTGTGAAAACAGCCAGAGTAAAATATTTCTCTGATATTATTGCTGCTAACTCTCACAACCACCGTGTTCTTTATAATACAATCAACACTGTCCTCAATGCACATGAACCGGTCCCTCTTGAAGCATCCAGAGAACTTTGTGATAAGTTTCTTCATTTTTTTCTTGGACAAGGTTATTAACAGTAGGGCTTGTATTGCTTTTCCATACCCTGATCCTTCCATCTCAGTCCCCTGTCCTGCTGTTTTTGATCATTTGGAGCCTATTTCCCTCTCCTATCTAGAGAAACTTGTCACCAGTATGAAATCATTGGGTTCTCCCCTTGATGTTGTTCCTCCATATTTTCTTAAGGAGGTATATTCTACAGTTGGCTCCTTTATCTTAAAAGTTATCAACAGCAGTTTGATGTCTAGTGTGGTACCAAGCAATTTCAGACATTGGTGCAGCCATTGTTGAAAAAACCTGGCCTTGATCCATCCTCTTTGTCAAACTTTAGGCCAATCTCCAAGTTACCCTTTATATCTGAAATTTTGGAAAAAGTTGTTTACACACAGCTGAAGGCATTTTTGGATGAATTTAAAATTTTGGAGGTTTTCCAGTCTGGTTTTAAAATGTACCACAGCACTGAATCTGCTCTTTTAATGGTTTTTAATGACATATTTTTAGCACTGGATTCTGGAAACTGTGTTTTACTTGTCCTTTTAGATTTAGCAGCTGCTTTCGACACAGTTGACCATGACATTCTCATCTCCAGACTGGGGCAGTGGGTGGGCATCACTGGCTCAGCTCTGCAGTGGTTTAGGTCCTACCTTTCTGATAGAAGTTTCAGTGTGATGATGGATAAATTTACCTCTGCTTCTGCTGCCCTCCTCTGGGGGGTACCCCATGGCTCTATTCTTGGTCCTCTCTTGTTTTCTCTTTATCTTCTGACACTGGGTTCTATTTTCAGAAAGCATGGTGTGCAGTTTCATTTATATGCAGATGACTGTCAAGTCTACTTCCCTTTGAAACAACATGGCTCCACTCAGTCTCTCCTGGACTGTCTTGATGACATTAGAGGATGGACGGCACTTAATTTCCTCCATTTTAATGAAAAAAAGACTGAGGTTATGGTCTTTAAGTCCTGTGGCCCTAGCAGTTTCTCCACCTTGGATTTTTTCTCTTTGGCCCCATATGAAAAATTCATTGTGACAAATTTAGGAGTGAAAATGGACCCCTGCCTGAAACTTGACTGCCATGTCAACAACGTGGTTAAGTCCTCTTTCTTTCAGTTGAGGCGCCTGTCAAAAATCAAGCCCCTGCTTTCTAGACACCACTTACAGACAGTAATCCACGCTTTTATTACTTCATACCTGGATTATTGTAACTCTCTTTTGATAGATGTCCCTTCACTGGCTTCCTGTCCAGTTTTGAATTAATTTTAAAGTTCTATTGTTTGTTTTTAAGTGTTTGAACGGTTTTAGTCCCCCTTATTTGTCTGAACTGCTTCACTTTTACATACCATCACGTGCTCTTAGATCCTCTGACCAGATGCTTTTAGCAGTCCCGAAAACCTTTTATAAATCCAGAGAAGACAGAGCCTTTTCAGCTCTGGCTCCTAAACTGTGGAATGAGCTGCCACTGGAGATCAGGCAGGCCCTGTCACTTTCTGTTTTTAAAACTCATTTAAAACCACATGTTTTTTCATTGGCTTTTAACCTAGAGTGAGACAGCATCTGTGTCTTAATGTTGTATTCTTTTACCTAGGATGTTCTGATTATTTTTTTAATATATATTTAGGTGTTTTTATTGTTTTACTGTTTTTTATTTGTTTATAATTTTGTACAGCACTTCGGAAGGCTGCTTGTTGTATTTAGAGTGCTTTAGAAATAAATTGGTATGGTATGGTATTGTAATCTGTGCCCTCATTTACCCGTTCATACAACTCTACTGTCTTCTATCTACACTCTACTAGCATTACTAAGAATGATTCTTTGTAGAGATCTACAAAGACTAATCAGTGCTTTGGATCACATTCATACACTGATGGGACACACATCGGAAACAATGAGAGGTTCAGTGTCTTGCCCAGAGACACTTCAGCATGTGACTGCTGGTGGAATCAAACCCCCAACTCTGCCATTGGAGGATGATTGCTCTAACCACTCAGCTGCAGCTGCTCATTATCTGCTGGAGTCAACGTCATCTGTGTATTAGCAAAAAATTATATAAACCACCCGATGGATTTTATTGAAACTCACAGAAATTATTCATTAGATGAACATCTATAGTTAATACTACCTTTTGTAGCTGCCCCATTCAAGATGGCCACTACAGACAACTGACCTTAGAAAACACAGAAAAATGAGTATAACTCAGTCAGTTTGAAATTTGGCAGGCATTGATCAAGGAATGCAGTGTGGTTGTACCTGTGAGTCATTCCAAAAATTTACTTTAAGTGCAACATCTTGTGCAAATATCTTGAAAATTTTGCATTAACTGTCCGTTAGCAAAATAAATCATGAACCACAGGGCAGATTTTAATGAAATGTTCCTACAATATTTATTCGATGTACATCTACAACTGATTACTTTTGAGATTAAATTCATTTCAAGATGGCCACCACAACAACTAATCAACTTTAGCTAACACAAAATTTGCTATAACTCTTTAAATTGTACAGATATTAGGCAAAAGCAAAAATTGTATGTAGAAGTAGCTGAAAGTCTTTTACAGCACTTAGTTCAAAGACTCCCAGATTGCAAAATCCCCTATGAAATCCATGGGTGCCTATGATATAATATAAAATATTTCTTTCAATGTTTGACAAAATAACTATAACTCAACTGTTTCTCAACATAAGTTTTCCTCAATTTATAACTCTGGCAGCAGGTTTTTAGTTGCTTTTTGAATTGCTTACATTTATGACATTTATTTCCCTGCAACAACAAACAAATAAGTAACATTCACTTCTTTTAGAAAAATAATATAACATTTTATCTTCCTTTGATCAAACTGCTCATTTTATTTACCCTGTCTTCCACAAAGACAATCTTCCTCCAGGACAACATCATAATGCAGATCCGTCTTCAGGACCTGAGTCGCCTGAGAAGCCTCCATTACTTGTATCTCCAGAACAACAGCATCTCAGCCTTGGAGCCTGGGGCCTTCCTTGACCAGGGCCATCTACTGGAACTGGCCCTCAATGGTAACCTCATCCACCTGGTCACCCCTGACATGTTTCGAGGTCTGGAGCACCTTCGTATCCTCTACCTAGCTGGCAACCAGATCACTCGCATCCAGGACCACACCTTCAGGGGACTGCAGGTTCGGTTGTGTGAGCTGGCAAAACATGATGCAAATTCTTGATGGACATTTTGATTTTAGAACACTAACAACTAAATGTAAAATGTCTTTATATAGATAAAGCAGAATGACACCTACAAATAAACAGTAAAGTCACGTTTTGACAGCATGTCTTTCTGGTCCTTATTAGACAGTGACAAAGCGTGGAACAAATTATCCAGCTGTCTGCATTTAACAGTTCTATGTCTCCTTGAATTTGCATTTGTTAGCCTTTTTTTCTTATCTTCCTCTCCTTTGTGTCTTTCTTCCATCTGCAGCGACTGCAGGAGCTTCACCTGCAGGAGAACAGCATTGAGATGCTTGCAGAGCATGCCTTGTCTGGCTTGTCGTCTCTGGCCCTGTTGGACCTCAGCAGGAATCACCTTCGCACCCTTGGAGCCTCGTTCCTCAAACCACTTGTCAGCCTGCAGGTGCTCCGTATCACAGGTACAGAATTGGTAGATCATACTTTTTAAAAATAATACGGTTATCAGAATTGACGCCATGTTAATATTGCACTAAAGTACTGCCATTTGTCCCTGTGGGTAAATTAATCCTAATGGACTGACTGGTGTTGAAAAAAATTAAGTCGTTCTATATTTTACACATCAAATAATTTTCCCAATTAAAGACCTGCTCTGTAATCAGGGATGCCACTTTTAAAAGTTTAAATATCCAGTTAAAGAGGCTTCTTTAATGGAAGTGTGCTCCAATTTGCTTTATAAACTCTTCCTTCCTCACATTTTTAAGTCAGACTAACTATTTCTGTTACTTTCTCCAACACACAACCGAACATTCACACACACTTCTTACAGTAACTGGCTATTAGTGCACAAGAGTCTGAGATAAAATCTCTCTTTGTTTCTTTTAGGGCTTGATCTTTCTTTCTCTATTCATGTGGCAGCTGTCATTTCATTGTGCCTGAGTGTTTGGTTTTCACAAGGATCTTTTTCATTTCCAACAAACATGAGGTCAAATATACTCTTGGGTCATAATGCCCTGCAATGGACTCAACAAAGTTTAGTCATAGTTTAAGTACCATTTGTAAGATGATTATAAGATGACGTTAACCAATGATGAATGTTTTGGAATGTTTATAGAAATTTTTTTTCATTGTGGCTTAAATAAAACCGTTTAAAAAAGCCATGTTTTATGGTTTAGTGCAAGCATAACCATTGGGTCCTTCTCCTCATTTTAAACGAAAAATAATCTAACAAAAAAAAACTAATAACACTTTAAAGATATTAGTGTTTTAACAAGCTATTAAAATATTTTTTTCCTGGATTCATCAAATTGACGTACTGTTTGTTAGTGATTAAAAAAATAAAAATAAAGCACCATTAATCCATTCCCAACCATAAATAGCAAGTTGTTTTTTTTAGAAAACTATTCAAATTGGCAGTGCTTAAGTTAAGCCATATCACTTACTGACTTACAAGCTTTAAAAACAATCTTGGTGATCTTGTTAGTGCTGGTGGGAAGACTCTATGCTTCTACATCTTGAATTATCTTTAAAAGGTATTCAGTTTTAGATGTATGAACTACTTATTTTCTGAAAAAATAATTTGAAACTGTCCCGTGGTTCATGGGATATTTAGCTAACAGACAGTCTGATAATTAGAAAAAATATGAATAAAGATTATTTGTAATTTGTTAGCACTTGCAGTTTATATTAAGACTGACCACACCAGTTCTAAGCTCAGTGGTTATAAAATTGACCGAGTTATAGCCATTTCTGTGTTTTCCAAGTCTAGTTAGCTGTGGCAGCCATCTTGAATAAAGCAGACTTCAAAAGGTAATTTGTAATAGATATACATAAAATAATTACTTTACTAGAGTTTTATTATAATCCATCCAGCAATTCATGAGATATTTTGCTAATAGACAGACAACTAATGAACACACAGACATAAGCAATTACTTGATCACCTGCTTTTCATGCATTTTGTGTGAAAATTAATTAGAAATGAATTCCCATTGAAGGCCCATGGGGTATACAGTATAAGAAGGCTTTGCTTCTGTAATCTTGTTACTCTTGGTATAATACATGTTCACCATCTGCTCCTGTTTGTTTGTTTTAGAGAACCTGTGGCGCTGCGATTGCGCTCTTGGTTGGCTGAGAACCTGGATCAGTGAAGATGGACAGCGTCTACTGAGTTCGTCAGAGCAACGTCGGCTGATGTGTGCTGAGCCCCCCCGTCTTTCCCACCTCAGCCTGGTAGAAGTGGCCCCCAACAGTCTGGTGTGCATCCCACCTGTGGTGCAGCTCGAACCCAGTCATCTAACTGTCCGACTTGGAGAAAGCCTCAGAGTCTCATGCCAGGCCTCAGGATACCCTCAGCCTCAGGTGACATGGAGAAAATCGTCCCATGGGAAGCCCCAGTTATCACCTCGAGGTCTGTTCCAAGAGCTGGGCCCCAATGGGGAGCTGTTCAGGCCTCCAGCTGGGGGAGTGGTGACAGCTCTGCCCAGCAGTAGAGAGATCAAGGTGGGAGGTGCAGGAGGAATCCACGGGCTTGTGCGTGGGACTGAGGAAGGAGGTGAGAGGGACAGCTTTGATCCAGACATGGGCAGTGGCATGCTGTTCCTCAGTAATGTGAGTGTAGCACATGCTGGGCGCTACGAATGTGAAGCCTGGAACCCAGGTGGTATGGCTAGGGTGACATTTCACTTGGCTGTCAACATGTCCTCTTCCTCATATTCATCCCATTTCTGGTCTCGGTTAAACACACACTCTTACGTTTCTTCTTCGTCCAATTCCCTCTATCAGCCAGAAGTCCTAGATGTTAGCCAGGAGCCATTGTTTGAGCAGGAGAGCATGGACTTTAATGCCCTGGGTCCTGCCACGCAGACTGCCATTGCTATTGGAATTTCATTGTTGGCACTCACTGCTGTTCTTCTCTTGATAATGATCTACAATCGTCACCAGCAGTACCAAAAAGAGGACAGTGGTTCCTACTGTACCAGCAAGGAAGAGAGCATTCTCTATGTAAAAGACTACTCTGATGGACCCACCACCTTTGCTCAGCTCGAAGAGTACCGTGATGACCACGGCCATGAGATGTATGTACTCAACAGAGCCAAACCAGTTGTAGGCTCAAATTCATCCAGGTGTACCATGATAAGTGGATTTGTCCAACAGAAGGGCATGAAGGAAGCTCTTCTGGAGCATGAAATGGTCCAGACACTGACAAGATCAGGAGGAATGGGGATTTGCAGGAACCCAACAGAAGGTGGAGAGGGGCCCCTAACAACAGATCCAGAGGAGCTCTTCCTGAGTCAGAATCTCCTGTTTGGATCACAAGTTGCCTACGAGATCCACTGCTGAAGTATCTTTACTGTTGCTGTCATGTGAAATAAAAGGTTGAAGGATTTTTATCAAGATCCTGGAAATACTCTTGCTGCAATGATTTCATGCATCATATTATCTGGCTTTCAACAGAGGAGGGTAAGTCATGTAGTAAGGGGGGTATGCAGCCTTCCAAATATCCTATTTTAACTGACTGGATGATATTAAAATGGGTCAGGGGGATGGACAGTGGTAATTATGGAGAAAAGAACAAATGAACCATACTTTTCAGTCTCCAAATAAACCCTTTAAAGAAAATCACAAGTGGCTGACCTCACTAGATACAAAAGTTCAAATGAACGCTTGCAAAGGAGGCTCACAAAACTGTGCAGTGTGCAGTTGTAACATATGTGACAAGTTAATCCATTTTTCTACCAATGTATTTCTTTAAGTTTTATTTTATGTATGGTTTGTGTCTTCTGTAAATGAAATGCAGTTAATTTTCTACATGAAGTAGAGTTAGGGCAATCGTTTTACTGAAACTGTATCATTTGCATATGTGTGAGTGGGTGGTTTGAGGTGATTTAAAAGGGTCATTCTGGATGTGACATGTTTTTGATGTTGAGTAGAACTGAAATGTTTCATTTTTCATAATGTGTCAGGTGCGTATGTTAATTCCACTGAACAAGGAATTAGTATGTTTAGAGTTGCCAATTTGGAAAGGCTCTCAAAGTCCATTCATTTTTGAAGTTATGTTCTGTCAAATGTCAATAGCTTGCCTCATCAGGTAGGCTAGTCAGTGAAAAATTTACTTAGCCACTAGTGAAATGATACCTTTAGCAGCATCACAACGCCAACATTTATATTCTAGCGACTCACACGTGCTAGCATTAAGAACACAATGGAGTCTCACTCATATAACATCACACTTTGTGTTTGGTACACACTTTCTATGTTCCCCTACAGGAAGTGCTTTTCCCCTTGTACAGACTGGAAACAATGTCTGACTCATGGTGTCAGTTTACAGCCAAAATCAGAGACCTTAACATAGATGTCAAACCAAACCTGAACAGGACATCAACCAGAACAACCCATTTCTACACTCATAAACATTGTAACACTCGTAAACATTGCACACACAATTGCCACAAGGTTACCCAGCATCATTTGCAGCTCACACAGTCTCTCTGGGTTGCTACAATATCAATGCTCAGCATATTGTGTAGTAACATGACCTTGTACTGTTGAGGAAACAGGAACAAACTGTGTAATGCTAAAATGTAGTGGTTTAATATTAATTAATATAACATTATTTGATGACATTTTTGAAAAGGATCAGTTTAATAGACCTAAAAGATGGTATAAAACAGCCTCGCCTGATGTTAGTTCTGTGACTGATGTCACAGCTGTAAAGGTATTTACTATTGATGAGTATTAGGCAGAACACTAATACTAAATGATCAGATTATTCTTATATTGCAAGACACAACAGCTTGGGTAAAACACAGCAACAAAACCAAAGAGAGCTTCATTTTGTAAAATACAGCTAAAGTAACAACATACATTTGATAATATTTAGCAATTCATAAACACGACACTCAAAAACAGGCACAAAAAATAAGAAATACACCAACGTTTCGCTAGTCAAAAACATAACCAAAGATGTGACATTTAGAAGGAAACATCTTGTTAAATGTTTTTATTTTTATTACGTTTTTTGTTTTTTTCAGGTGCTGTGGGTGGGGTTGGGGCGGAATGTAGTAAAATGTAGGAATTTTTCTTGTTGCTCTTTTGTTTCTTGTGTTTTGTTCAGTGTTGTGCCATGCTTCAGAGCCATCGTTAAAAAAAAAAATTATATTGAAAAAAAAATCTGCTAACTCTAAACTGTACCAGCTATTCAAATGTGAATATTGTACATTTTGTTTTCAGTTTGTATACAATAAAATGTATTTTAAGAGTCTGTTTTGCTCTTCTTTCAAGACATAGCTCAAGCGATTATGTTTCTGGTTTACGTCCTCGACTTGGTCCAATTACACTCTCTTCTTTACCTTCTCCTTAACATATGACACATAGCACGTCTAAGGGGAAAAAACAGGTTTTCATACAAAGAATGAAGCTTTTAGATATTATATAGTGCAGTGAGAGAGGTCCACGGAGTTCAGACTTTTTCTTCTTCTGCTTTGCAGCCGAGTACTAATCAGGTGTGTTTTTAGAACAACCTGTGAAAAATATAAGGGGGGTGGGGGGGCAGAATTTTAAGAGTGTGCCTTGAAAAGTCAAGTATTCAATACCTACACAAAGATTGAGTGCTGCATTGATTCCGAGTTTAAAGCATGTCAATATGGAGGAGACAAAGAAGTGGCCTAATTTTAGCAATATGTTCTGAACTATTGCTTTGTATAATTTAATAAAACATTTTTTATTCCTTGTAAAGTGTCTCTGTGACAGATTTTTGTTCAAGGTGCTCTGCTTTTAAGAGAGAGTCAGCACCAGCCACAAAAAGAGCATTAGATAATTACATTTGGTTGGTGTTTCCAATTGAATAGAAAAAGACAAAATTATTTATATTAATAATTTTTTAAATTTTTATTTTTTTATTTTCTTTTTTTGTTGTTGTCGCAGTTGGTTTAGAATGAGTTTGCTCTTACTTGCTGTCAGCAGAGTTAAAGAATCCAAAAGGGAGTTAGCAAAGGGTAGTAGGATAGTTAGTATAGTCACCTCAGAGCACAACGATATCAAGTTCAATTGTTTTCCTAAATTATTATTATTCTGTTCAAAGCATTTTTGTGTAAAGTTAGCATGATTTCTCTCTACATGCACAAGTTTTCACTCAGTCCTTTTGTTATTTCCTTACAGTCCAAAAATGTGTTTCATTGATTATTCTAAATTGACTAGATTTGAGCATGCATCATATTGTCTGTTTTACCTAATATATTAAAGTTAGGAGTCATCAGGACTCTGTATCACAGAGCAGACAGCATCCCCACTAACTCAGGAGCCAGGCAGAAGGAGAAATCCCACACAAGACAGGCTCTAGAGCAGGGGTGTCAAATCCACTTACAAAAGGGGGTCAAAATTGAAACCTTTTTCAAACTAAGGGCTGGTTTAAGAGTCTACATTAAGTCAAGTTAGATACCCAACATGTTTTCTTGGTTGCAGGTTCCTTAGCAAGAGTTTGATTGGTCTCATTTGACATTTTCTGTTGCAGTTTTGACATCATAATCAAAGATTACTGAAAAGAATTAAAGTGATAAAAGTATTTTACATTTAAAATAACATCTTGGGGGCTAGATAAGATGTTAAGGAGGGCCACATTTGACCCCGGGGCCTTGAGTTTGACACATATGCTCTAGAGCAATGTGGATATCCTAACTGGGCCATCCTGAAAACAAAAAAGAAACCAAAACAGGACTCCAGTCAGCCATCAGGTGAAAAAGAGGAACCCAGACCCAGACCAGTGGTCATTCCATATGTTGAGGGAGTACCAGAGAAACTGAGATGTTTATTTTCTAAACATAACGTCCCAGTGGCTTTTAAACCCCAAAATACATTACGGCAAAGACTGGTTCATCCCAAAGATCCAGTCCCCCGGCACAAACAGAGTAATGTTGTGTATGCTGTTCAGTGTCAGGAGGGTGATCAGTCTTACATCGGGGAAACTAAACAGCCACTGGCCAAAAGGATGGACCAGCACAGAAGATCAACATCATCAGGCCAGGACTCTGCGGTCTACACTCATCTCCAGGCCAGCGGTCACTCTTTCAGGGATGAAGATGTTCACACCCTGGACAGAGAGGAACGATGGTTTGAGAGATGAGTAAAGGAGGCCATCTTTGTGAAAAGAAATCGTCCATCATTTAACATGGGTGGAGGCCTCCATGTCCGCTTGTCACCCTCTTACAATGCTGTTATTGCTAGTATCACTCGGTCCTCCATGTATAGCAAGCGGCCATCAGGGCACTATTGATCGGTCTTTAGGCTGATGCTCCTCCTTTATCATGTGAACAGCTAGTTTGGGCTCTCACCAGCAAACTGGTTTATCCACTATGCGAAGGTGCTATTTATGACTGAGTTTGTTGCAGCTCCTCAGACTGACAAAGTCTTCTGGATAAAAGACAAAATGTTTAATTTTTTTTAAAATCCATCCAGAGGACCTGACTTAAACTTTGTTAGATTTTTCTACCTGGATTATTGAGCATGCATCAGGTTATCTGATTTAGATGAAAGGATCACTATTTAGATTTATTTATTTATTATCTATTTATTTATTTATTTATTATTATTACTCTTATTATTATTTAATTATTATAACTCTTATTATTATTTATTTATTTATTATTATCTATTTATTTATCTATTAAGACATCTAAGCTAACATAAACACTGAGATACATGTAAGAAGAAGGCTTGATCATCCCAAGTCCATTACAGGACCTCTTTAGCTCAGATGACGGAGCATGCATTTGTTCTACAAAGCGTATGAGTTTCTTTTGGACTTGTTACAATATGATTCTACAGCTGTGTTCTTTACATGCAGCCACAGCCATGTTACAGAGGTTGTCATGGGCACAATGGGTTTGATACATGATGTAAGCAAGGAGAATAATTCTGCTGCCAGAGGCTGAATCTTTCTTTCTGTGTAAATAACAGTGAGTGAACAAAAAGACAAAATCAGTTACGAGAATGTTCAATAGTACCACAGTTACAATACATTTGAAAAAGCTGTGTTGTTGTTTGTGAAAATACTTCTTGTTTTGAGCAAATCCTCCAATGCTGACAGCATGCTGAAAGCACTATATTGTAAGCACATTTTGTGATCATACCAAATCAGACTCCAGCTATTTTCAAGCATGTGTTGTTGATAAGTCAGAGTCAGAGTTTCTTTATCGTCATTCGCACCTCATGTGGTACATGTGGTGGAGTGAAATTATGTACACGGGGTCCCAGTTACATCCAACAATAAAATGTATAAGAAAAACAGTAATAACATCTAAGATATGAACCAAGAAAAACATCAACCAAGTATACACCAAGCACTCATAACACAAAACATTGAACAACTGATAAGAAACCTATTACAAAACAAACTATCAAACATAAAATGTAGAATAGACAGAAAAAATACAAAAATCACACTATTGACAACAGTAATATGTCAATAGTGTAGTGCAGCTACGAATCACACTCCATCTAAAAAGGTCAGAGAATAACAAAAATGTAAATTTAAGATGCATCACAGTTTACAGTTCAATTGCACATGGGAAGAAATGCTAACTCAAGATATTTTATAAAGCTGTACGGAGAATGTGATTTTTACAGTCTGAGTCAGCTTTTATTGCAATAAATGAGTTTATGATTCCATGCACAAAGCACTACAAAGAAAATATAACACATTAACATCATACCATCTAAAAGTGCTGGACAAACAAGTCTCTGTTACTCAGGAAGATTTTCTATTCATATCTGAATTTAATTCCTGCTTTTTTATTTCTTAGGCTGCCTGTGATCCCATCAATCACTGGCGTGGGGAAGCAGCAAAGCAGAGAGAGCTCACGATTCCCATATTGATGCTGCTCTTTTTTTTTTTTTACTTTCTCTCAAGTATGTGTGCACATTTCTCTCAGAACTTGGTCTAACACAGGAATGAATTTTTGTACGAGGTCAAATGTGAGATATCTGGAACTGAATTATTAATGTAGTTCAGCCCAGCCTCAACAATTGCTTTTCCTCTGTGATAGATGTGAACAAAATGATTTCAT
>NC_056506.1:24598048-24604586 GCF_014905685.2 Nematolebias whitei
TATGGTTCTGGGTTGGGGTTTTGTGTTCTGTTTATTGCATTTATGATTCAATGCAATAAAATAAATTAATTTAAACGGTGACCGATCATTGTAAACTTTGGTTTATTTTCATAATGATTTTAATCGCTGGATGCCCAGCCCCAAATGCTGTTGGCTTTCAGAAACTGTGGCCCCCTGAGCAATTTTGTAGAATATCCTTACTGTAGGTCATAGACCCAGTAGACCCAAACACGTCACAAAGGTTTGCTGGGAATGCCTGACATAGGAATCCGTCAGAGAGATCTTCAACTCACACCTCTGGGAGAGCTTTAACTGCATCCCAGTTGAGACAAGGGACACTGAGTCCGAGTGGGCCATGTTCCACGACTCATTTGTTGAGGTAGCTGCCTTGAGCTATGGCCACAAGGTTGTCAGTGCTTCTTGCAGTGGCCATCCACAAACTCGGTGGTGGACACCCTGGATTAGGGATGTTGTCGAGCTGAAGAAGGAGTCCTTTTGGGCCTTGTTGGCAAGTGGGATTCCAGTGGCAGCTGAGGAGGACTAAAAGACCAAGCGGTCCACAGCCTTGGCTGTTGCTGAGGCAAAATCTCAGATGTGAGAGGAGTTCAGTGAGCCCTTGGGTAGACTCTTGGTCAGCTCCAAGGAGCAAACCATCAGGCATCTGAGGAAGGGAAAGCAGCACTAATAATAATAATAATAATAATGAATTTAATTTGTAACGCACTTTTCATTAACAAAAATCTCAAAGTGCTACAGAGTGCAACTAAAATCAATGATAAAATCAACTAAAATCTGTGATAAAATCAACTAAAATCAATGATACAATCAACTAAAATCTGTGATAAAATCAACTAAAATCTGTGATAAAATCAACTAAAATCTGTGATAAAATCAACTAAAATCTGTGATAAAATCAACTAGAATCAATGATACAAACAACTAAAATCAATGATACAATCATGTGGAGGCAGAATAGGCTTGCTTAAAAAGAAAAGTCTTTAAGCCACTTTACTAAGACTGTGTTCAGTAAAGGTGGTGTCAACCAAAGATGTCATCAGGAGGTGAAAGGAATACTTCTCGGACCTTCTCAATCCCACCAGCACGTCTTCCATAGAGGAAGCTGAGTCAGGAGTCTTTGGGGTTGGTCTGTCCATAACCGTGGCTGAGGTTGCCGAGATAATTAAAATCCTCTGCAGCAGCAGGGCTCTGGGAGTGGATGAGATTCACTCTGATTTCCTTAAGACTCTAGATGTTGTGGGGCCATCTTGGTTGACATGCTGTTCCAACTTTGCTTGGACATTGGGGGCAGTGCCACTGGATTGGCAGAGTGGGGTGGTGGTTCCCCTCTTTAAAAAGAGGGACCGGAAAGTGTGCTCCAATTATAGGGGCATCACTCTCCTTAGCCTTCTTGGTGAGGTCAATTCAGTGGTACTGGAGAAGCGAGTTCAATCGTTGTTCAAACCTCAGCTCACAATGTGTGTTCCGTCCTGGCTGTGGCACACTGGATCAGCTCTTTACCCTCAATTGGGTCCTCCAGAGGTCATGGGAGTTTGCCCATCCAATTTACAAGTGTTTTATGGACATAGAAAAGGCATTTGACAGTGTTGCTTGGGGTACACTGTGGGTGGGGGGCGGTGTGTGTGTGTGTGTGTGTGTGTGTGTGGGGGGGGGCTCCATGAGTATGGGATTGGGGGCATGTTGTTATGGGCCGTTGAGTCCATAAACAAGCTGTGCAAGATTTTGGTTCACGTTACTGGTAGTAAATAGGACCCCTTCAGGGTGAGAGTTGAAATCCACCAGGGTTGCCCATTGTCATCGATTTTGTTCATAACTTTTATGGACATAATTACTCAGTGCAGTCAAGGGGCGAAGGGTTTCCGGTTAGGTGGCCTCAAGATTCCATCTCTGCTCTTTGCAGATGATGTGGTCTTGTTGGCGTCATCGTGCCAAGATCTTCAGTTCTCTTTGGAGCGATTTCAGCCAAGTGTGAAGCGGTTGGGATGAGAATCAGCACCTCCAAATCTGAGGCCATGGTCCTCAACTGCAAAATGGTGGATTGCTCTCTTCTTTTTAATGATGAGGTTCTGCCTCAAGTGGAGGAGTTCAAGTATCGGGTTTTGTTCATGAGTGAGGGAAGAATAGAACATGAGGCTGACAGACAGCTTGGTGCAGCATCTGCAGTATTGCGGACTCTGTACCGGTCTGTTGTAGTGAACAGAGAGCTGAGATGTAAGGCAAAGCTCTCTGTTTACCGGTTGGTCTACGTTCCTACCCTCACCTATGGTCACAAGCTTTGGGTATTGACCAAAAGAATTTGATCACGGATATAGGCAGTTGAAATGAGTTTCTTCCGCAGGGTAGTTGGACTCTCCCTTAGAGATAGGGTGAGAAGTTCAACTATCCAGGAGAGACTCAGAGTAGATCCACTGTTCCTCCACATTGAGAGGAGCCAGTTGAGGTGGTTCAGGCATCTGGTAAGGATGTTCCCTGGGCGTATCCCTAGGGAGCTGCTTTGGGTATGTCCGACTGGGAGGAGACCCCAGGGAAGACCCAGGATGCGCTGGAGAGTCTGTGTCTCTTGGTTGGGAATGCCTTGGAATCCTCCCAGAAGAGCTGGAAAAGGTGGTCGTGAAAAGAAATGTCTGGACCTCCCTGCTCAAGCTGCTGACCCCACGACCCAACTTCAGAAAAAGCGGAAGATAATGGATGGATGGATGGATGAAACACTTTATATACTGTATATGAAAGTTTCTGGGGCAGCTTGGTGGCAAACATGGTGGAACTGCTGCCTCTCAGCATGCAAATAACCCTGGTTCAAATCCCAGTCCGCATGCTTTTCTGGGTGGAGTTTGCATGTTCTCTCCATGCATGCATGGGTTTTCGCCGGGTACTCCGGTTTCCTCCCATAGAACAAAAACATGCATGCTTGGCTAACTGGTAACTCTAAATTATCCCTCGCTGTGAGTGAGTGAGAGAGTGAATGATTGTCAGTCTTGTTTGTCTCTATGTAGCTCTGTGATGAACTTATGACCTGTTCAGGGTGTACCCTGCCTCTCACACAGTGATGGCTGGACATGGGCACCAGTGACCCAAAAAGGAAGAAACGTGTAAAAGATAATGGATGGATGGATGGATGTTTCTGTACAGTGCCCTGAGATGACTTCTGTTGTGACTTAGCGCTGTATATATAAACTGAATTGAATTGAACATAGTACTTATTCACTTATTTTCACTTACACTTATTCAGATTCCATAATTAATCTCATATTGATTCATATCAATAGATTCATACTGCTCAACCTCACACACAAGCTCCAACACCTTACCCATCAATGAGGTGACATTCTATGTCCCTAGAGCTAGCCTATACCACCAGGAGTCCACAAGAACAGGGACCCTCCCTCACTTGTTGTCTGACATCCACATCACCCGATCTTGATGGTCCTTCCCGCAGGTGGTGGGTTCATGTGGAGGTAGTGTCCTATCCTTTCTTCTGGCTTGGCTCAGCCAAACCATAGGAGCCAAGGCTTGACCACCAGGTGCTCACCAACGAACTCCCCCCACCCCTCCCCCATGCCTGGCTACAAGGAGGTTCCCCAGTTTCCCTTTTTTTGGGCAAAATTTCCTGATTAGTATGTTGTTTGTCCATCAAGGTTTTGAATCACCCTCAGTCTGCCAAATGCAAAGAGGATCGAGGGTCAATTCATCTCACAAGACCCTCGGAGCATGTGGAGGGGCATTAAGTGCATAACAGATTATAAAGGAAGGAGTGAACAATGCCCCAAAGACCCATCTCTGCCTGATGCCCTCAACAAGTTCTATGCACGCTTTGAAGACGCGAACAGACCACCCAGCACCAGACTCACCTCACCACCGGATGAAGAGCATCTCAGTGTGACCTCAGCAGAGGTAAGGAGTACCTTCAGGAGGATTAATCCGCACAAGGCAACTGGCCCAGACAACATCCACGGAAAAGTGTTGAAGGAATGTGCTGATCAGCTCTGTGAGGTACTGGCAGACATCTTTAACACCTCACTTACCCTGGAGACAGTTCCCACCTGCCTGAAGACTGCCACCATCATCCCAGTCCCAAAAAGCTCTACGGTGACTGGTCTGAATGACTATCGGCCAGTGGCCCTCACCCCGATAGTCGCTAAATGCTTCGAAAAACTGGTCATGACTCGCATCAAAACAACCATCAACATCAACGAGGATCCTCATCAGTAGGCATACCGTGAGAACCGATCAACAGAGGATGCCATCTCCTCTGTGGTCCACACTGCACTCAACCACCTGGAGCAGAAAAACTCTTACGTCCGTATGCTCTTTGTGGACTTCACATCCGCCTTCAACACCATGATCCCCCAAACCCTGATGGACAAACTATTCACACTAGGACTAAGCCCCTCCATTTGCAACTGGGTACTAGACTTTTTAACAAACAGACCACAGTTAGTGAGGATCCACAGCCTCTCCTCTTCCACCATAACCCTCAGCACTGGCTCTCCTCAGGGATGTGTGTTGAGCCCCCTCCTGTTTACTCTGCTCACGTATGATTGTGCAGCTACCCATCCAGGCTGTCACATTGTAAAGTTTGCAGATGATACAGCGGTGGTGGGATGCAACACAAACAATGATGAGTCCAGCTACAGGCAAGAGGTGGAACACCTGGAGAGCTGGTGCAAAGAGAATAACCTTCACATCAATGTGAAGAAGACAAAGGAGATGATTGTGGACTTCAGAAGGAATGAAAACATCTACACCCCCTGAACATAAGAGGATCTGCGGTGGAAGTGGTCTCCAGCTACAAGTACTTGGGTGTGCACCTGAATGACAACCTCAGCTGGAGCAACAACACCACCAGCCTGATCAAGAAAGCTCATCAGAGACTCTACTTCCTCAGACGGCTGAGGCGAGCTGGTCTGGGAAGCTCAGTCCTCACCTCCTTCTACAGGTGTGCAGTGGAGAGCATCCTGTGCTCCAGCATTAACGTGTGGCATGGAGGCTGCACAGCTGCAGAAAGAAAAGCTTTGCAGAGAGTGGTGAAGGCTGCACAGAAATCTGTCGGAATCAGCTTCCCCACCATCACAGACATCTACACCTCCAGATGCAGGAAGAGGGCCACCTGCATCATGAAGGACCCCACTCACCCAGCACACACTTTTTGCCCCACTTCCCTCAGGAAGGAGGTTAAAGATCATTAAGTGTAGAACCACTAGACTGAGGAACAGCTTCTACCCTGAGGCTGTTAGACTCATGAATCTCTAACTAGAATAATCACTGTGAAAAACCATATCATGTTGCTGCTGATCTGTTTCATGTTGCTGCTGATCTGTTTCAATGTTGATGTGTTCATGCGTGCACATCTGCTCACAGACGCATGTTCATGTTTGTGCTGATGTTCAATGTTTTATGTTATGAGTGCTTAGTGTATATTTAGTTGATGTTTTTCTTAGTTCATATCTTAGATGTTATTACTGTTTTTCTTATACATTTTATTGTTGGATGTAACTGGGACCCCGTGTACATAATTTCGCTCCACCACATGTACCACATGAGGTGCGAATGACAATAAAGAAACTCTGACTCTGACTCTGACCCCTCCCCCATGGTCTGATTGCCATGGGAAACCCTACCAGGAGCTGTTGCCCCAGACAACATAGCCCCCAGGATCACAGTTGTGCGTAAACCCCTTCACCATGTCAAGGTGGCAATTCAACAAGATAAAATGTTGTGAAACTTGGAATTTATTCATATTCAACTGTGCATCTAATATTTTCTAATGAATACACATTTGTTGGGTACATGTGTAAAGCCTCCGTTAACAAATGCAACAATTAAAGTTGTGAACTTGTACAAATGTTAAATTAAAAACTGTCTAATATTTTATCAGCTGAGCCTGACTTAGCTCCTAATACACGGCTGCAAGCTCTGTTGGATGGCTGTAAAAGTTTGTAATTTCCTATAATAATTATCTTTTTGTAATTTAAATGACTGAGATGTAACTTTAGACAACATAATTTAGGGGTTGATTTACTACATCATTGAATTAGTTGCAAAGGTACTTTTTGGTTCTAGTTTGTATCTATTATTTGAGAGCAGCCTATAATTTGTAACTGGAAGGCTTGGACACGATGATCTTTGCCCCCCGGTCATGTTGCATATGTATTTCCTCATTTGCCTGCAGAGTACAGGATTTTGTGAGGAGAATTAAAAGGAATCATTCATTCTCATTTTCTGAACTTTGTACTTCTCCACTCTTTTTTTATTATTTATTTTATTTGTTTATTATTTAGTGTTTTGGGGGAAAAAAAGCTTGTCTTTGTGTGTTGCTGTACAAAGGATGTACTGCATCAGAACCAGGAAGAGTGCACAATTGAAAAATATATTGTCCATTCATGTAAAATACATCAGTTTGGAATACCAGATGAATCCATCCATGCATCCATCCATGCATCCATCCATGCGTCCATCCATCCATCCATCCATCCATCCATCCATCCATCCATCCATCCATCCATCCATCCATCCATCCATC
>NC_056506.1:24604596-24607961 GCF_014905685.2 Nematolebias whitei
ATCCATCCATCCATCCATCCATCCATCCATCCATCCATCCATCCATCATCTTAACCTGTTTCTTCCGTTTTAGGGTCACAGGGGTCATTGGTGTCCATGTCCAGCCATCTGTGTGAAAGGTGGGGTACACCCTGGACAGGTCGCAAGTCCATCACAGGGACACATAGAGACAAATGAGACCAACAATCCTTCACTCTCTCATTCACACCTAGGGACAATTTAATTCAATTTGGTTTATTTATATAGTGCCATATAACAACAAAGTTGTCTCAGGGCACTTTACATGAACATATATATAGAAAAGCCAGTTAGTAAAGTTCTCTATCTAAGGAAGCCAGCAGATTCGAATTTTCACTTTGTCACAGTCTCCCATCCTGAGCAAGCACAATGGCAACAGTGGAAAGGAAAAACTCCTTTTTAAAAGGAAGAAACCTCCAGCAGAACCAGGCTCAGGAAAATCGGCCATTTTCTTTGACCAGCTGGTTTCAGAGGATAGGATGGAGAGGCAAACAAACACCGACTGGTAGGTCCAGATATAGGTACAGGTGTAACTGAAAGACAAAAACACATGTCAAGGATAGAAAATAAAATACAAAAGCAAAACAGGTTGAGTAGAGTAAGTAAAGAAAGTAGTATAGTGAAAAGATGTTGTCAGTTTGTCCTCCAGCAGTCAACGCCTATAGCAGCATAATTAAGGGATAACTCAGGAGACACCCAAGCCAACTTTAACTATAGGATTTATCCAAATGAAAAAAGTGTTAAACCCAGTCTTAAAACTGGATAATGTGTCAGCCACATTGACAGAACCGCAAATAAACCTGCGGTCTGAAAGCGAAGTGCTCTATTAGGAAAATATGGAACAATAAGATCTGTAATATAAGATGGAACTAGGTTGTTGAGGGATTTGTAGGTTAGACGTAAGATTTTTAATTAAATTCTGGACTTGACAGGGAGCCAGTGGAGAGAAACTAAAACTGGAGAGATATTATCTCTCCCACTAACTCCAGTTAAGACTCTGGCAGCAGCATTTTGGATCAACTGAAGATGTTTTAAAGAAGTATTTGGACGCCCAGATAATAAACCATTGCAACAGTCCAGTCTAGATGTGACAAATGCATGAACCAGTTTTTCTGCATCATTTTTAGATAAGATGTTTCTAATTTTAGTGATATGACGCAGGTGGAAGAAGGAGGTTCTAGTAACGTTTTTAATGTGGGGGATAGAAGACATGTCCTGATCAGAAATAACATCAAGATTTAGAGTTATCAATTTAGAGTTACCATTCAGCCTAACATGCATGTTTTTGGTCTGTGGGAGGAAGCCAGAGTACCCAGAGACAACCCACACATGCACGGAGAGAACATGCAAACTCTACCCATAAAGGTTCCCATACCAGGATTTAAATTGACCATTTTTTCTGTTTGTCAAATTAACTTTTGTCCCAATGATAAAGAGAAAATTAAATAAAATTGCTAAAATATTTAAGCACTGTTTTTAGAAATACAGTTGTCCAAACGAAAACACAGAAAATGAACCTAACTGCTGTTGCAACTTTGCAAGTTCTGTAAGTGCTTCTATAACACTGCCACAAAAATCTACCATAAATAGGAAACGAGATGTGGAACAAACACATAAAGCTTAAAAGCTAGCTGCAAAATGTAAGCAAGATGGGGATTATCTCAAGTCATAGGTTCAATTAGTGTTGGGGCTTTCACATCATCATTTTCAAAAGTTTGCATTTTGTCATTTACACAAAAATGCAAGGCTGGTGTGATTTTTACCCTGGAACTTGTTTTCGGGATTTCTTAAACTCTGTTTCCTGCAAAACACAGTTTCTATGTGAACACCACCTCAGATTGGGTTAAGACTCTCCCAAAACATTTGCAGTTTTTTTTTCTTTAATACTATTTAAATTTTTCTTTCAGTTACCGTTAATAACAATTTCAGTACACAATCAAAATGCATTACAAAAACAGACATGGCAAGCAAAAGCAATATTTAAATAACAGTCAAAATGGCTTCATTGTTGTTTCTCCTGGGGTACAAAGCAGTATAGGCATTCATGAAACATGCTGCTTTGTCATTGTTTCTCAAAAGTTTCCTATCTAAGGTCTACAATGGAGACAGCATTGGCAGTGATTTAAAAAAAATTCCACTTTAAAAAGCTTGTTTAGTGGTGCAAACATGGCACCAACTGTCTATTTTTTATGTCTAGAGTAGAAGAAGATGGAAACAATGTAGACTGTGATTACACATATCTGAACAGTTTTTCATTCCTTTTTTTCTTCATTTTTTCTTATTGTTTTTTTAATGTATTTTTAAGTGTCATTTTTGGCAAACGTTACGTTTAAGGTCCTCAAAATGAAAACACTGAAAAGACTAACACTCGGAGGTAAAAATGCAAGATGTAGTTTATTGGCTGGCAAAGGGAAGAATCTGAAAGGGAAGCATCTGCAGAGGAAGGCCAGAGGTAGACAGAAATATTTTCAGGTTTGCAGATTTTATTTTGGGCATAAGATGATATCCTTACTTGGTTCATTTTGGTTTCCAGGGTCTGGGTGGCACTGACAGGTTGTGGTTTGGTGCTCAGATGCACAGGTGAAGAGATGAGTGGGTTTTGTGGAGCAAGAGCAGACAGGCTGGGAGAGGAAGGCTGAGTCTGGTGACCAGTCTTTTGCTAAACTGCTGACAGGCGAGTGAAATCACTGGTGACATCTGAAACCTTGCTAGTTCAGGAAATAATTTGTTTTGGTGCACTTCATTAGCTTATATAAATTAAATAGATCCCAGCAAGGGCAGCACAATGGCACAACTGGTGAGATGCTGCCTCTCAGCGAGAAGGTTGCTGGTTCAAATTCCGGTCCGGGGGCCTTTTTGGGTGGAGTTTGCATGTTCTCTCCGTGCATGCGTGGGCTTTCTCCGGATACTCTAGTTTCCTCAAACATACCAAAAACATGCATGTTAGGCTGATTGGTAACTCTAAATTGTCCCTAGGTGAGAGCGAGAGAGTGAATGGTTGTTTGTCTCGTTTGTCTCTATGTATCCCTGCGATGGACTGGAGACCTGTCCAGGGTGTCTCCCGCCCCTTGCACAATGATTGCTGGACATGGGCACCGGCGATCCCCATGACCCGAAAAGGAAGAAGCGGGTAAAGATAATGGATGGATGGATCCCAGCAAAACTTGTGTGCACGTGTTTGTGTTGGACTTTCACCACTTTATGACAGAGAAGTTTCCCTTCATGTAGCTTGGAAAAAGAAGAGGTGCTTCACCAGAGCTCAAACACTTTAAGACATCTCAGAGTATTACCCAGAAAAAAAATCATATATACACATATCTAGATGATTATATAGATATAAGCATATA
>NC_056506.1:24608061-24610063 GCF_014905685.2 Nematolebias whitei
TATATATATATATATATATATACGTACATATATGTATGTGTGTATGTGTATAAATACTAAAATAAACTACTACGTACTACTTGTACTACTATTCCTACTTTGCAGTCTTTCACTTATCTTTGGGCATCAGGGTATGGATCCCTCGCGATAAACAAGGGACTACTGTAATTTTGGTTTCATCCCTCGAGGCAATTTCTCCCCGATGTTTCAAATAGGTTCAAGGTTCTTTATTGTCATTCACATCACATGTGGTACATGAAGTGGAATGAAATTGTGTACACAGGGTCCCAGTTACTTCCAACAATAGCAACAATATAAAGTGTAAAGGGAAACAGTAAATAAGGATCAAATATCCATCCATCCATTATCTTTTACCCGCTTCTTCCATTTTGGGTCATGGGGGTTGCCGGTGCTCATATCCATCAATCACTGTGCGAGGGACGGGGTACACCCTGGACAGGTCTCCAGTCCATCACAGGGACACAGAGACAAATGAGACAAACAACCATTCACTCTCTCACTCACACCTAGGGACAATTTAGAGTCACCAGTCAGCCTAACATGTATGTTTTTGTTCTGTGGGAGGAAACTGGAATATCCAGAGAAAACCCACGCATGCATGGAGAGAACATGCAAAATCCACCCAGAAAGGCCCTCGGACCAGGATTTGAACTGGGAACCTGCTCGCTGAGAGGCAGCAGCTCTACCAGTTGCACCACCATGCTGCCAGGATCAAATATATGCACTAAGAAATACGCTAAACACTAGTAGTACAAAAACAGTACACCGAACAACAGCAGCACAAAAATGAGTCTGTGTGAATAGATGAGTGCAAATGAATACAGCACCATGAAATAATCAGCAGCATGAGACCAGCAGCATGTATAATCAGCAGCACATATCACCAGTCAAAGTGGCATTACAGTGATTTTTTTGTCATTCACAGTGATTATTCTGGTTAGAAATTCATGAGTCTAACAGCCTCAGGGTAGAAGCTGTTCCTCAGTCTAGTGGTTCTACACTTAATGCTCCTCAACCTCCTTCCTGAAAGGAGCGGGGCAAAAAGTGTGTGTGCTGGGTGAGTGTGGTCCTTCATGATGCAGTTGGCCCTCTTCCTGCATCTGGAGGTGTAGATGTCTGTGATGGTGGGGAGACTGACTCCAACATTCTTCTGTGCAGCCTTCACCACTCTCTGCAAAGCTTTTCTTTCTGCAGCTGTGCAGCCTCCATGCCACATGTTGATGCTGGAGAACAGGATGCTCTCCACTGCACACCTGTAGAAGGAGGTGAGGACTGAGCTTCCCAGACCAGCTCGCCTCAGCCGCCTGAAGAAGTAGAGTCTCTGATGAGCTTTCTTGATCAGGCTGGTGGTGTTGTTGCTCCAGCTGAGGTTGTCGTTCAGGTGCACACCCAAGTACTTGTAGCTGGAGACCACTTCCACTGCAGATCCTCCTATGTTCAGTGGGGTGTAGGTTCAGGGAGTGACTTTCAAACATTTGAAGTCTAGTTCAACTTGGAGAATTTGAAGAATTAATGACACTATCAAAAAAGAAAACAATGGCTGTGTTGTTTATTTCTTTACACCACCACCTGGTAGCAGCATGCTGAGCTGTTTCCTAATGATGCATTTCCATCTGGGGGGCTTTTGTTGACAGATCACTTAAGCAAATATGGATCCAGTTCAGCTCAGCTTAACTATCAGATAGGGGCACCATCAAGGGAGGAATCAGAGGAGCAAATTGTCCCCCCGACCAGACAGTTTTATCCTCTTAAGTCCTAATAAACACAAAACAAACATTGTTTTTGAGGAAGTAGGAGTTAAAATAAAAAATATATATATTTTGTTTAAAATTATAAATAAAATTTAAAATCTAGTCTCCCTGAATAAAGACTACAAGTCTAAAATTAATATCTTCAACATTAGGACTCTCAGGTCGTTATATGCATACATACAAAAATACATACACACATATATAAACTCAAGTCACTCCTCCAAATCTCG
>NC_056506.1:24610163-24614477 GCF_014905685.2 Nematolebias whitei
ATACAGTATGTGTGTGTTACTATTCTGCAAAGTGCATTTTAACAGGACTAAAGCATTTTTTTTGTTTTCCATCCATCCATCCATTATTTTTACCCGCTTCTTCCTTTTTGGGTCACAGGGGTCACTAATGCCACTGGTGCCCATGTCCAGCAATCACTGTGCGAGGGGCGGGGTACACCCTGGACAGGTCGCAAGTCCATCACAGGGCCACATAGAGACAAACGAGACAAACAAAAATTCACTATCTCACTCACACCTAGGGACAATTTAGAGTTACCAATCAGCCTAACATGCATGTTTTTGGTCTGTGGGAGGAAACCGGAGTACCTGGGGAAAACCCACGCATAAACAGAGAGAACATGCAAACTCCACCCAGTAAGGCCCCCGGCTGGGATTTGAACTGGGGCAACCTGCTCACTGAGAGGCAGCAGCTCTACCAACTGCACCACCATGCTGCTATAGTTCTTATATTTTCTTGGTTTTTAAATTATAAAATAAAATTTAGGCACTTTAAGTTATTTTCAAGAAGAAGCCATCACAAGCAGTTCAATTGAAAAAAAAATTGACCAGCAGTAGAGTTTGCGTGCACATGAAGGCTCGAGAAAGCAACCTTTATTGAACCAATTGAAATGAAAGCCTCATGGTCTCATGAAGCTTCATCTGGCCACCACTAATCACAAGAATCACAAAGGGCCATTTGTGAGTAACAATCCATTAAGAGACATGGGTTGCTTCTAGTGATGGTAGTATGAAACAAAAGCTAACTTGACTCAGCCTTAAAAAGGGCAGGATACTGAGCTGATTGGACTGAGCTGTGCCCCCAGCTGTCTAACTGCAGCTGTTATGATGTAAAACGAAGACAGAGGGAGCCAGAACACACAGACCCAACAAAAGGAATTCCCCAACAAAATCATTATGCATGCTGATATATGACAACATAACGCCTTGAGCATAGCAAAAAATTCTTCATAAACATGAGAAGCTATTTTCTTTAAAAAAAATGTCTCTAATTGGTTTCAGTAATTAACCTTTTCAGCACGCAACCAAACTTTAATAGCAACAGAAAGGACCTAATAATACAATTAAAAACTCCAGTACATGAGAACATGGATACAGTGCACACATAGAATTTTTTTTTTTTTGACCAGTTTTACTTTGGAAAACTTTTTTTTTTATCTAAATGCTCAAGTTTTCAATCAAAACTGCTGTTTTCATCTAGCTAAAAGGTGCAGAAGTTATTGCTTGTTTGTTGTTTGATTTGCAGAAGATCTGCACGAGTGCATACAGGGCTCCAGATCACTGGAATTTCTTTCAAACTGGATTAAAAAAAATCTCCACTAAATTCAAAGCGTAAATTACATTAATGTAAACATATTGGTTTGTTAAACCAAAAACACACTGGGAATGGTGAAGCGCTTCACTGGAGTGGCGTCAATTGATAGCAGTAAAAGATTCAGAATGCATCACAGTGAAATGTGTTGTACCAATCCAGTTCACATACAGGCCTGCTTTTGTAAACTAGCATGAATCTCACCAATACCCAAATATAATTTCTCATAGGAATAGCCAATTTCTTGGTCAATGAATCACATATACTGTACAGTATACCATTATTTTTATAAATGCAAAATTTTGGGACATGTTTTCAGATGTCTTTAGATATTTTTCTGCCTCAATGATACATTTTTCCAAAACTATTTATATTTTTTATATGAAATTGTGCTACATCTAATGAAGAAAATGAGAACTTTAAAATAAAAGCATTAAAGAAGAGCTTCTATGGGAACCCAGATCTCGAATTGGAGAGTGATTACACATAATAATGTCTTTTTCCAGGAGCTGTGACACTTAAATAAAGAACAGTGTTGAAATAAAAAAATAAAAAAAATGGTCACAGTTTTTAATGCGCATTATACACTTCATATGTATTTTAGTCTTTTCTTAAACTTTCTTTTCAACTAAGCACAACATTAACAGTGTACATTAATGTTCATACTAGTAATGCACAATATTGGATTTTTGGCTGATATCCGATATGCCGATATGTTAAAACTTATTCAGCCGATAACCGATGCCAATACCGATATTTTATATACATTCTTTTGTCAGAACATAGCCCTCTTATTTAGGCGTATTTGCTACAAAAATTGTGCAACATCTGTAAGAGCTGTTAACATTTATTCAGTAACAGTCATATGATATGCATAGCACTTAAACTTATATTAAATGAAAAGTGTTAAATGTTATTTATTAGCATTAGTCACCTGTGATGCTGTCTCACTTGTGGAGGTTTGTTCCAGTTTCCTAGCTGCAGTGTGGGGTCCTCTGCACTCTTGTGCATGAAGGACAGACTTTTTAAGTTCAAAGTTTTTGTCTATCCATTGTGCCGTAAAACTAATCATGCTAACGGGACTAACACGACTTCCAAATGTCTGTGGTAAAACTCACCCAACAAGTCGTGCTATCGGCTATTAGCTTCTCAATGAAGTCAGAAATGACAGCTGGTAACTCGGGTAACGTTACTTCGGAAAAATATCTCCGACTGTGGACGATGTAGTGCGGCTCAACGTAGTCCATAAATCTTCGGAATCCGACATCCTCACCCACAGATATCATATAAACACTAGATCCCACATTGGCTGCTGCGGCACAGGAAATACAGCCGCCATCTTGGAGTGGTCGTCCTTTGGTAAAAGCAGAAGATGTCTCAGCACTTTGCAGCTCATTTCTGTTCTAATCGACGGACTGTTGACGTCCGGTCTCGGGGGATAACTTTTCACATGTAAGATGAACATATTAGTTTTAGTATTTTGTGAATAGAATATTACTGTACTGTATTTATGTCCAGCAGCTGATGTGATGTTCAGTGTAACTGAGATCTGATGACAGGAATATTTTTCTAACAAGCATACTCAATATTTCAGTAGCTTTGGTTCATTATCAACAGGCGTGCATCAAAACTGGAGTTTTGTTTAAGTTTTAAAAAATAAAAAAATAAAACTAGGGAGAATATAGGAAGTAGGAAGAAAATAAGATTGACCTCCTTTGTACAATGTTTTTGTGTGGACACAAATCTCCTGTTTTCATTTTGAAGGTTTCCCAAAGAAAAATATGTGAGGAAGAGGAGGAAGTATCTTTGAGGAGGATTCATCTGAGCAGAGAGGATTTTAAACTGGAGGATTTTGATCAAACTGATCAGACTGTCCGACTGAGAGATGGTGTGGTACCATCAGTTCACCTTCAAAGAGTAGGAGCATCATTATAAGTTCATTAGAGTTCATAAATTTACATATTTTATTGTCAGTCACAAGGTGAGACACCTCCATGTGTTTATATGAACAGGTAACTAGAGACTGTAAAGTTCATATTCATGATGTTTTTCATTTCAGCTTGAAAACTGCAGGACTACAGGAACTCAACAAAAGCTGGAGCTACTCTGTCTGTGGCCTCTCAGGAACGTGCACGTCACACACACAACCTCAGGAACGTGCACGTCACACACACTCTCAGGAACGTGCACGTCACACACACAACCTCGGCCTCATGATGTGAGTATTTCTATTTTAAACTTTTATTTTTTCATTTAGCCTTTATTTATCCAGGTAGTCTCACTGAGTCAAGAGAACTCATTTTAAAGAGAGACCTGTTTAGGAGCAGATGGTGGGGGTTAAGGGCCTTGCTCAGGGGCCCAGGGTGGGGCCAATGAGGGCGGAGGCAGGTGTGGGTGTTTCAACTTTTCCACCCACATTTTGATGTTGACGGTACCGGGAGTTGACCTGTGACTTTCTGATCACAGGCCCATCTTCTACCCCCTGCTCCACCACTCCCCCACATAACATCTTATCATAATGGTCATGGTCATATTAAAATTTCACTGGTTTCCGTCCAGATGTGTTAAACAGCTACTGGTCCCCCTGATGTTTCCAGGTGTGTGTGGTCAGTGGATGAAAAGCCTGGCATGAACAAGATGATGCTGGAGATCATCATTTGACGAGAGCTCCCACCTTCTAACTGTGAAGAACAAGAGCAGCTCAGTGATTCCCTCAAGGCTCAGTGAAGATGCTGAGAGCTGCAGAGAGGCTGATCCATGGAGCTTCAACACAGCAACCTCCAAACATGTCCACCCTCACACATATCATCCATGAAGACACTGGACCAGAGCACAAGATAATAAGACACTGATAACAACGACAACAATACACATTGACTGATGATTCATACAAATTTTTTAATTTTTTTTACTGTTTGTTTGTTTTACAATTGAAAAACAGTTTGTTATCAACTGTTGTCATCACTCTTTGTTAAAATCCAGGT
>NC_056506.1:24614577-24620656 GCF_014905685.2 Nematolebias whitei
TGCAACTGGGTACTAGACTTTTTAACAAACAGACCACAGTTAGTGAGGATCCACAACCTCTCCTCCTCCACCATAACCCTCAGCACTGGCTCTCCTCAGGGATGTGTGTTGAGCCCCCTCCTGTTTACTCTGCTCACGTATGATTGTGCAGCTACCCATCCAGGCTGTCACATTGTAAAGTTTGCAGATGATACAGCGGTGGTGGGATGCATCACAAACAATGATGAGTCCAGCTACAGGCAAGAGGTGGAACACCTGGAGAGCTGGTGCAAAGAGAATAACCTTCACATCAATGTGAAGAAGACAAAGGAGATGATTGTGGACTTCAGAAGGAACAAAAACATCTACACCCCCCTGAACATAAGAGGATCTGCGGTGTAAGTGGTCTCCACCTACAAGTACTTGGGTGTACACATGAATGACAACCTCAGCTGGAGCAACAACACCACCAGCCTGATCAAGAAAGCTCATCAGAGACTCTACTTCCTCAGACGGCTGAGGCGAGCTGGTCTGGGAAGCTCAGTTCTCACCTCCTTCTACAGGTGTGCAGTGGAGAGCATCCTGTGCTCGAGCATCAATGTGTGGCATGGAGGCTGCACAGCTGCAGAAAGAAAAGCTTTACAGAGAGTGGTGAAGGCTGCACAGAAATCTGTTGGAATCAGCCTCCCCACCATCACAGACATCTACACCTCCAGATGCAGGAAGAGGGCCACCTGCATCATGAAGGACCCCACTCACCCAGCACACACACTTTTTGCCCCACTCCCCTCAGGAAGGAGGTTAAGGAGCATTAAGTGTAGAACCACTAGACTGAGGAACAGCTTCTACCCTGAGGCTGTTAGACTCATGAATCTCTAACTGAATGCAGAGGTCCGCACCCTGCTGGCAGCCAGGGATACTGCCTTCAGGTTCTGCAACTCACAGGAGCTAAGAAGGACATGGAAAGAGCTGGTTGTTGGTTTTAAAAGGGCCAAAGTCACATATGCACAGAAAATCCAAGGTCAATTCACCTCACAAGACTCACAAGATGGAGTATGTGGAGGGGCATTAAGTGCATAACAGATTATAAGGGCAGAGGTGCACAAGGCCCTAGGGATTCATCACTTCCTGATGCCCTCAACAAGTTCTATGTACGCTTTGAAGACCCGAACAGGCCTCCCAGCACCAGACTCACCTCACCTCCGGAAGAGGAGTTTCTCAGCGTGACCTCAGCTGAAGTAAGGAGTAGCTTCGGGAGGATTAATCCTTATGAAACAACTGGCCCAGACAACATCCCTTGGAAGGTGCTGAAAGATTGTGTCAATCAGCTCTGCAAGGTGCTGGCCGACGTCTTTAACTCCTCACTCACCCTGGCAACAGTTCCCACCTGCCTGAAGACCGACACCATCTTCCCAGTTCCAAAGAGCTCTACAGGGACTGGCTTAAATGACTATTGGCCAGTAGCCCTCAACCCGATAGTCGCTAAATGCTTTGAAAGACTGGTCATGACCCACATCAAAACAACCATTAACATCAGCAAGGACCCTAACCAGTACGCATACTGCAAGAATCGATCAACAGACGATGCCATCTCCTCTGTGGTCCACACTGCTCTCACTCACCTGGAGCAGAAGGACTCATACATCCGTATGCTCTTTGTGGACTTCACATCTGCCTTCAATACCATGATTCCCCAGACCCTGATGGACAAACTACTCACACTAGGACTAAGCCCCTCCATATGCAACTGGGTTCTAGACATCTTATCAAACAGACTGCAGCCTATGAGGTTCCACAACTTCTCCTCCTCCATTATAACCCTCAGCACTAGCTTCCCCATGGCTGTGTGTTGTGCACCCTCCTGTTCACTCTGCTCATGTATGACTGCGCACCTACCCATCCAGGCTGTCACATTGTAAAGTTTGCAGATGATACAGCGGTGTTTGGATGCATCACATACAACAATGAGTCCAGCTACAGGCAAGTGGTGGAACACCTGGAGAGCTGGTGCAGAAAGATCAACCTTCACATCAATGTGAAGAAGTCGAAGGAGATGGTTGTGGACTTCAGATAGAACAAACGCCCCCCCCCCCCCCCCCCAAATATAGGAGGATCTGCGTTGGAAGTGGTTTCCAGCTACAAGTACTTGGGTACTGAATGATAACTTCAGCTGGGGCAACAGCACTACCAGCCTCATCAAGAAGGCACATCAGAGACTACTTCCTCAGGCGGCTGAGGCGAGCTGGTCTGCGAAGCTCAGTCCTCACTTCCTTCTAAAGGTGTGCAGTGGAGAGCATCCTGCGCTCATGAAGGACCCCACTCACCCAGCACACACACTTTTTGCCCCGCTCCCCTCAAGCAGGATGTTGAGGAGCATTAAGTGTAGAACCACTAGACTGAGGAACAGCTTCTACCCTGAAGCTGTTAGACTCATGAATCCCTAATCAGGATTATGACTGTGGGGAATGGAAAAAAAACACGGTAATGCCACTTGATTGTCAATATGTACTGCTGATTAGAGTTACATTCGGGCCCAAAAAATCTGATCCGACTCGGGCCTCGGCCACTAGCCATCATTTTCGAACCCTACCTGACCCGACGAATTAACAGTAATTACAGGTCAGAACCCGAAAGCCCCCCGGATATTTTTAATTAAGCTTTGACTGCTTTTCTAATTATTAACGGTCAGCGGACACGAGGCTTAATAAAAGGGGCAGAAGATCAAAGCTTAGGGGTGTTTGTCCTTTCATGTTCGTCAAAGTGCATTTAAACCCTGTTTCTGCCTGCATTCTGATTTATTCAGACATGGACTCTGCTCTGACACATCTGCTTTGGGATCTCACCTGTTTGGGTCGTCAGCCACGCACGTCCGTTGAGTGCAGTGGCTGAATGAACGTCCATTTGGGTGATGGATCGCTTCCTGGCATTATAGTCCCATCTGAAGCTTAACTCAACTTCATTTTATCTCTTTCAAGGCTGGTCAGCTTGCGATGAAATGGCCATGTGCAGCTGGTGATAGTATGCCATGTGCCATATAATTGGAAGTATGGAAAGCCATGTTGCCATATAATTGGATCAAGGCTGGTCCACTGACGCAATCAAAAGCCCAACACCAACCCGGCCCGCCCATCCAGAACATCATCATGGCCCGGATCAGGCCGGGCTTCGGGCCCGGGTTAGAAATGATAGCTCTACTGCTGACTATCCATGCTGCTGATCACATGCTTCTGATTGATTTCGTACTGCTGTTGTTCGACGTATTGTTTTTGTACTATTAGTGCTTAGCGTATTCTTGGTTTAACGTATTCTTAGTTTAGCGTATTTCTTAGTTCATATCTTAGATCTTATTACTGTTTTTCTTTACAATTTATACTTTTGTTGGATGTAACTGGGACCCTGTGTACACAATTTCGTTCCACCACATATGATATGAATGGCAATAAAATCTTGACCTTGAGTTTCACATGTAATGCTTATTTTAGCAAATAAACTTAAGAATTAAATTACTGCATAAAGTGACCCCAATTGCATGGTAAGTGCTACAGCTTGCTGCTAATGCCATTTCAACTAAATTCAATGTAAATAACAATTATGGAAAATGAACAGAGATGTAGTAGTTTATAAAATGGCATTCATGTAAACTGTTGTGAAATTTTAGAGATTGAAGTTGTTTTGGGGAGTGGTGGCACAGAGGTTAGAAAAGGTGGGCCTGTGATCAGAAGATTGATGGTTCAACTCCTGGTACCGACAACATCAAAATGTGAGTGGGATAGGTGAAGCACCCACACCTGGCTCCACCCTCAATTGCCCCACTCTGGGCCCTTGAGCAAGGCCCTTAACCCCCACCATCTGCTCCCCCGGGCACCCTAGATAGCAGCTCTTTGCTCCACACAGAGGGCTGTGGTAGCTCGGTAGTCTGTGGTTGCGTCAGTAAGGGCATCCGGCGTAAAAATATTTACCAAGTCTTCATACGACTTAGTTTTCTGTGTTGGCCCCTGAAGAAGGGAGCAGCTGAAAGAAGAAGAAGAGATTGAAGTTGTTTGATAGAAACAATTTATTTTACTCTTGTCTGCCTTTGGACTCACTGTTTTTTCGTCTAAACTCTATTTCTCCAAAACTAACTTTGTTTACTTAGCCTACAGTCTCTTTAATGTGTACAGTTGTGAATGTCTAAATCTGTAGTTATGAGGGATATTTTAAACTAGACTGTTTTCCTTTCATTGTGTGTTGCTCCAGGCATTCTTCAAAGGGAAACTGAAGGTCTCTGGGAACATGGGCTTGGCCATGAAGCTGCAGAACCTCCAGGTGACACCAGGCAAAGCCAAGCTGTGAGGCTGTGTATCAGCTCTTTGTGCAGTTCAAAGACAAATATGTAGAGAAACTAGACTTCTGCCTTCTGATTTTCCTAATGAACAACTTGAATAAACTCTTTGATAAAATGTTCAGTGAAACTCTGTGAAGCTTCATTTCCAGCTGCTGCTGTTCATTATCTGTATACTCTGCTCAGTTTTCTTATTGATGTTTTTGGTCTGAAGCAATTTTCAAAAAACGAAAAGGTTTTAGAAAAGTTTGTCTAAAATATTGTCTATTAAACTGAAGTGACTACAGTTAAAATTGTAACTACAGATTGATGAATAATTGTATAAAACATCTGTAAATGGAAATTATGTATCTGATTTTTAATAAATAGTTTTAACAATTCTAAAGAGGATGACTTTTTCTCCTTCGAAGAACGTTTAGATCCATTATTTAACAGTTATATATATATATATATAGATGAGCTTTTGGTCATATTGGGTCAGCTTTATTATTCATAATTGTGGCTCAGTTGTTTTATTTTGATGAATGTTTGTTTTTTAGAAAAATGAAACACAGTGGCTGATGGTTATAAACTGGAGAAAGACAAGTTTGTGTTGGCTTATGTAGGAGTCAAGATTTAGATCAGGTGTTTTTGATAGAAAGAAACGGGCACATAAAGGTATCACAGTCGTGAGAAATTGTTTTAAAAAATAAATTGCTGAGTTTCAGTATCTTAATATGCAAAAGTTTGATTAGACCATCATGAACTTTATGTATTGAACAAGATATTGTCCACCGTTGGAGCCCTGCTGCAGCAGAGCTTTTTAACTACTTGGGCAACCTCAGACCTGGTTATGGATGGACCAACATCCAAGTCCCCCAGTTCTGTGTCCTTCATGGAAGATGTGCTGGTGAAATTGAGAATGTCTTGAGTAGTATTTCTTCCACCGCACAACAACATCACTGGTTGAGGTCAACACTACACAAAATTCTCTATAGACATTGTTGGTAAAGTACTGCTTTCCCTGCCTCAGTTGCCTAATGGTTTGCCAGAATCTCCTTGGAGCAAATCGAGAGTCATCATTTTCGGTAAGTCCTCATTGAACTTCTCCCACATCCAAGCTATTGCCTTTGCAACAGCCAGTCTGCAGCCTGTTTGGGCCAACAATACCCCTCTGGAAACCTACTAACTAGCAAGGGAGATAGGACTCCTTCATTTTGACAGCATCCCTAACCTGGGTTGTCCACCACCAAGTTCAAAGTTGGCCACCTTGGGAGGCACTGATGACCTTGTGGTCACAACTCAAAGCACTTTACTCGACAATGGAGGCATGGAACCACTCGGTCACAATGTTCTCCACCTCCAATGGTATTCAGTTGAAGTTCTCTAGGAGGTGCCAGTCGATCCTTCTGACAGATTCTTGTGACAGTAATTCCCAGCATACCCTCAACAACAAATGGGGTCTACTTGGTGTGTCTGGCATCTTCCTCTGCAATCTGATTTATCTCACCACCAGGTGGTGATCATTTGAAAGCCCAGCTCCTCTCTTCAATCAAGTGTCCAAAATATAGAGCCATTGATCAAATGGCACAACTATATTGTCAATCATCAGTCTGAACCTAAACGAGCCATGTGAGCCGATGCCATGTGCGCTTATTCAAGGACTAAACTATTTTGTATTGTCATACCAGCTTACATTTTCATGTTTATGGTACAAAATTCAAACTCAGGTCCCAGATCAAGAAGCCTAACAATTAACAAATAAACACACACACACATATATATATATATATATATATA